>NC_092511.1:75305162-75664134 GCF_047511675.1 Marmota flaviventris | reverse complement strand
GGATAGTTTTAGGTTAGGGCTAGGTTTAGGTTTAGTGTTATGGTAAGGGTTAGGTTTAGGTTTAAGGTTGGTGATAGGGTTAGTGTTAGGGTTAGGTTTAGTTTTAGAGTTTGTGTTAGGGTTAGGGTTAATGTTAGTGTTAGGTTTAGGCTTTGTGTTAGGGTCAAGGTTAGGTTTTTGGTTTCAGTTAAGATTAGGGTTAGTTTAGTGTTAGGATTGGGATTTGGGTTAGTGTTATGGTTAGGGTTAGGGTTAGTGTTTCATTTAGGGTTAGGGTTAGGTTTAATGTTAGTGTTAGTGTTAGGGTTAGGGTTAGTATTAAGTTCAGTTTTAGGGTTAGTTTTAGTGACACAGTTAGTGTTAAGTTTAGGATTCATGTTAGTGTTAGGGTTATGGTTAGTTTTAGGGTTAGGGTTAATCTTAGGGTTAGGGTTATTGTAGGTTTAGGGTTAGGGTTAGTCTTAGGGTTAGGGTTATTGTAGGTTTAGGGTTAGGGTTAGATTAGTGAGAGAATTAGGATTAGGGTTCTGGTTAGGTTTCCTGTTAGGGTTATGTTTAGGGTTAGTGTTAGGTTTAGGATTAGGATTAGGTTTACGTTTAGTGTTAGGCTTAGTGTTAGGGTTCATGTTAGGTTTAGGATTAGTGTTATTGATTGGGTTAGGTTTAGGTAATGGTTACATTTAGGGTTAGTGTTAGGTTTAGGTTTAGTGTTAGGATTAGGTTTAGTGTTAGGGTTAATGTTAGTGTTGGGGTTATGGTTAAGTTTAGATATACTCTGAGGTTTAGAGATAGGTTTAGGGTTAGTGTTAGGGTTACGTTTAGTGTTACGGTTAGAGTTAGGTTTAGGTTTAGGTTTAGTGTTAGGGTTAGGGTTAGGGTAAGTTAAGGGTTAGGGTTAAGATTGGGTTAGGTTTAGGTTTATGGTTTGGGTCAGGGTTTGTGTTAGGATTAGGGTTAGGGTTAGAGCTAGGGTTAAAGTTAGATTTAGAATTAGGGTTAGAGTTAGGGTTAGTGTTAGAATTAAAGTTAGAGTAAGGTTTAGAATTAGTGTTAGGGTAAGGGTGAGGGTTAGTGTAAGTTTAAGGGTTACTGTTAGGGTTAGGGTAAGTGTTAGGGTTAGTGTTAGGGTTAGGATTAGGGTTAGTGCTCGGGTTAGGTTTAGGGTAATTTTGAGGGTTAGGCTTAGGTTTAGGTTTAAGGTTAGGTTTAGTGTTAGGGTTTGGTATAGGTTTAGAATGAGGGTTAGTGTTAGGATTAGTTTAGGGTTAGTTTTAGGCTTAGTGTTAGGGTTTATGTTAGGATAATGGTTAGTATTAGTGCTAGTTTTACAGTTCAGATTAGGGTTAGGTTTAGTGTTAGGGTAAGTGTTATGGTTAGGGTTAGGGTTAGTGTTAATGTTAGTGTTAGAGTTATGATAAGGGATAGCTTTAGAGTCAGTGTTAGGATTAGGGATAGTGTTAGGCTTAGTGTTAGGGTTAAGGTTAGGGTTCGTGTTAGGATTAGAGTTAGGGTGAGTGTTATGGTTAGGGTTCGGGTTAGGGTTAGGTTTAGTTTTAGTGGTTGAGTTATAGTTAGGGAGTTAGGGTTATGGATAGTGTTAGGGTTAGGAATAGATATAGGGTAAGTTTTAGCATGAGGTTCAGGGTTAATATTATGGTTAGGGTTAGTGTTAATTTTAGGGTTAGTGCTAGGGTTAGGTTTAGGGATAGGGTTAGTGTTAGGATGAGGGTTAGTTTTAGGGTTAGTGTTAAGTTTATGTTTAGTTTTAGGGTTAGGTTTAGTGTTCCCTTTAGGTTAAGGTTAGTGTTAGTGATAGGGTTAGGGTTCGGGTTAGGGTCAGTGTTTGGGTTAGGATTATTGTTAGGGGTATGGTTGGTGTTAGGGATAGGGGTAATATTAGTGTTAGGGTTAATGTTAGGGTTAGGGTGAGGTTCAGGTTTAGGGTAAGTGTGATGGTTAGGGTTATGGTTACAGATAGAAGTAGTGTTAGGGATGGGGTTATTGTTATGGTTAGTGTTAAATTTGTATTAGGGTGAAGTTTAGGTTTAGGGTTATAGTTATGTTTATGGTTAGGATTCAGGTTAGGGTTAAGTTTAGGGTTAGAGTTAGGGTTCATGCTAAAGTTATGGTTAAGGTTAGAGTTAAGGTTCGTGTTAGAGATATGTTTAGGGTTAGTGTTATGTTTAGTTTAGATTTAGGGTTAGGTTTAGGGTTAGGATTAATGCTTTTGTTAGGATTAGTGTTAGTTTGAGTTCTAGTGTTAGGATTAGGGTTAGGGATAGGGTGAGGTTTAGGGTTAGTATTAGCGTTCAGGTTAGGGTTAGATATAGGGTTAGGGTTTGGGTAAGTGTTAGGTTTAGGGTTAGGGTTAGGGTTAAAGTTAGGGTTACGGTTAAGGTTAGTGTTAGAGTTAAGATTAGTTTTATGTTTGTGTAAGGGTTAGGGTTAGTGTTAGAGTTATGGTTAGGGTTACGGTTGGTGTTAGGGTTAGTATTAGTGTAATGGTTAGGGTTAAGGTTAAAATTAGTGTTAGGGTTAGGGTTAGAATTTGAGTTAGGGTTAGTGTGAGTGGTAGGATAAGGTTTAGGGTTTGGGTTAGTGTTAGGTTTAGGGTTAGGATTAGGGTTGGGGTTAGAGTTAGGATTAGGGTTAGGGATAGTGTTAAGGTTAGTGATACTTTTAGGGTTAGTGTTAGTGTTAGGTTTAGGTTTAGGTTTGGTGTTAGGGTAAGGGTTAGGGTTAGTGTTAGGTTTAGGGTTAGTGCTCAGTTTAGGGTAAGGGTTAGGGTAAGGTTTAGGGTTAGGTTTAGGTTTAAGTTTAAGGTTATGTTTAGTGTTAGGTTTTGGCTTAGGGTTAGCATTAGGGTTAGTGTTAGAGTTAGGTTGGGCTTAGTTTTTAGTTTTGGTGTTAGGGTTTGTGTTAGGGTAAGAGTTACAGTTCGGATTACGTTTTGGGTTAGGGTTAGGGTTATTGTTAGGGTTAGGGTTAGAATTAGAGTTATGGTAAGGGTTAGTTTTAGGGTTAGTGTTAGAGTTAGGGATATAATTAGTGTTAGTGTTATGCTTAGCCTTAGGGTTTGTGTTAGGGTTAGGGTTAGGGTGTGTGTTAGGGTTAGGGATAGGGTTAGGTTTAGGGTTGGGTTAGTTTTAGTGTTTGGGTTAGTGTTAGGTTTAGGGTTATGGATAGTATTAGGTTTAGGGATAGTTTTAGGTTTAATGTTAGGCTTATGTTTAGGGTTAGTGTTATTGATAGGGTTAGGGTTGGGGTTAGGTTTAGTGTTTGGGTTAGGGTTAGTGTTATTGTTAGTGTTAGTGTTAGGTATAGGGTTAAGGTTAGTGTTAGGTTAAGTATTAGGGTTAGGATTATGTTTACAGATAGAGTTAGTGTTAGTGTTAGGTTTAGGGTTAGGGTTAATGTTAGGGTTTGGTTTAGAGTTAGGGTTATGTTTAAGGTTAGGGTTAAGTTTAGGGTTAGTCTTAGGTTTAGTTTTAGGGTTTGTGTTAGGGTGAGGGTTAGGTTTAGGTTTAGGGTTACGGTTATGGTTGAGATTCAGATTAGGGTTAGTGTTGGTGTACAGTTAGGTTTGGGTTAGTGTTAGTGTTATGGTTTGTGTTGGGATTAAATTTAGGGTTAGATTTAGGGTTAAGTTAATTGTTAGTATTATTGTTAGATTTAGGCTAAGGTTAGTTATAGTTTTAGTGTTAGGGTTAGGGTTAGGGTAAGGTTTAGGTTAAGTTTAGGGTTAGGATTAGGTTAGGGTTAGGATTAGGTTAGAGTTAGGATTATGGTTACAGTGAGGATTTGTGTTAGGGTTAGTGTTAATGTTAGGGATAGGGTGAAGTTTAGGGATAGGGTTAGTGTTATGGTTAGGGTCAGGATTTGTGTTAGGGCTAATGTTCATGTTAGGGTTAGGGTTAGGGTTAGTTTTAGTGTTAGAGTTAGGGTTAGGGTTATGTTTAGCAAAAGTGTTAGGGTTAAGGATGTTTAGGCTTAGCAATATTGTTAGTATTAGGTATGTTTAGGGTTACAGTTAGGGTTAGGGTTAGGTTTAGTGTTAGGGTTTGGGTTAACATTAGCTTTAGGGTTAGTGTTAGGGTTTGGATTAAAGTTATTTTTAGGCTTAGTGTTAGGGTTAGTGTTAGTATAAATTTTAGGCTTAAAGTTCTGATTAGGGTTAGGGTTAGGGTTAGTGTTAGGGTTACGGTTAGTGTTAGGGTTAGGGTAAGGGTTTGGTTTAGTGTTAGTGTTAGGGTTAGGGTTAAGGTTAGGGTTAGTGATACAGTTAAGTTTAGGATTCGCGTTAGGGTTATGGTTGGGGTGAATGTTAGGTTTAGGGTTAGGGTTGGGGTTAGGAGTAAGTTTAGTGTTAGTGATTGGGTCAGTGTTATGATTAGGATTATGGATAGTGTTAGGGTTAGGGATGGGTTTAAGATTAATGTTAGGCATAGGGTGAGGGTTAGTGTTATGGTTAGGGTTAGGGTTCGATTCAGGTTTATTGTTAGGTTTAGTTTTAGGGTTAGGATTAGTTTTAGAGTAAGGGTTAGGGTTAGTGTTAGTGTTAACTTTACGGTTAGGTTTAGGGTTAGGAGTAGTGTTACTGTTAGTTTAGAGTTAGAATTAGGGTTAGTGTTGGAGTTCCGTTTATGTTTATGATTAGGGTTAGGGTTAGTGATAGGTTTAGAAATATGTTTTGGGTTAGTGTTAGTGATATGGTAAGGGTTAGGGTTAGTGTTAGCGTTATGGTTAGGATTATTGTTAGATTTAGTGTTAGTGTTAGACATGGGGTTAAGTTTCATGTTAGGGTTAGTGTTAGGGTTAGGATAGGGTTAAGGTTATGTTTACGGTTAAGGTTTGTGTTAGGGTTAGGGTTAGGGTTTATTTAGGATTAGGTTTAGCGTGAGGGTTAAGGTAAGGGTTAGGTTTAGGTTTGGTATTACGGTTTGGGTTAGGGTTAATGTTAGGGTAAGGATAGTGTTAGGTTTAGTGATAGGTATAGAGTTAGTTTTATGGTTAGGGTTATGGTTAGTGTTATGGTTATGGTTAGGGTTAGGGTTAGTGTTAGTGTTAGGTTTAGGGTTATATTTACTGTTAGCCTAAGGGTTAGGTTAGGATTAGTGTTAGGGTTAGGGATAGGATTAGGGATAGATTTAAAGTTAGGGTTGGATTTAGGTTTAGGGTTAGTTTTAGGATTAGTTTTAGGGTTAGGTTTAGGGTTTGCATTAGGGTTAGTGTTAGGGTTATGGTTATGTTTAAATTAGGTTTAGGGTTAGGGTTAGGGTTAGTGTTATATTTAGGGTTAAGATTAAGTATAGTGTTAGGGTTAGCATTAGTGTTAGGTTTAAGGTTAGAGTTAGGGTTAGCATTAGGCTTAGGGTTAGGGTTAGTTTTAGGTTTAGTGTTATGGTTAGGATTAGTGTTAGTGTTAGCTTTATGATTAAAGTTAGGTTTGGTGTTAGCATTAGGGTTATTGTTACGTTTAGGGTTAGGTTTTTTTGTTCAAGTTAGAGTAATGTTTAGGGTTAGATAAGGTTTAGGGTTAGGTTTGTTGTTAGGTTTAGGGTTAGGAAAAGTGTTAGGGTTACGTTATGGTTTAAAGTGAGGTTTGGGGCTAGGGTTAGGCTTAGTGTTAGGGTTAGTGTTAAGGTTTGTGTTAGGGTTAGGGTTACAGTTAGGATTAGGATTAGGATTAGGGTTAGGGTTACAGTTAGGATTAGGGTCAGTGTTAGTGTTAGGGTTAGGTTTAGTGTTGGATTTAGTGTTTGGTTTAGGTTTAGAGTTTGTGTTAAGGTTAGAGTTAGGGTTTAGTGTTAGTGTTAGGGTTATGGTTAGGATTAGGGTTAGTGTTAGGATTAGAGTTAGAGTTTGCATTAGGGTTTGTGTTAGGGTTACAGTTAGTGTTTAGTTTTAGTGTTAGGGTTAGTGTTAATGTTAGGATTAATATTATTTATTGGGTTAGGTTTAGGGTTAGGTTTACATTTAGGGTTAATGTTAGGGTTAGGGTTTTGGTTCATCTTAGGGTTAAGGTTAGGGTTAGTTTTAGTGTTTGGGTTAGGGTTAGTGTTAGGGTTAGTTTTAGGGTTAGATTTAGTGTTATGGTTATAATTTGGGTTAGGGTTAGGTTTAGTGTTGGGTTCAGGAAAGGGTTTAAAGTAAGTGTTAATATTAGGGTTAGGGTTAGGTTTAGTTCAACAAATAGGGATAGAGTTAACAATAAACCTTAACCTAAACTGAACACTTATCCTACCCCTAAACCTAAACCTAGTCCTAATTCTGGATCTAACCCTAAATGTAACCCTATCCCCAAAACTGACCCTGATTCTAACAATGAATCTAGCTTTAAACCTCAAACTAACCCAAAACCTGGACCTAACACTAGACCTAGCCATAACCCTAACCCTAAAACTAGCCCTAAACATACCCCTAGCTCTTACATTACCCATAGTCCTAACCCTAGCCCTAAACCTAACACACAACCTAGGCCAAATTCTAGGCCTAAACTTAGCTCTAAGCATAAAACTCAGCCTAACCCTAACCTTAAATCTAGCCCTAACCTAAGCCTCACCTTAGACCTAACCCTAGCTCAAAGCCAAACTTTACAGTAAACATAACCCTAGCTCTATCCTAACCCTTAACCCTAACCCTAGCCCTAAACCTAACATTAAATCTTGCCTGAAATTTAGCTCTAACCATATCCATTACCCTAACCCTAACCCTTACCCTAATTAAAACCCTATTCCTAACACTAAACCTAAATCTAACCATAAAGGTAAACCTAGACCTAAACCTAACACTCACCCTAGCCGTAACCCTAGCTCAAACACTAACCCTTACTCTAACCTAACCATAACCCTGGCCCTAAACCTAACATTTACCCTAACCCTAAAACTTACCCCGAATGACACCCTAGCCCTATCCCTAAACTTAGTCCTTATCCTAGCCTTAATCCAAACCATATCCTAGCCCTAACCCTAGCTCTAAACCTATCCATGACACTAAACATAACCCTAACCCTAATGATAAACCTAACCCAATTGCTAAATCTAACCCATTCATTACCCTAAACCTTAACTGAAACCTAAACTAAACCCTATCCTTTATACTACCCATAAACCTAACCCTAATGCTAATTTGAGCTCTAATCTTAAACCTTTAGCTAAACCAAATGCTAACCCTGACCCTGACTCTGACCCTAATAATAACCCTAGCCCTAAAGCTGACCTTTAATCTAAACCTAACTCTTAGACTAGACCTATCCATAACCTAATCCTAAAACTATCCTTAACTTTAACTCTAGACCTGATATTAGCCCTAGACCTGGTCCTATCCATAACCCTAAGAGAAACCCTAGCCCTTAACCTAGCCCTAAACCTAGCCTTAATCCTAAACTGAACCATAACCCTGGGCCTAATCCTAATCTAATCCACATCCTAGCCCTAAAGCTAGCTATAACCCCACTCATTCCCCTAAACTTAACCTTAACACGAATGCTAACCCTAACTCTAGCCCAACCCCTTGGTCTAACCCTAACACTAACCCTAGCTTTAATACTAGCTCTAATTTACCCCTAAACCTAACACTAACTTTAGCCCTAATCCTAGCCCTAATTTAGCTCTAACCTTAACACTAACTCTAGCCCTATTTCTAACTCTAATAGAGCTCAAAACCTAACACTAACCCTAGACCTAATCCTAGCCCCAATTTCACCCTAACCCTAGCCCTAACCCTAACCCTAACCCTAAGACTACTACTATGACTAACTCTAATTCTCACCCTAGCCGTATTCCTAGTTCTTATCATATTCATTACCATAATCCTAACCCTAGCCCTAACCCTGGATCTAAACCTAACTCTAAATCTAACCCTACCCTAAGCCTATACCTCAACCTAACACTAGCCCTAACCCTGAGGCTATTCCATACCCTAGCTGTAACTGTAGCCCTAGTCCTAAAACAAAACCAACCTATATGCCTAACCCTTTACCTAAACCAAACTCTAACCTTACACCTAGTACTAACTTTAGCCCTAATTCGAGTTCTAACACTAACCTTAAAACTATCCCTGAATCTGACACTGACTCTAACAATAAAATTTGCTCTAAACCTCTCCCTAACCCTATACCTAACCGTAACACTAGACGAAACCCTAACCCTAACACTAAAATAGCACTAAATGCAACACTAGTTCATACATTAGCCATAGCCCCAACCATAGGCCTAACCAAACCCCAAACCAAGCCCTACTCTGAGCCTTAACCCTAGCTATAATCCTAACCCTAAACCTAACCCTAACCCAGATCCTAGCCCTAAACCTTACCCTAACACTAGCCAGAATTCTAACCATAACACAAGCTGTATTACTAGCTCTAACCCTATCCATTACCCTAACCATAACCATAACTCTAATGGTAACCCTAGGCCTAACTGTAAACTTATCCCTAACCCTAAACTATTTCATTAACCTAAACCTAACCTGAACCCTAAACCTAACCC
The DNA here is from genome assembly GCF_047511675.1 of Marmota flaviventris. Classification (NCBI taxonomy): domain Eukaryota; kingdom Metazoa; phylum Chordata; class Mammalia; order Rodentia; family Sciuridae; genus Marmota; species Marmota flaviventris. The sequence continues at coordinate 75,655,645 of NC_092511.1, read as the reverse complement.
TATCATTACCCTAACCCTAACCATAATGCTAATTCAAGCCCTAATCCTAAACCTTAACCTAACTCCAATTCTAGCTCTGACCCTTCCCATGATAATATACCTTGCTCAAACCCTGAACCTACCCCTATACCTAACCCTTATACTAGGCCTAGCCATAAACCTAACCATAAAACAATCTGTAACCATAACCCTAGACCTGACATTTTCACTAGCCGTAATTCTAGCCCTAACCTTAACACACACCAAACCCATAACCCTAATCCTAAACCTAGAGCTAATCCTATCCATAAACCTAGCCCTAAATTTATCTCTAACCCAATCAATTACCCTAATATAATCCTAATTATAATGCTAACCCTAGGCCTAAATCTAACCCTATGCCTAATTGTAACCCTATCCATTATGCTAAATCTAACCTAAACCCTAAACCAAACAATATGATTACCTTAACCCAAAACCTAAAGCTAATTCGAGCTCTAACCCTAAACCCTAACCTAATCAAAACCCTAAACCTGACCCTGACCCTAATAATACCCCTAGCTCTAAACTTGACCCTTAACCTAATCCTAACACTCACACTAAAGACAGCCATAAACATAAACCTAAAAGTATCACTAACCGTAACCCTAGATCTGACATTCGCCCTAACACTAATCCTAGCCCTAACCCTAACACAAACCCTTAGTCCTCATCCTAGCCTTAAACCTAGCCTTAATCATAACTCTAACGAAACCCTAGCTCTAACCCTAAATCTAACCTTCACCCTAGACCTAGCCCTAGCTCTTACCCCATTGCTTACACTAAACCTAACCCTAAGCCTAAAACTAACCCCGGGCCTAAACATAACCATAACCTAGCCCTATTACTAGCCCTAATTAAGCCCTATACCTAACCAAACTCTAAGCTTAGCCATAAGACTCACTCTCACTCTCACCCTAGCCCTATTCCTAGTTCTAAACCTATCCCTTACCATAACCCTAATCTTAGCCATAAACCAAGACCTAACAGTAGCCCTATCCTTAGCCCTAGACCTAACCCTAGATTTAATCCTAAATAGCCTTAAACCTAATGCTAATCCTAAAACTAGCCCTAACCATAGCCCTAGCCCTAAAACAAAACCGAGCCATAGCCCTAACTTTAAAACTTCACCTAAACCAAAACCTATCCCTACACCTAGCCCTAACCCTAGTCCTTATTCGAGTCCAAACCCTAACCCTAAAACTACTCGGACCTTAAATTTGACCCTAACACTAACCGTAGCTCTAAACGTTATACCTAACCCTACCACTATACCTAGTCCTATCCCTAATCCTATAACTAGCCCAAATCATAACCCTAGTCCATACATTGGCCATAATTCTAAAACTAGCCCTAACTCCAACCAAAACCTAGCCTTAATGCAAGACCTAACCCTAGCTTTAACCCTAACCCTAAACCTAACAATAGCTCTAACCCTAACTCTAAACATAGCCCTAATCCTACTTCTAATCCTATCCTTTACCGTAAGCTAACCCTAACCCTAATGCTAACCCTAGGCCTAAACCTAATCCTTAGCCAAACCAAAACCCTTACCCTATTACTAGTCCTAACCCTAGCCCTCATTCTAGCTCTAAACATAACCCAAACCCTAAAATTAACCCTCATTCGTATTTTGACCCTAAAGGTAACCATATGTCTAAACCTGACCCTAATCATAAACAAAACCCTAACACTAGCAATAGCAATAAGCCTACACCTAAACCTAACCCTAACACTAGCCCTAGACCTAAACCTAATCCTATCTCTAGCCGCATCTCTAGCCCTAAACCTACACAAACACCTAGCCCTAGCCCTATTGATAAACCTTAACCTAACAAAAACACTAACCCTACCCCTAGACCTAACTCTAGTGATAATTCTGGGTTTGATCCTTAACGTAAATATAACCCGAAAACTGACCCTGACCCTAACACTAACTCTAGCTCTAAACATCACGCTAATGGTAACCCTAACCCTAACACTTGACCTAGCCGTAACACTTACTGAAAAAGTAGCCCTAATCATAACCCTGGTTTATATGTTTATATATTGTAGGCCTAACAGTAGCCCCAAACTAACCCAAAACCTGGCCCTAAGCTGAGTGCTAAACCTAGTTTTAACCCTAACCCTAAAAATAGCCCTAATCCATACCCTAACCCTAGATCTTACCCTAGCTTTTACCCTGTACGTTACTTTAAGGTAAACCCTAAAGCTAATGCTAACCCTAGTCCTAACCCTAATTTTTAGCCTAACCCATACCCTAACCTATTACTAGTCCTAACCCTATCCTTCGTTCTATCTCTAACCCTAACCAAAACCCAAACCCTAACGCTGACACTTATTCTGACCCTAACACTAACCGCAGGTATAAACCTGACCCTAACCCGAAACCGAACATTAACATTAGCCCTACCGGTAATCATATACTTAAACCTTAACCTAACACTAGCCCTAGACTTAAACCTAATCCTAAATCTATCCATATCTCCAGCCCTACACTTGAACAACCTAGCCCTAGCCCTAACAATAATCCTTAACCTAACCCAAACACTAACCCTACCCCTAGACCTAACCCTAGTCCTAATTCTGGCACTAAATCCAACACTAACTCTAACCTGAACACTGGCCCTGACCCTAACATAATCCTAGCTCCAAAGCTCAACCTAAACCAAAACCTAATCCTAACACTAGACCTAGCCATAACCTTAAACCTAAATCTAGCCCTAATAATAACCCTAGCTCTTACATTACCCATGGCCCTAACACTAGTTCTAAACTAACACAAAACCAAGTCCTAATTTTAGGCCTGAACATAGCCCTAAGTGTGACCCTAAAGCTAACCCTAGCCCTAACCCTAACCCTAAGCCTCGCTTTAGACCTAACCCTAGCACAAAGCCTAACATTTACCCTTAACATAACCCTAGACCTATCCCAAACTCTAACATAACACTAGCCCTCATCCTAACATTAATCATAGCTCTAACCATAGCTCTAATTATAACAACTACCCTAACCATACCCTAATCTAACAATAACCCTAGCCCTAACCCTAGCTCTAATTCTATCCATTACCCTAACCATAATGCTAACCCTAATGCCAAGCCATGGCTTAACCCTAACCCTATTGCAATCCCTAAACCTATCCATTGCTCCAAAACTAACGTGAACCCTAATCCTAAGCCGATTCATTACCCTAACCCTAACTCTAGCCCTAATGCTAATTCAAGCCCTAAACCTAAACCTTAACCTAAACAAAACACTGACCCTAATAATACACACAGCTATAAACTTGACCCTTACCATAAATCTAACCCTTACACTAGACCTAATCATAAACATAAACCGCAAACTATCTCTAACTGTAACCCTATACCTGACATTAGCCCTAGACCTAGTCCTAGCCCTAACCCTAACACGAACACTAGCTCTCATCATAGCCCAAAACCTAGCCTTAATCATAACCCTAACCCTAATCCTAACCCTTTCCCTAGCCTAGTTATAACCCCATTGCTAACCTAAACCTAATGCAAACCCTAACCCTAACACTAAACCTAGTCCTAACCTTAACCCTAGAAAAAAGCCTAACACTAACCCTAGCCCTAATCCTAAACCTAACCCTATTCCTAGATTTAAGCCTAACTATAACTCTCACCCTAGCCCTAGCCCTAATTCTAACCCTATCACTTACCGTAACTTATTCCTAGCCATAGCCTAGAATAACCCTAGCTCTAACCTTACACCTTGCCCTAGATTTAAGCATGATTCTAAATCTAACCCTAATTCTACACGTAAACTTAACCCTAACACTAGCCTTAACCCTAATGCTAACCCTAAAACTAGCCCTAAACATAGGCTTAGCCCTAAAACAAAACTGAGCCATAACACTAACCCTAAACTTTTACCTAAATCAAACCCTAACCTTATATCTAGCCCTAAGCCTAGCCATAATTTGAGTCCTAATCTTAACCTTAAAACTAACCCTAAACCTGTCTCTGACATTAACATTAAACCTACCTCTAAACATCATCCTAAACCTAAACTTTAACCTAACATTAGACCTGGTCCTAACCCTAATTCTAAAACTAGTTCTAATCATAACCCTAGATCATACATTAGCCGTAACCTCAAACCTAATGCTAACCCAAACCTAGCCCATATCTGATACCTAACCCTAGATTTCACCCTAACCCTAATCCTAACACTAGCCCTAACCCTACCCAAACCCTAGGTCAAACCCTAGCTCTAACCTTATACTTTACCATAGCCAAACCCCAACCCTAATGCTAACCCTAGTCCTAAAACTAATCTTTAGTCTAACCCAAACCATAACCATATTACTTGTTCTAACCCTAGCCCTATTTTTTTATAACCATAACCCAAATTTTAACACTAACCTGACCCTAATTCTGACCCTGAATATAAACCAAACCCTAACACTAGCCCTACTCATAACCCTATATCTAAACCTAACCATAACATTAGCCCTAGATTAAACCTAATACTAAATCTAGCAATATCATTAACTAAGACCTAAACAAAATATAGCCATAGCTCTAATGATAAGCATTAACCTAAGCCAAAATCTAACCTTACCTCTAGAACTAACCAATCCTAATTCTGGCCCTAGGCCTAAACCTAACCCTAATCCAAACACAGACCCTGACACTAACACTAACCCTAGCTATAAAACTGACCCTAACTGAAACCGAAACCTAACACTAGACCTAGCCATAACCATAAACATAACACTTATTACCATAGCACTAAAACTAGCTCTAAACCTAACACAAAACCTAGCCCTAATCCTAGGCCTAAATCTAGCCCAAAGCATAACTGTAACCCTAACCTAACCTTATACTTTGCACTAAGCCTAACCCTCACGCTAACCCTAACCCACGATTTAGACCTAACCCTTGATAAAACCCAAAACCAAAACCTAAACATAACCCTAGCCCTATCCCTAAACCAAATCCTAATCCTAGCCCTAATAACAATGTAAACACTAGCCCTAATACTATCTGTAAAATTATCCATTATAATAAATCAAACCTTAACGCTAATGATAACCCTAGCTCTAATCCTAATTGTAAACCTAATCCTAGACCTAACCCTAAACCCAACCCTCATTGTAGACTTAATCCTAGATAAAACCTTAACCCTTACTCTAACACTAACCCTAGCCCAAACCCTAAAACTAACTCTAAACATAAAACTACACCTAACCCTAACCTGACATCTAACCCTATCAATTACCCTAAATCTAATGATAATCTTAGCACTAACCCTAACACTAACCCTAAACCTAAAAACACCCCTAACCCTAACAAGACATCTAACCCTATCCATTAACCTAACTCTAAAGATAACCCTATCCCTAACCCTAACTCTAAACCTAAACTTAACTGTAATATTAAATCTAACACTAGACATAATCCTAAACCTAACCCTCACCCTAGCACTATCCCTAGCTCAAAACCTAACCTGTACCCTAAACCTAACCCTAGCCCTAGTCCATACCCTAATTCTAGCCCTAATCCTATACAAAAGCCTAGCCCTAATCCTAGCTCTAATGCTATTCATTACCCTAACTATAACCCTAACCCAAATGCTAACCCTAGGCCTAACCATAACCCTATCACTAACCCTAACCTTACTAATTACCCTAATCTTAACCTGAATCCTAAACCTAAACCCATTCATAAACGTAACCCTAATTCTAACCCCAAGGCAAATTTGAGCCCTAAACCTAATAATTAACCAAACAAACCTGAAACTTCACTCTGACTCTAAAAATACACCTTACTCTTAACCTGGGCCTTACCCTAAACCTAACATTAGACCTAGCCATGAAACTAACCCTACAACTATCCCTAGCCATAACCCTAAACCTGACATTATCCCTATGCTTAAAACTTGCCTAAGCCTAACACAAACCCTAGCCCTCATCCTAACCCCAAATCTAGCCTTAATTCTAACACAAACCAAACCCTAGACCTAAACCTAATTCTAATCATTGCCCTATCGCTAAACTTAGCTATAACACCATACCTTCCCCTAAACCTAGCCCTAAACCTAATCTTAAACATAGCCCTAATTTATCCCTAAACTTAACACTAACCCTAACCTTAAGACTAATTCTAATCATCACCCTAGCTCTTTTCATAGATCTAACCCTATCCCTTACCTTAACACAAACACTAGACCCAACCTTAGCTCTAACCCTACGCAGAGCCCTAATCCTAGAATTAACTATAACTCTAAATGTACCCCTAAGCCTAAACTCATGCTATCACGAGCAATAACATTAACATTAATTGTAAAACTACACTTAACTTTATCCTTAGCCCTAAAACATCATGAGCCATAGCATTAACCCTAAAACTGAACCTAAACCAAATCCTAACCCTTCATCTAGCCCTAAGCCTACCCCTAATTCAAGTACTATCCCCAACCCTAAAGCTAACCCTGACCCTGACTCTGACCTAACACTAACCCTAACTCAAAACATCACCCTGAACTTAAACCTAACCATAAAACTAGACTTAGCCCAAACCGTAACTCTAAAATTAGCCTTAATCATAACCCTAGTTCTTACATTAGCTGTACCCCTAACACTAGCCCTAATATTACCCAAAATCTAGTCCTAATGCGAGCCCCAAGCCTAGCTTTAACCCTAACTCTAAACCTAAACCAAGTTCTAACCCTTACCCTAAACCTAATCCTAACTTTAATCCTTGCACTAACCCTAACACTAACACTAACCATAACCCAAGCTCCAACCCTAGCTCTAACTCTATCCATTACTCTAACCCTAACCCTAATCCTAACCCTAATGCTAACTCTGGGCCTAAACCTAACACATTCACTAACCCTAAACTATTCATTACCGTAAATATAACCCTAACCCTAAACCTAACCAAACACTAAACCTAGACATACCACTAACACTAAAACTGGGCCTAATTGTATCCCTAAGTTCTTACATTAGCTGTAGTCCTAAAGCTAACACAAAACCTAGCCTAGCCCTAATCCAAGCTCTAACCCTAGCTTTAACCCTAACCCTAAACCTAACTTTAACCCTAACCCTAACCCTATGCTAGCCCTAACAATAGCAATAACCCTATTCGCTACCCTAAGCCAAACTCTAACCCTAAAGCTACCCTCGTCCTAAACCTAATTCTTAACCTAACCCAAAACCTATCTCTATTACTAGTTCTAACACTAATCCTCAATCTTGCTCTATCCCTATCCCCAAACCTAACCCTAACCCTGATGCTTATTCTGACCCTAACACTACCATAGGTCTAAACCAGACCCTAACCCTAAACCAACCCCTAATATTGGCACTACCTGTAACCCTATAAATAAACCTTACCCTAACACTAGACCTAGACCTACACTTAATCTTATATCTAGTGATAACTCTAGGTCTAGTCCTTAACAAAAACCTAGTGCTAGCCCTAATAATAAAACTTAACCTAACCCTACCCCTAGACCAAACCCTAGTCCTAATGCTGGCCCTAACAATAAATCTAAATCTAAACCGAACACTGACCCTTACCCTAACACAAACCCTAGCTCTAAACCTTATCCGAACAAAAAACATAACCCTAACACTAGACCTAGCCTTATCACTAACTCTGAAACTAGCCATCACCATAGGCCAAAACCTACCTCTAACTCAATTCATTACCCTAACCCTAACCCTAACCCAAATTCTAACCCTAGCCCTAACCCTCACACTGACTCAAACCCTATTCCTCATCCTAGACCAAACACTAGCTCAATCCCTAACCCTTAAACTTAACCTAACCCTAACACTAACCCATGGCCTAAACCTAAACCTAACCTTAACCCTAGCCCTAATTCTAACCTTAACCCTATCCCTAACCCTAGCTATAAGACTATATATTACCCTAACTCTAACCCTAACCTTAATAATAAACCTAGCCCTAACCCTAGCTCTAACCCTACGCATTACCCTAACCCTAAACCTAACCCTGATGATATCCCTAGACCTTACCCTAAATCTACCCTAACCCTAACCCTAGACATAACCATAAACCTAACCCTTGTCATAGAGCTAACCATTACCCTAAACCTAAACCTAAGCCTATACCTAATCCTAACCTTAAGCCAAAACCTAACCCAAACCCTAACTCTAACACGAAATCAAACCCTATCCAATACCCTAAACCTAATGGTAACCTTAGCCCTAACCTTAACACTAACCTTGACCATAACAGTATCTATAACCTAGACCTAACCCTAATCCTAACCTTTGCCCTAGCGCTAACCCTAGTTCAAACTCTAAACCATATCCTAACCCTACCTAACCCTAGGAATAACACTAACCCTAGCCCTAATACAAATCATAACCCTAGCCCTAGCCCTATCCATTACCCTAACCCTATCCATAACCCTAAGGCTAAACCTAGGCCTAACCCTAACCCTTTTGCTAACTCTATCAATTACCCTACACCTAACATGAACCCTAAACCCAAACCTATCATTACCCTAACCAAACCCGAATGCTAATTCAAGCTCTAAACCTAAACTCTAACCTAAACCAAACCCGAAACCTAATTCTAACCTTAATAAAATCCCTAGCTCTAAACCTGACCCTTACCCTAAACCGAACCCTTACACTAGACCTAGCCATAAATCTAACCCTCAATGTATTCCTCACATAAGCCTAGACCTGACACTAGCCCTAACCCTAATTTTTGCCATAACCCTAAAACAAACCCTAGCCCTCATCCTAGCCCTAAACCTACCCTTATTACTAAACAAAACCATAACACTAGCCATAACAAATTCTAAAATTTGACCTAGCCTTAAAACTAGCTCTAACCCCATCCCTTCCCCTAAACCCAACCTTATCCCTATACCTAAACCTAAGCCTAAAACTAGGCGTAACCCTAATACAAATGCTAGACCTAATCCTAGCCCTAATTTAGCCCTAAACCTAACGTAACCACACCTCTAAGACTAACTCTAACTCTCACCTTAGTCCTATTTCTTGTTCTAACCCTATCTCTTATCATAATCCTTTGCTTGCCTTATATTAGCCCTAACCATCGATCTAGCCCTAATCCAATATCTAATCCTAACTCTAAATCTAAACCTCTCATTAACACAAGCCATAAAACTAGTACTAATTATAAAACTAACCCTAACCTAAAACTAGCCCTACAAAACAACCGAGCCATAGCCCTAACCCTAACCTTTAATATAAAAACCAAACCCTAAGCCTACACCTAGCCATAAACCTAGCCCTATTTCGAGTCCTATCCCTAACCCTTAAACAAACCGTGACCCTGACTCTGACCCTAAGACTAACCCTAGCTCTAAACATCACTCAAACCTAAACCTAAACCTAAACCTAGACCTAGCCCTAACTCTAACCCTAAAACTAGTTCTAATCGTAACCCTAGTTCTTACATTGTCTGTAACCCTAAATCAAGACCTAACCTACCCCAAAACGTATCCCTAATTGGAGCCCTAACACTACCTTTAACACTAACCATAATTCTAATTCTAACCCTAAATATTACCCTAAACCTAACCCTAACCATAACCCTTGACATAACCCAAAATCTAAACCTAACCTTAGCCTTAATCCTAACCATAAACTTAGCCATAACCCGAGCTGTAACCCTATCCACTACCCTAATCCTAATCCTAACCCTAATGCTAACCCTAGGATAACCCTAAACCTATTCCTAACCCTAAACCTATACATTACCCTAAACCTAACCTGAACCCTAAACCTAACCATATCCATAAACCTAATCCTAACCCTAATAATATATACCCTAAAACTATCTATAACCATAACCCTAGACCTGACATTAGCCATAGCCCTAATGAAACCCTAACCCTAAAACAAACTCTAGCCCTAATCCTAGCCCTAATCTTAGCCTTAATCCTAAACCTAAACCTAACCATAGACCTAACCCTAATTTTAACCCTCACCCTAATTCTAAGGCTAGCTATAACATCATACTTAACTTTAACGATGATCATAACCCTAGCCATAAACCTAGGCTCAGCCTTAATACTAACCCTAGCTCTAATCCTAGCCCTAATTAAGCCCTAATTCTAACCCTAGATCTAACCCTAACACTAAAACTAACTCTAAATCTCATCCTGGCCCTATCCCTAGTTCTAACCCAATCACTTATGAAAACTCAAAACTTAGCCCTAACCCTAGCCCTAACCTTTGCTGTAGCACTAAACCTAGATCTAACCCTAACTTTAAATCTACCCCTAAACCTAAGCCAAAACCAGACCCTAACACTAGCTCTAACCCTAATGCTAATTTGAAACTAGACCTAACCCTTGCCCTAGCTCGCAAGCCAAACCGAGCCATATCACTGACCCTAAACCTTAACCTAAACCAAATCCTAACCCTACACCTAGCCCTAACCCTAGCCTTAATTCAAGTCCTAACCCTAACCCTAGAACTAATACTAACCCTAACTCTGACCTTAACACTAACCCTAGCTCTACACATCACCCTATCCCTAAACCTAATCCTAACACTAGGTCTCGCCCTAAACCTAACCCTAAAACTAGCCCTAATGGTAATCCCAGTTCTTAAATTAGCCATAGCACTAAACCTAACACAAAACTTAGCCCTAATCCAAGGTGTAACCCTAGCTTTAATCGTAACCCTAACACTGGCTGTAACCTTAACCCTATCCCTAGTCATAATCCTAGCTCTAACACTATATCTTACACTTAGTCAAACCCTCACCCTATTGCTACCCTAGTCCTAACCCTAATTCTATGCCTACCTCAAACCCTAACTCTATTACTAGTCCTAAACCTAGCCCTCATTCTAGCTCTAAACTTAACCCAAACCCTAAACCTAATGCTGAACCTTATTCTGACCCTAACACTAAACTTAGGTTTAAACCTGACCCTAACCCTTATCCAAAACCTAACACTAGCCCCACCAGTAACCTTAACACTAAACCTAACACTAACAGTAGCCCTGGACCTAAACCTAATCCTAAATATAGCCATAACCCTAGCCTTAGCCCTAACAATAACCCTTAACCTAAACTAAACATAACTCTACCCCTAGACCTACCCTAGTCCTCACTCTGGACCTAACCCTAAAACTAATCCTAACCTGAACCCTGACACTTAACCTAACAAAACCCTAACTCTAAACCTTATCCTAACCCAAAAGCTAACCCTAACACTAGACGAACTCTAAATCTAGCCATAACCATAAGTCTAGCACTTACATTACCCATATACCTGAAAACTAACCCTAAATTTCACACAAAACCTAGCCCTAATTACAGCCCTAAACCGATCACTAAGTATAATCCTAACCCTAAACCTAACCCTGACCCTAACCCTAACCCTCATTCTAGCCCTAACCCTAGATCAAACCCTAAACTTTACTCTAAACATAACCCTAGCCCAATCCCTAAACCTCAACATAACTCTAGCCCTAATCCTAACTGTAACCATAGCCCAAACCTTAGCTCTAACTCTATCCATTACACTAACCATAACCCTAAAACTAATGCTAACCATAGCCCTAAACATAATCCTAACCCTACCCTAGTGCAGACTATAAACCTAAACCTTGCCCCAGCCCTAAACCTAGCTCAATCGCTAACCCTTACACTTAATCTAACGCTCACACTAACCCAAACCCTAACCCCAGCCCTAATCCTAACCTTAACCATAGTTCTAACCCTTTTTGAACCATACCCAATACCCTAACCCTAAACTTAACCCTAATGAAAACACTAGACCTAAAACTAAACTTACCCTAACCCTAAACATAAACCTAACTCTAGAACTAACGGTGAACCTAACCCTAACCATAAAATTAAGCTAGCTGAAACCCTAACCCTAATCCTAAACCTAAATCTAACTCTAACCTCAACCTAAACCTATCTTTAACCTGACATCTAAACCTATTACACTAACCCTAATGATAACCATAGCCCTAACCATAACACTAACCATGACCATAACCCTAGACCAAACCCTAAATTAACCTTAGTCTTATCAAAAATCCTAGCTCAAACCCTAAACCATACCCTAAACCTAATCCTAACTGTAACCCTTGCCTAACCATGACCCTAACCCTAATTCTAGCCCTAATCCTAACCATTATCCTAGCCCTAACCCTAGGTCTAATCCTATAAATTACCCTAAAGATAACCACAACCCTAATGCTAACCCTAGGCCTAACCCTAAACCTATCACAAACCCTAACCATATCCATTACCTTAAACCTAACCTGAACCCTAAACTTAACACTATCCATTACCCTAACCCTAATTCTAACCTTAATGCTAATTTGAGCCTTAACCCTAAATCTTAACCTAACCCAAACCTGAAGCCTGACCCTGACCCTAATAATACCCTAGCTCTTAATCTGACCCGTTCCCTAAACGTAACACTTTAATTTGACCTAGCCATAAACCTAACCCTAAAAATATCACTAACTATAAACCTAGACCTGACATTAGTCCTAGCCCTAATTCTTGCCCTAAACCTAACACAAAACCTAGCCCTAATCCTAGCCTTAAATCTAGCCTTAATCTTAAACCTAACCATAACCCTAGCCCTAACCCTAAAGCTAATCATAAAACTAGCCCTAACCCTAACCTTAGTACTAAAAAAAAACCCTGAGCAACAGGCCTAACACTAACCATAACTTAACCCAAAACCTAGCACTACAACTAGACTAACCATAGCCCTAATTTTAGTCCTAATAATAACCTTAAAAAAAATCTGAACCTGACTTATATCCTAACATTCATCCTAGCTCTAAACACCACCCTAAACTTAAGCTGAACCCTAACAGTAAACCTAGTACTAATTAGAGTCCTAACCCTAACTCTAAAACTAACCCTGACCTGACTGATATCCTAAAATGAACCCTAGGTATAAATATCACCCTAATCTTAAACCTAACCCTAACACTTCACCTACCCCTACCCCTAACCCTAATTTTAACCCTAGTCCTTATATTAGCCATTGCCCTACACTAGCCTTAAACCTCTCACAAAATCTAGCCCTAATATGAGACTTAAACCTAGCTTTAACCCTAACCATATACCTAACCCTAGCCCTAACCCTATGCCTTACCCTGAGCAAAACCTTAACCCTAATTGTAACCCTAGACCTATTCCTAATGCTTAGGCTAACCAAATCCTAAGCCTATTAATTGTACTAACACTATATCTCATTCTATATTTAATGCAATTCCAAACCCTAACCCTAAACCTGACCCTTATTCTGACCATAACAGAAACCTTAGGTCTAAACCTTACCCTAACCCTAAAACAAACCCTAACACTGGCCACCCTTGTAACCTTATACCTAAACCTAACCCTACCACTAGCTCTAGACCTAAACCTAATTCTAAATCTAGCCTGAACTCTAGCTCTAGACCTAAACAAAATCCTAGCCCTAGCCCTAAAAAGAACCTTTACGTAACCCAAACACTAACTCTACCCCTAAACCTAAACCTAGTCCTAATTATGGATTTAACCCTAACTTTAAGTCTAACCCAAACACTGACCCTGGCTTTAACAGTAAACCTACCTCTATACCTGAAACTAACCAAAACCTAAACCTAATTCTAAACCCAGCCATAACCCTAACCCTAAAACTAGCCCTAATCATAACCATAGATCTTACATTACCCACAGCCCTACCCTTAGGCCTAAACCTAACTCTAAACACAGAGCTAATTTTAGGCCTAAAACTATCCCTAAGCATAAACCTAACCCTAACTCTAACCCTATACATAACCCTAGCCCTCACCTTAGTCCTAAGATAGCTAAAAGCCTAACCCTTATCCTAAACATAAGCCTAGATCTATCCCTAACTCTCACACTAACCCTAGCCCAAGTCCTAAACTTAACCTAGCCCTAAACCTAGCTCTAAACCTACTCATTACCCTAACCCTAAACATAAACTTATTGATAATCCTAGCCCGAACCCTAATGTTAACCTTAACCCTAACCAGAAAACTAACCATAGACATAACCCTAAAATTAAACTCAGCAAAGCCCTAACTCTAGATCAAATCATAAACGTAACCATAAACTTAAACATAACCATAGCTCTAATCCTAACCATATCACTAATTCTAACTCTAAACAAAATCTAAACCTAACCTAACCCTATCCGTTAACTTAACCCTAACCCTATCGTTAATGATAACACTAGGCCTAACTCTAACCCTAACCCTAAACCTACTGTAATCCTATTCCTAGACCTAACCCTAAACCTAGCCCTAACCTAGCTCAAAACCTAACCTTTATGCTAAACATAAACCTAAGCCTAACCCTAACCCTAGTTATAACAATAACTCTAATTCTAACTCAAGGCATATTCCTAACCATATCTCTAGTTCTCACCTAAGCTCTTACCCTATCAATTACCCTAACCATAACTCTTACCCTAATGGTAACCCTAAGCCTAACCCTAGCCCTATCACTAACGCTAACCATATCAATTCCCTAAACCAAACCTGAACCTTAAAACAAACCCTAACTATACCCCTAAACCTAACCCTAATGCTAATTTGAGCTGTAATCCTAAATCCTTAGCTAAGACAAATTCTAATCCTAATAATTCCCTGAGGTCTAAACCTGACCCTTACCCTAAACCTAACCCTTACACTAGATGTAACCATAACCCTAACCCTAAAACTATCATTAACCATAATCCTAGACCTGATATTATCCCTAGCACTAATCCTAGCACTGAGTCTAATACACCCACTAGCCCTCAACCTAGCCCTAAACCTAGCCTTAATCATAACCCTAACCTCAACCCTAGCCCTAACACTAACTCTAACCCTCACCCTACATCTAAACTAAGCTATAACATTATTCTTTATCTTAAACTTAAACCTAACTCTATCACTATCACTAGGCCTAAGCTGAACACTAACCCTAGACCTAATCCTAGCCCTAATTTAACCCTATCCCAAACCCTAACTCTAATTTTAGCCCTATCATTAACTCTAACTCTCACATTAGCCCTATTCCTAGTTCTAAACCTATCCATTACCATAACTCTAACCCTTGCCCTAACCCTTGCCCTATCATTAATCCTAGCCTAATCCTAGACCTAACCTAACTATAAATGTAACCCTAACTCTAAGAATATGCCTAACACTAACACTAGCCCTAACCCTAATACTAAATATAAAACTAGCCCTAACTCTAACCCTAGGACTAAAACAAAACATAACAATAGACCTAACACTAAACCTTAACTTAAACCAAACCCTAAACAATTACAAAAACTAATCCTAGCCCTAATAGAGTCCTAACCCTAACCTTAAAACTAACACTGACCCTGACTCATATCCTAACACACACCCTACCTCTAAACATGATGCTAACCTTAAACCAAAACCTAACAGTAAAACTAGCCTTAATTCGAGTCCTAACTCAAATCCTAAATCTAAACCTGACCCTGACTCCTATCCTAAAAATAACTATAGATCTAAATATCACCCTAACCTTAAATCTAACACTAACACTAGAACTACCCCTAATCCTAACCCCAAAGCTAACCATAATTGTAACCCTGGTTCTTACATTACCTGTTGCCCTAAACCTAGACCTAACACTAACACAAAAACTCGCCCTAATCTGAGCCCTACACCTAGATTTAACCCTAAACCTAACCCTACCCCTACCCCTAACACTTGCTCTAACACTATCCCAAACCCTAAGCAAAACCCTAACCCTAATGGTAACCCTAGACCTATCCCTAAATCTCAGCCTAATCAAACCTCTCACCATATTAAGTGTCCTAACCGTAGCCCTCATTATAGCTCTAACCCTATCCCAAACCTTAACAATAACCATGACCCTTATTCTGACCATAACATGAACGTAGGTCTAAACCTGACCCTAATGCTAGACCAAACCATAACACTTGCCCTACCAGTAACCTTATACCTAAATCAGACCCTATCACTAGCCCTAGACCTAAACCTAATCCTAAATCTAGACTTAACTCTAGCTCTAGTCCTGAACAAAAACCTAACCTTAGCGCTAACAATAATCCTTAAATTAACACAAAGACTAACCCTACCCCTAGACATAAACCTAGTCCCAATTCTGACTTTAGCCTTAACTCTAACTCTGACCTGAACACTGACCCTACCTTCAACACTTAACCTATCTCTAAACTTGACCCTAACCAAAAACCTAAACCTAACACTAGACATAGCCATAACAATAACCCTACAACTAGTGCTCAACATAACCCTAGCTCTTACATTACCAATAGCCCTAACTCTATGCCTTAACCTAACACTAAACCTAGAGCGAATTCTAGGCCTAAATCTAGCCTTAAGCATAACCCCAACCCTAACCCTAGCCCTAACCCTAACCCTAACCGTAAACCTAACCCTAGCCTTAGTCTTAAACCTTACTCAAAGCCTAAACCTTACAATAAATATAAACTTAGAACTATACCTTACTCTAAACCCTAAACCTAGTCCTAACCCTGAACTTAACCCTATCCCTAAACCTAGCTCTAAACCTACACCTTACCTAACTGTACACCTAACAGTATTGATAAACCTAGCATTAACCGAACCGTAAACATAACCCTAGCCCAAAAACTAACAATAGACCTAACCCTAAAACTAACACTCACAATAGCCCTAACCCGAGCTCAAAACCTAACCCATACCATAAACCTAAACATAACCATCGTCTTAACATTAACCCTAAAACTAAATCTAATCCTAAACCTAAACCTAAACCTACATATAACCATATCCATTACCCTAAACCTTATTCTAACCCTAATGAAAACCCTAGCTCTAACTTTAACCCTAACCCTAAACTTAACATAATCCTGTCCCTAGACCTAAGACTGAACCTAATCCTCGACCTAGCCCTACCACTAAAATTAGGTCAAACCCTAGCCCTTTCCCTAAACATAACCTTAGCCCAAACCCTAACCCCAAATTTAGCCCTAAGTCTAAATGTAACCATAGCCCAAACCTTAGCTCTAACTCTATCCATTAATATAACCATAACCCTAAACCTAAGGCTAAACCTAGCCCTAACCCTAACCCTAACCCTAACTCTATCCCTAACCCTGATTCTAACCAGAAACCTAAACCTAGCCCTAAGACTTACTCAATCCCTGACCCTTACCCTTACTATAACCATAAGAAAATGATAAGCCTAACCCTAACCCTAACCCTAGCCCTAATCCTAAACTTAAAACTAGACTTCACCTTAGCTCTAACCCCACCCATTACCTTAACCCTAACCATAAACATCATGATAACTCTAGCCCTAACCCTAAACCTACTCTAACCCTAACTGTAAACCTAACACTAGACAGAAACATAAACCTAACCCTTGCCATAGTCGTAACTCTAGCTCAAACTCTAACAATTATGCTAAACTTAACACTACCCTAATCCTAAACTGAAACTTAACCCTAACCCTAACCCAACATCTAAACCTGTCCATTACGTTAACCCTAATGGTAACCCTAATCCTAACCCTAGACCTAATTCTAAACCTAACCCTATCCTTAGCACTAACCCTAGCTCAAACCCTAACCCATACACTAAACGTAACCCTAGCCTTAATCCTAACCCTATCCCTAACTCTAGCTTTAATCCTAAACATAACCATAACTCTAACCCTAGCTCTAACCCTATCCAATACCCTAATGATAACCATAATTCTAATGCTAACGCTAGGCCTAACCCTAACAATATCCATTACCGTAAATCTAATCTGAGCTCTAAACCCAACCTTAAGTCTAAACCTAACCTTATCCATTACCCTAACCCTAACTCAAACCTAATGCTAATTTGAGTCATAACCATAAACCTCAACCTAACCCAAACCCAAAATCTGACTATTATATTAACCCTAGCTCTCTATTTGAACCTCACCCTAAACCTAACTCAGAAACTAGACCTAGCCATAAATCTTAACCAAAAATTATCCCTAACCATAACTTTAAACCTGATATTAGCACTAGCCTTATTTCTTGCCATAACCCTAACACAAATACTAGCCCTCATCCTAGCCCTAAACCTAGTCTTGATCATAACCCAAACCCTAACTAGCCCTATCCCTAATTTTATCCCTCACCCTAGTTCTGAACCTTGCTATAACACAATTCCTTCTCCCAAATCTAACCCTAATTCTAACTCTAGACTTAACCCTTACACTAATCCTACACCTAATCCTAGCCCTAATTTAGCCCTAATCCTACCACTAGCACTAAGACTAATTCTAACTCTTGCTCTAGCCCTATTCCTAGATCTAACCCTATCCCTTACCATAACCCTAACACTTGCCCTAACCTTAGCCCTAGCCCTAACCCTAGAACTAACCATAACCCTAACTAAGTCCAACCCTAACTCTAAGCCTAAACCTCACACGAACACTAGCCCTAACACTAACACTAATCCTAAAACTAGCCCTAATCTAGTTCAAGCCCTAAAACAAAACTGAGCCATAACCCTATCACTAACACTTAATCTAAACCAAAACCTAACCTTACACCTACCCCTAACCTTAGCCCTAATTCCAGTCCTAACCTAACCCTAAAACTAACATTGAGCCTGACTCTGACCTTACACTAACCCTAGCTCTAACATCACCCTAAAAGTATACCTAAACCTAAAACTAATACTAGCCCTAAACATAACTCTAAAAATAGCCTTGATCATAACTCTAGTTCTTACATTAGCCGTAGCCCTAACCTAACCAAAACTCTATTCCTGAACTGAGACCTACACCTCATTTTAACCCTAACCCTAACCTTATCCCTAACCATTACCCTAAACCTAAACCTAACCCTAAATATGGCCCTAACCCTAAACCTAAGTCTAGACTTAGTCCTAACCATAATCCTAGCCCTAACTCTAGCTCTAACCGTATCCATTACCCTAAACATAACCCTAACCATAATGATAAACTTAGCCTTAAAATTAACCCTAATCCTAAACCTAGAGCTGACACTAACCCTAACCATCAACCTAGCCCTAACACTTACCCTAAACCTAACCCTAATACTAACCCTAGACCTAACCCTAACCCTAGCCCTAATCCTAACCATAACCCTAGACCTAAAACTATCTATTACCCTAAACATAATCCTAACCCAAACATAGCTCTAAAGATGGCTCTAACCCCACCCAATACCCTAACCCTAATTATAAACATCATGATAACACTAGCCCTAACAATAAACCTACTCTAACCCTAACTGTAAACTTAACCCTAGTGATAACCCTAAACCTACACTAACCCTAACTGTAAACCTAACCCTTGACCTAACTGTAAACCTCACCATAGTCCTAATCCTAGAACAAACCCTAACAGTTATGCTAAACCTAACACTAACCCTAGTCCTAAACCTAAATCTAACCCTATACATTTAGGCTTAATACCAAACCTATTGCTAATACTAACCTTACCCTTACCTAAACCTAAAATGAACACTAAACCTAACCCTAACAATTACTCTAACCCTAACTCTAAACCTAACCCTAATGGTAATTTGAGCCCTAAAACTAAAACAAAACCTAACCCAAACTCTGAGCAAGACAGTGACTCTAATAACCCACCTAGCTGTAAACTGACCCTTACCCTAAACATAACCCTTAAACTAGACCTAGCCATAAAACTAATCCTAATAGTACCCCTAACTGTAAACCTAGAACTGACATTAGCACTCTAACTTATTCTTGCTTTAAACCTAACAGAAACCCGAGTCCTCATCCTAGCCCTAAAACTAGCCTTAATCATAACCTGAACCCTAACCCTAGCCCAAACTCTAATTTCAACCCTTGCACTAGTTCTGAACCTAGGTATAAACACATCCTTTCCCCTATCCATAACCCTAACCCTGACACTACTACTAACACTAACCCTAGCCCTAACACTAGGCCTAATCCTAACACTAACCATAGCTCTAATCCTAGCCCTAATTTATTGATAACTGTAACCCTAACTCTAACGCCTTAGACTAACCCTAACTCTAGACCTAGACCTATTTCTAGTACCAAATTTATCTATTGCCTAACCCTAACACTAGCCCTAACCTTTGTCCTAACCCTAGCCATACTCCTAAACATAGAACTAACCCTAACTCTAAATCTAACCCTAACTCTAAACCTAAACCTCACGCTAACACTAGACCTAATTCTAATTTTAATTTGAAAACTAGCCCTAACCCTAGCCATAGCCCACACACAAAACTGAGCTATAGCTCTAATACTAACCCTTAACCTAAACCAAATCTTAACACTACACCTAGTCCTAACCCTAGCCATACAACTAATACTGACCCTAACTCTGACCCTAAAACTAACCCTACTCTGAACATGATTCTAACCATAAATCTAAACCAAACACTAGACCTAGCACTAATCCTTGCTGAGAGCCATTGCCAAGTAGGTATGACGCATGGCATGACCCAGGTCATTTGCAGTGACATTGCATGTAAGGTGACCTTGCTCAAGTACCAGGGCGGATCCAGGTTTAGGGTGCATCCTGCTGGGATTAGGGAGTATCCTGCTCCTTGGGTTTAGGGCGGTTCCAGGTATAAGGTGTACCCTGCTGGGAATAGGGCTTATCCTGCTGCCTCAGGCACACCCACTCTTTGAGTTCCCTTTGAGTTCTCACGGGATTCAGAGAGTATTTGGGATTCAGAGCCTTAGAAAACGTTGAACTAGAAGGAAATTGGTTTAAAATCACATCAAAAAAATAAAAGGACTAAAGTAATTCTAAAAACTAAGGCAAAATGCTTTTGGAAGACTTAAATTTAAAAGGATCTTTAAATTTCCAAAGGATGCATATAGGATATTTTGGAACATCATCCCTGAAGAAAAATCAGTTAATGTTTTACTTAACAGGAATCCCATACAATCCACAGGAATAAGGGATAGTTAAAAGAGCTCATCAAACTATTACAATGTATTTATTAAAGCAAAAAGAGGGAATTGGAACGGGGTATATATCCCCCAAAGATAAACTTAAAATAACACTTTTTACTCTAAACTTTTAAAATTTGGATTCATCAGGACTTAGTGCTGCGGAAAGACATATGTATCCAAAAAATGTACATAAACCTAAGGTACTGTGGAAGGATATTCTAACAGGACAATGGGAATGTCCTGACCCAGTGATTGTCTGGAGTCGGGGTTCTGTTTGTGTGTTTCCGCAGGGAGAACAGCAGCCAATTTGAATTCCAGAGAGATTAACTAAAACAATTTCTACAGACCAAAAAGAAGATGATTTGACTCAAATCCATAACAGCTGATATCCAGAGCTCCAGCTTAGCTATTCTTACATCTGTGACAGTGATTAACCAGGATGCTTTTTTCAATATCTATTTTATTATTGCCTTTTCCCACATCATAAAGCTCTATTTTATTTTTTGAGCTCATACAAACCTAGGTTAATGTTTTTCTGATCAGTTTTATTTTTTGACTGTGGAGTTTTTAAACATTGCAATGGAGATTTCACCTAGGTAAAGCTACAAGGCCTTTACTATTGTCTTATGTGTTGTACGTTTGTGTGCACATTTGTGTTTTGTGTTGTATGTCTGTGTGTGCGTATGTCCATAGATCATATATGAGGAGTGCTCATGAAAAAATGGATCCAAATTATTTTTTTTTACTCATGTGATTTAAATGGTTTAATTTAATTTAGGTAAACAACTGTTAAGGATTGTTTTTAAAGGTGGTTAACAGATCTGTTTGTTTACTAATTTAAATTAGGTAAACAACTGTTAAGGATTGTTTTTAAAGGAGGTTAATAGATCTGTTTACTTTCACCTTTCCTTTTCATTATATTTAATAATTCTTTTCAGGATAATGTCTCTTTAGCATCATTGCCAGAATTCCTATCTTCATCCCAGTGCCGGTGAAGACAAAGATAAAACCAAACTACAGCTTCTATGATACCTATCACAGTAAACTTTATAAACTGATGCATCAATGAATATAACTCAACAAGTAATGCTCAATCAAGGAGTTGACTTACTTTGGGAGGAAACGGACATATTGGTAGATTCCTCCGCATTGAACTGCTTGCAGAACTTGCCTGGACTATGTAACTATTGTTTGGTGCAGCGAATTGTGGTAGTGCTGGCATATCTTTGCTCATGGTGTCACCAGTGATGCAATTTTTCCTAAGGAGCTGTCAATTGGCTTGGTGTTGTGGCATTTCTGTATCCTCCTCCCTTCTGCTAGTGATGGTCTAAAATTTGGGGGCCAACAGAGGTGAGGCAAAGAACCTCACCCCCCCACTGGCACCAAGGCCAAATTTGGAGGCCAACAGAGGTGAGGCAAGAACCTCACCCCCCCACTTGTGCATAGGCCTATCCACAAGTTTAGCTGTATGCTGGACCAGTAGTCAGTGACGGGTATGATCCAATTGCAGTGGTATCAACCTAAGACAGGAGGCTGACGCCTAGAGGTCAGTTTTTCCCATGACGGGTAAGAACCATATGTTGAATTGGACAACCTACCAGGCACGGTCCTTAAGCCACATTGCTTGTCGTTTACTTAATCAGAAGGGGGGAGATGCTGAGAGCCATTGCCAAGTAGGTATGACGCATGGCATGACCCAGGTCATTTGCAGTGATATTGCATGTAAGGTGACCTTGCTCAAGGACCAGGGCAAATCCAGGTTTAGGGTGTATCCTGCTGGGATTAGGGAGTATCCTGCTCCTTGGGTTTAGGGCGGTTCCAGGTTTAAGGTGTACCCTGCTGGGAATAGGGTGTATCCTGCTGCCTCAGGCACACCTGCTCCTTGAGTTCCCCTTGAGTTCTGGCAGGATTCATAGAGTATTTGGGATTCAGAGCCTGGTGGAGTACGTGGATTTTGCCAGAACGTGGGTTTCCCCAGAACGTGTGTAAAGTGCCGGTGATAGTTCAAGAATAAAGAGTTGCTGTTTGAATCTACAAGGTGTGTGGTGGCTCGTGATTTTGTGCCCAGCCAGACTGCAGCAAATACTAACCCTAAAACTATCTCTAAACGTAAAGCTAATTCTTACATTAGCGATAGCCCAAACCCTAAAACAAAACCTAGCACTAATCTGAGCCTGAACCCTAGCTTTATCCCTAACACTAAGCCAAACCCTAGCTCTAAACCTATTTCTTACCCTAAGCCAAACTCTCACCCTAATGCTACCCTAGTTCTAACACTAACCCTTAGCTTACCCCAAACCCTAACTATATTACTAGTACTAACCCTAGCCCTAATTCTATCTCTAACCCTAACCCAAAGCCTAAGACAAACCCTTACTCCTATTCTGACCCTAACACTAACCCTAGGTCAAAGCCTGACCTTAACACTAAACCGAACCCTAACACTAGCCCTACCAGTATACCTATACCTAAACCTAACCATTACACTAGTGCTACACCTAAACTTAATCCTAAATATAGCCATAACTCTAGCCCTAGTCCTAAACAAAAACCTAGCACTAGCCCTAAAATAACCATTAACCTAACACAAAGAGTAACCCTAGTCCTAGACCTAACCCTAGTTCTAATTCTGGCCCTAACAGTAAACCCAAAGATAACCAAAACACTGACACTTACCCTAACACAAATCCTAGCTCTAAACCTTATCCTAACCCAAAACTTAAACCTAACAATAGACATATCTATAACCCTAACCCAAAAAACTAGCCATAAACATAACCCTAGCTCTTACATTACACATAGCCCTAACACTAGCCATAAACCTCACACAAAACATAGCCCTAATACAAGCCCTAAACCTAGACTTAAACATAAACTTAACCCTAACCCTTGCACAAACACTAAACTTAATGCTTGCCCTAGCCCTAACCCTAGCTTAAACTCTAACCCTTACCCTAAACATAATCCTAGCTTTAAACCTAACCCTAACCCTATCCCTAATCCTAAGTGTAACCATAGCCAAAATCCTAGCTCTAACTTGATCCATTACCTTAAACATAACCCTAACCCTAACACTAACCCTAGCCCTAACCCTAATCCTAACCCTAACCGTAGCCCTAATCGTAGCCCTGATTCTAACCCTAACCCTTGCCCTAGCCATAAACATAGCTCAAACCTTAACATTAACCCTAAACTGAACCCTAACACTAACCCTAGAAGTAACCCAAAACCTAACCCTAATCCTAACCTTAACCTAAGCCCTAACACTAGCACTAAACCTATTCATTTGGTTATCCTAAACCAAATGCTAACCTTCGGGCTAACCCTAACCCTATCCCTAACACTAACCCTATATATTACTCTAAACCTAACCTGAACTGTAAACCTAACTCTATCCATTACTCTAATCCCAACCCTAACCCTAATGCTAATTTGAGCCCTAACCTAAAACCTTAACCCAAACCAAACTCTAACCCATACTCTGACCCTAATAATAACCTAGCTCTATACCTGACCCTACACTAAAACTAACCCTTACACTAGACCTAGTAATAAACCTATCCCTAACACTATTCCTAACCATAACCCTAGACCTGACATCATCCCTAGCCCTAATCTTAGCCCTAACCCTAACACAAACCCTAGCCCTCACCCTAGCCCTAAACCTAGACTTCATTCTAACCCAAACCCGAACCCTAGCCCTATCCCTAAATATAATCTTCACCCTAGCAATGAATCTAGCTAAATAAAACCATTCCTTCCACAAAAACTAACGCTAACCCTAGCCCTAACCATAGGCCTAACTCTAATACCAATCATAGCACTAATCCTAGCTCTATTTGAACCCTAACCTTAACCCTACCCGTAACCCAAGCCCTAAGACTTACTCTAACTCACACACTAGCCCTATTCTATTTATAACCCTATTCATTACTATAACCCTCACCATAGCCCTAACCTTAGCCCTAACGCTAGCCATAACCCTAACCATAGATCTAACCATGACTCTATATCTAACCCTAATCTTAAGCCTAATCCTCATTCTACAACTAACTCTAACACTATTGCTAATCCTAAAACTACCCCTAATCCAAGCCCTAGCCCTAAAACAAAATTGAGCCATTGCTCTAACCCTAAACTTAACCTAAACCAAAACCTAACCCATAACTAGCCATAACCTGAGCTCTAATTCGAGTCCTAGGCCTAAAAATAACCCTTACTCTGACTCATATCCAAACACAAACCCTACATCTAAATGTCACCCTAACCCTTAAACTAATGCTAACACTAGACCTAGCCAAAACCTTAACCCTAAAACTAACTCTAATCCTAACCCTAGTTCTTACATTGACCTTAGCCAAACCCTAGACCTAACTCTAACACAAAAATAGCCCTAATCCGAGCCCCAACACTAGATTTAACCGTAACCCTAACCCTAAAACTAGCACTAAACCTAACCCTAGTCCTAGCACTAATCCTAGCTCTAATTCTATCAATTACCCTAAGCCAAACCCTATTCATAAAGTTAACTCTAGTCCTAATCCTAATCCTTAGCCAAATCCAAAAAATAACCCTATTACTATACCTAACACCAGCCCTCATTCTAGATCTAAACCTAACCCAAAACCTCATCCTAACCTTCACCCTTATTCTGACCCTAACACTAATTATAGATCTAAACCAGACCCTAAACAGAAACCAAAACTTGAAACTAGCCCTACCAGTACCTAAAGATAAGCTTAACATTAGCCCCAGACTTAAACCTAATCCTAAATCTAGCTATTATTCTAGCCCTTGACCTAAACAAAAACTTAGTGCTAGCTCTAACAATAACCCTTAACCTAAACCTATAACCTAACACAAAACTTAAATAATCCTAACCCTAATCGAGGCCAAAAACCTACCCTAAAAATAACCCTCACCCTAACCCTAACCCTAGTCCTAACCCTAACCCTCACCTTAGTCCTAACCCTAGCTCAAAGCCTAACCCTTAGCCTAAACATAACCGTAGCACTATCCCTAAACATAACCCTAACCATAGCCCTAATCCTAACCTTAAACCTAGACCTAACTCTAGCTCTAACCCTAGTCATTACCCTAACTCTAACCTTAACCCTAATGATAACCCTATCCATAGCCCTAACTGAAACCCTTACCCAAACCATAAACCTAACACTACACCTAAACCTAAACCTAAACCTTGCCATAGCCTTAACCCCAACTCAAACCCTAACACTTACCCTAAAACCAACAGTAAACCTAGCCCTAAAAGTAAACTTAAACCTAAACCTAACCTTAACCATAAAGCTAACCTTACATCTAACCCAATCTATTATGCTAAACCTAATCCTAACCCTAATGAAAACTCTAGCCCTAACCCTAAACCTAACCCTGAACATAACACTAAACCTAACCCTCGTCCTAGATCCAACCTAGCTCGAAACCTAAACTGTACCCTAAATACACCACTAACCCTAACCCTAAGCTAGGTTTAATAGCCCTAACCCAAAACTAAACCTAACCCTAGCAATAATTCTAACCTAACCCTAGCCCTTCCCATATATCTAACCCTATATATTATTCTTGTGATAACCCTAATCCTAATGCTAACCCTAGGCATAACCCTAACCCTTTTGCTAACCCTAAAGCTCTCCAAGCCCTAAATCTACTCTGAAACCTAAACCTAACCCAATCAATTACACTAACCCTAACTCTAACCCTAATGCTCATTTGAGCCCTATCCCTAAACCTTAACCTAAAACAAACAAAACCCTAACACTGATCTTGACCCTAAAAATACACCTAGCTCTAAACCTGACCCTTACCCGAAGCCCAACACTAACACTAGACATAGACACAACCTAACCCTAAATCTACCCCAAATTCTAACACTAGACCTGACATTAGCCTTAGCCCTAATTCTAGACGTAAAACTACAACAAACCCTAGTCCTTATCCTAGCCCTTAAACTAGCCTTAATCATAACCCTAACCCTAACCCTAGCCCTAACCCTAATTCTAACCCTCACCCTACCTCTAAATCTAGCTATAACACCATACCTTACCCTAAAATTAATTATAACCCTAACCCTAACACTAGACCTAAACTGACACTAACACTAGCCCTAATCCTAGCCCTAACTTACCCCTATCCCTAAAACTAACCAGAACCCTAGGCCTAAGACTAACTCTTACTCTCACCCAAGCCCTAGCCCTAGTTATAACCCTATCTGTTACCGTAACCATAACCCTAGCCCTAACCCTTGCCCTATAATTACACCTAGCCCTAATCCTAGATCTAACGCTAAATCCAAATCTAAACCTAACCCAAAGCCTAAGCCTAACACTAACAGTAGCCCTAACCCTAATGCTAATCTTATAACTAGCCCAAACCCTAAAAGTAGGACTAAAACAAAACTGAGCCCTAACCTTAACCCTTAACTTAAATCAAATCCTAACACTACACCTACACATAAACCTAGCCCTAATTCGAGTCCTAACCCTAACCTTAAAACTTACCCTGAACCTGACTCATATCCTAACACCGACCCTAGCTCTAAAGACCACCCTAAACTTAAACCAAACCCAAAGAGTAACTCTAGCCCTAATTCGAGTCATAACCCTAACCTTAAAGCTAACCCTGACCCTGACTGATATCCTAACAGTCACCCTAGCTCTAAACACAGACCTCACTTAAAATGAACACTAACAGTAACCATAGCCTTATTTGAGTCCTAACCCTAACCCTAAAACTAAACCTGATGCTGACTCATATCCTAACAAAAACCCAAGCTCTAAATATTACCCTAACCTTAAACCTAAACCTAACACTAAACGTACCCCTAAATCTAACCCTAAAACTAACCCTAATTCTAACCCTGGCTCTTACATTAGCCAATGTCTAAATCTAGCCTTAACCCTAACACAAAAACTAGCCCTAATCCGAGCTCGAAACCTATATTTAACCCTAACTCTAAAATTAACCCTAGCTCTAAGGCTATCCTTATACCTAAGGAAAAAAAAAAAAAAAAAACTAACTCTAATGGTAACCTTAGACCTATCTCTAATCTTTAGGCTAACCAAAACCCTAACCTTATTAATAGTCCTAACCCTATCCTTCATTCTAGCTCTAACCCTATTACAAACCCTAATGCTAACCCTGACCCTTATTCTTACCCTAACACCAACCCTAGGTCTAAAACTGACCCTAACCCCAGACCAAACCATTAAACTATCCCTAGACCTAAACCAAATCCTAAATCTAGCATGAACTCTAGCCTTAGACATAACATAAACCTAGTCCTAGCCCTAACAATAATCCTTAACATAACTCAAACACTAACCCTAAACCTAGAC
The DNA here is from genome assembly GCF_047511675.1 of Marmota flaviventris. NCBI lineage: Eukaryota > Metazoa > Chordata > Mammalia > Rodentia > Sciuridae > Marmota > Marmota flaviventris. The sequence goes on along the minus strand of NC_092511.1, from coordinate 75,627,331 downwards.
ATAAACATAGTCCGATTTCTGGCTGTAACCCTAACACTAACTCTAACCCAAACACAGACCCTGCCTTTAGAGTAAACCTGTCTCTAAATCTGACCCTACCCAAAAAATCTAAACCTAACACTAGACCTAGCCATATCCCTAAGCCTACAACTAGCCCTCAACATAACCCTAGCTCTTACATTACCCATAGCCCTAACCCTATGCCTAAACCTAACACAAAACCTAGAGCTAAGCCCAGGCCTAAATGAAGCCTTAAGCATATCCCTAAACCGACCCCTAGCCCTAACCCTAACAAAACCTTTGCCTTACACCTAATCCTAGCTCAAAGTCTAATCATTGCTCTAAACATAAACCTACACCTATCCCTCAATCTAACCCTAACCCTAGCCCTAATCCTAACCTTACCCTAGTCCTAAACCTATCTCTAAACCTACCCATTACTCTAAACCTAAACCTAACCTTATTGATAATCCTAGGCTTATTATTAAACCTAAACCTAACTGGAAAACTAAAACTAGACATAACTTTAAACCTCACACTTGCCATAGACCTAACCCTAGCTCAAACCTTAAAACTTACTATAAACCTGCACACAACCCTAGCCCTAACTCTAAGCCTAAACTTCAATCTAACATTAAACATAGCCCTAAATCTACATCTAATCGTAAACATTACCCTAACCCTAACCCTAACCCTGTCCCTAATGATGTCCCTACCTCTAATCCTAACCCTAACCCTATGAGTACTATAAACTTATCCCTAGAAGTAACCTTAAACCTATCCCTGACCCTAGCCCTAACCCTAGGTCAAAACCTAACCATTATGCTAAACATAAACCTAAGCCTATCCCTAGTTTAACCCTAACCCTAACCCTAACTCAAGACCTATTCTTAACCATAAACCTAGCCCTAAACTTAGCTCTAATCCTATCCATTATACTAACCATAACCCTTACCCTAATGCGAACCTTAGGCCTAACCTTATCAATTATCCTAAACCTAATGTAAACTATAAACAAAACCCTATCATTACCCTAACCCACACCCTAGTGCTAATTCAAGCCCTAACCCTAAAACCTAACCTCAAACAAACTCTAACACTGACTCTGACCCTAATAAATCTCCTAGCTCTAAGCATTACTTTTACACTAAACCTAACCCTTACACTAGACCTAGCCATAACACTAATCCTAAAACTATCCCCAACCATAAGCTTAGACTTGTCATTATCCATAGCCCTAATCCTAGCCCTAAACCTAACACAAACCACAGCCTTTATCCTAGCCCTAACCTAGCCTTAATCCTAACCCTAAACCTAACTTTAGGCCTAACCCAAGAAGTAACCCCACCCCAATCTTAGCACTAATTTAGTCCTATTCATAACCCAAACCCTAATCCTAGCCCTAAGACTAATTCTAACTCTCAACCTAGCCCCATCCCTAGTTCTAACCCTATCCCTAGCCCTAAACCCAGCCCTAAACCTAGCCCTATCATTAGCTCTAGCTCTAACCTACATCTAATTTAACTCTTAATCAAACCCTAATCCTAATCCTAAGCCTAACCCTAACCCTAACTCTAAATCTAACTTTAACTCTAGCCCTAAAACAAAACCGAGTCATAGCCCTAACCCTAACCCTTAACCTAAACCAACCGTTTACTCAAACCCTATCCTTAGCTCTAATTCTAGTTTTAAGCTGAAAACTAGAACTAAAACTGACTCTGACTCTGACCATAATACTAAACTTAGTCTAAACATCACCCTAACCCTAACCCTGAACTTAACACTAGACCTACCACTAACCCTAACCCTAAATTTAACCCTAATTGTAACCCTGGTACTTACATTAGCCTTACCCCTAACCCTAGTACTAACTTAACCCAAAACCTAGCCCTAATCCAAGCCCTAACCCGAGCTTTAACCCTAATCCTAATCCTAAACATTTTAGCCCGAATAAAAAACCATAAACCTAGCCCTAACCCTACCTTTAACCCTATCTATTGTTGTAACCATAACTTAGACTTAAGCCTAACACTAACCATAATCCTAAACCTATGCATTATTCTAAACCAAACTTAAACACTAAACCTCATCCTATCATTACACTAACACTAACCATAACGCTAATTCAAGCCCTAACATTAAAACTTAACCTATCCCAAACTTTTAACCCAGACCTTGACCCTAATAATACCCCAAGCTCTAAACCTGACCCTAACCCTAACCCTAACCCTTATATTACATGTAGCCATAAACCTAACCCTATAACTATCTTTAACCATAATCCTAGATCTGAAATTAGCCCTAGCCGTAATCCTAGCCCAAACACTAAAATAAACCATAACCCTCATCCTAGCCCCAAACCTAGCCTTAAACATTACCCTAACCCTAACCATAGCCATAACTCTAATTCTAACCTTCACCTCATCTCTAAACCTAGCTATACTGCCATTCCTTACCCGAAACTTAACCCTAAACCTAACACTAACTCTAGGCCTAATGTGAACACTAACCCTAGCCCTAATTCTAACCCTAATTTAACCCTATACTGAACCCTAACCCTAACCCTAGCCCTAAGACTAACTCTAAATCTCACACTAGCCCTATCCCTACATCTAATCCTATCATTACCGTAATCCTAAACCTAGCCCTAAACCAAGCCATAACCATTGCCAAAAACTTACTCCTAGTCCTAACCCAAGATCTAAACCTAACTCTAAATGTAACCCTAACCCTAAGCCTAAGCCTAACATTAACACTAGCCCTAGCCCTGAGGCTAATCATAAAACTAGCCCTAACACTAACCCTTGTAGTAAAACAAAACTGAGCAATAGCCCTAACCCTAGACCTTAACTTAAACCAAACCTTAACACTACACCTAGACTTAAACCTAGCCCTAATTAGAGCCCTAAACTTAACCTTAATACTAACCCTAACTCTGACTCATATCCTAACACTCACCCTAGCTCTAAACACCACCCTAACCTTAAATCAAACCCTTACAGTAACCCTAGCCTTAATTTGAGTCCTAACCCTAACCCTAAAACTAAATCTGGCCCTATTAACCTAACACTAACACTAGCTCTAAATTTCACCCTAATCTTTAACCTAATCCTAACACTAGAGTTTTAACCCCTAATTATAACCCTAAAACTAACCCTAAAAACCATAGTTCTTACAATAGCCATTGCTCTAACCCTAGCCATGACCGTAACACAAAAACTAGCCCTAATCTGAGCCCTAAACCTAGCTTTAACTCTAACCCTAGCCCTAAATCTAGCTCTAAACCTATCCCTTACCCTATACCAAACCCTAAAACTAATGCTAATGCTAATCCTAATCCTAATTCATTAACCTAACCCAAACCATAACTCTATTAATAGTCCGAACCCCAGCCCTCATTCTAGCTCTAACCATAATCGAAATCCTAATGCTAACCCTGACTTTTATTTTGACCCTAACACTAATCATAGGTCTAAACCTGAAATTAACCCTAAACTGAACCCTAACATTAGCCCTACTGGTAACCTTATACCTAAATGTAACCCTAACACTAGCCCTAGACCTAAATCTAATATTAATGTATCATAATTCTAGCCCTAGACCTAAAGAAAAACCTAGCCCTAGCCCTAATAGCCTAAAGCCAAAACTAATCCTTCCCCTAGTCTTAACCCTAGTCCTAATTCTGGCTTTCCCATTAACCATAACCCTAAACTGAACACTGACCCTGACACTAACACTAACCCTAGCTCTAAACATCACCCTAACCATAAAACTAACCCTAAAACTACTCTTAGCTTTAACATTAACCCTACAACTAGCCCTAATCATAAAAAAGTTCTCACATTTGCCATAGTCCTAACCTATTGCAAACCCTAGCCCTAACCCAAGCCCTACCCTAGCTTTAACCCTAAAGCTAACCATAACTCTAACCTTAGCCCTAAGCCTAAACCTAGGCCTAACCCTAGACCTAATCTTAAGCATAACACTACCCCTAACACTAGCTCTAACCCTATCCATTACCCTAATCATAAACCTAACACTTCTGCTAACCCTAGGCCGAACCCTAATCCTATACTTAACCATAACCCTATCCATTACTGTACACCTAACCTGAACTCTAAATCTAAAACTATCATTAACCTATCCCTAACTGTAATGATAACTCGAGCCTTAACCCTAAACCTTAATCTAATAAAAACCCTAATCCTGACCCTGACCCTAATAATACCCATAGCTCTAAACCTGACCCTAGCAAGAAACCTGACCCTTAAAATACATCTAGCTATAAACCTAACCTAAAACTCTTCCTAACTGTAACCCTAGACCTGAAATTAGCCCTAGCTCTAATCCTAGACCTAATCCTTACACAAACCTTAGCCCACATTCTATCTATAAACCTCACCTTAATCATAAACGTAACCATAACCATAACCCTAATTCTAATCCTCACCCTAGTCCTAAAAGTAGCTATAATCCCATCCCTTAACCTAAACCTAACCCTAACCCTAACACTAACCCTAGCCGTAAACCTAGGCCTAACCCTAACACAAATCCTAGTCCTAATCCCAGCCCTAATTTAGCCCTATCCCTAACCCAACCCTAACCCTAGCCCTAAGACTAACTCAAATTCTCACCCTAGCCTATACCTAGTTCTAACCCTATCCCTTACCATCACCCTATACCTAGCCCTAAACTTAGGCCTAATCCTAGCCCTATCCTTACCCCTAGCTCAAAGCCTAGATCTAAACCTAACTCTAAATCTAACCCTAAACCTAAGCCTAAACCTCACACTAACACTAACCCTAATCCTAAAACTATCCCTAACTCTACCCCTAGCCTTAAAACAAAACCGAATCATAATCCTAACCCTACACCTAGCCCTAATCCTATCTCTAATTCTAGTCCTAACCCTAACCTGAAAACTAATCTGGACTCTGACTGTGAAACTAACATTAAACCCAGCTCTAAACATCATCATAACCATAAATTTAACCCTAACACTAGACATAGCCCTATCCCTGACCCTATCACTAGCTCTAATCATAACACTACATTGTACATTACCCATAGACTTAACCCTAGCCCTAACCTAACACAAAACCTAGCCTTAATCCAAGTCCTAAACCTGTTTTTTTTTAATATTTACTTTTTAGTTTTCTTTATTTTATTGGTATGTGGTGCTGAGGATCGAACCCAGTGTCCTGCACATGCCAGGTAAGCACGCTATTTCTTGAGCCACATCCTCAGCCATTAAACCTAGCTTTAACCCTAAACATAATTCTAACCCTAACCCAAAAAAGGCCATAATCCTATACATAACCCTACCCTAATCTTAGGTTTAACCCTATTCATTACCCTAATGATAACTCATTTTGCTAAACCTAGAACAAACCCTAACCTTATCCATTACACTAAACCACATCTAAACCCTAACCCTAACACAAACAAAAGCCCTAATCCTATACATAACCCTACCCCTAATCTTAGGTCTAACCCTATCCATTAGCCTAGTGATAACCTTTATGGTAACCATAGGCCTAATCATAACCCTATCCATTACACTAAACCACACCTAAACCCTAAACCTAACACTTTTATTACCTTAACCCAAATCCTTAATGATAATTCAAGCCCTAAACATAAACCCTAACATAACCCAAACCCTCACCTTGATCCTGACCCTAATAATAACCCTAGCTCTAAAACTGACCGTTAATACACACCTAACCCCTACACTGGACCAAGCCATAAACATAAAACTAAATCTATCCCTAACTGTAACCCTAGACCTGACATTAGCTCTAGCCCTAATACTAGCCCTAACCCTGACACAAATATTAGCCCTCATTCTAGCCCTAAACCTAGCTTTAATCATAACCCTAAACCTAACCCTAGCCCTAACCCTAATACTAACCATTGCTCTAGCCCTCAAACTAGCTATAAGTCAGTACCTTACCCTAAACTTAATTCAAACTCCAACCCTAACCCAAGGCCTAAACCTAACACTAACACTAACTCTAATTTAGCCATATCCCTAACCCTAACCCTAATCCTAGCCCTAAGACTAACTCTAACTCTCATACTAGTCCTATCACTAGTTCTAACCCTATCCCTTACCATAACCCTAAACGTAACCCAAACCTTAGTCCTAACCCTTGCACTATCCTTAGCCCTAGCCCTAACCATAGATCAAAACCTAACTCTAAATCTATCCCTAACCCGAAGCCTAAGCCTAACCATTATAAATACATTTATATTTAGACTCTGTGTCTACAGATGTTGGCTTTAATTATTATTTAGAATATAGTCATTAGTTTCATAAAAGGCATAACATTTCTGGTGGTGTGTAGAGAACTGAGGGTCAGGGTAGGATGCTATGTTAAGAAGGAAAGGAATGAGGGTATGTGATTAATCTAACTTAGCAACTTCGGAGGAGAACTCTAATGAATAGACAGGGGAAATTTATGGAAGAAGGTATAAATTCAAACTCCTTATCTGTATTCATAAAATTACCCTATGTATAAATAGTAAAAGTTAGGAGGATGAAAGTGGGATAGAGGGAGAAAGAAAAAAGAAGAAAAAATAACAAGAAAAGAAAGAAAGAGAGGGAGAAAGAAAATAAAAACAAATAAAGAGGTGGTGAGGTGGGGCCTATGCAATTCCTCTATATTATACAATTCTAGGTATTCAGTTCTTAAAGTCCAATTTCATGGAATGTTCTTGGGTTCACATATGTTGACGTTGTGAGGACCAGAGGGGGAAGAGTAGAGGAGAATGGATGAGAAGAGCAAGCAAAGAAAAGTAAGAAAGAAAAAAAGTCTCTCAGAACTCTGTTTTCTTTTCTTGCAGTAGGTGGAGTTGTCTATTCCTAGCTTGAGTCTCTGTGCTCAGGGTGGTGGAGGTAGCCAGGGTGAGAGGGTTTGAGCATCTACCTGGAGCCTCCCTACTCTTAGTCTCTGAATTGGAAACCAGGTGCCTTTACAGTTGCTTTTCCACATAGATAGCTACACCCCCCAAAACTTGTGAGAAAAATCTTGAATTATTACAGCTGGAGGTAGGGGAGTTGGAAACCGGGTACCTGATAAGCTGCAGAACCAAGCTGATAGCCATGCCCACTGATAGATGGTGAGTAAGGTTTTGCAACATGGATTCCATCTATTACCCATGTATGGTGTTTGGTGAGGTGGGTGGTTCTGGAGTGGCCTTGTGCTGTGTCCAGATCGGTCTGGTGTCCTACAAGCAAAGCCTCTGTGTTCTGTGCTGCCTTCCATCTGTGCAGACAGCGCCTGTGTGGCTGAGACTGCTGTCTGTGCCCTGAGAAACTGCACATCCAAGCCTTCCATCTGCACCAAGAGCACCCATGCCGCCCTAGTTTTCTTCAAATTTCTCTGATGCTGGGCAGGATTCATCTTTTACTTAGCCTTACTATGCTCCACAGGTTTGGGCCATGTCGGTTTGATTGCTCGCTGTCATGAACAGTTTGTATTTTAAGGTTACCCTTCATTATGGCTTATTGATGTGAATGAAAATTGAGCTGGAAATCAAACAGGGTTGGCAGGAGGTGCTTGAAACTTTATACAATTAGTTCTCAGTGGGCACTCTCTGGTTTCTTTCTTTTGAAGTAGGCCAAAGATGAAGCATGAAAAAGAAACTGTATCTGAGAGCCCTTAAGGAGAAAACAGAGAAACATGTATGTACTGAAATAAGTCTCCCAACAGTTTGATCAGATTTCTTTGATACTACACAGTATTCACCATTTAGCTTGCTCCACTAGGCTCTCAAGGTTGGCACTTCTAAATCAATGATTCTCTAAATACGTAAGTGTTAGTGTTACAGTTAGGGTTAGTGATAGCTTTAGAGCTAGTGTTAGGGTTAGAGTTTGTTTCGTTCAAATTTCTTTTTTTTTAATTTATTTTTTATTGGTTGTTCAAAACACTATAAAGCTATTGACATATCATATTTCATACATTAGATTCAAGTTGGTTATGAACTCCCAATTTTACCCCAAATACAGATTGCAGAATCACATCGGTTACACATGCACATTTTTACATAATGCCCTAGTAGTAACTGTTGTATTCTGCTACCTTTCCTATACTCTACTATCCCCCCTCCCGCCCCTCCCATCTTCTCTCTCTACCCCATCCACTGTAATTCATTTCTCTCCTTGTTTATTTTCCCATTCCCCTCACAACCTCTTATATGTAATTTTGTATAACAATGAGGGTCTCCCTCCATTACCATGCAATTTCCCTTTTCTCTCCCTTTCCATCCCACCTCATGTATCTGTTTAATGTTAATCTTTTCTTCCTGCTCTTCCTCCCTGCTCTGTTCTTAGTTGCTCTCATTATATCAAAGAAGACATTTGGTATTTGTTTTTTAGGGATTGCCTAGCTTCACTAAGCATAATCTGCTCTAGTGCCATCCATTTCCCTGCAAATTCTATGATTTTGTCATTTCTTAGTTGTTGAGAGCCACAGCCAAAGGGGCCCCAGCAAACTTCCAGCTGCCGGCTGATGATTGGCTCACAGCGGCCCCAGCAACATCTAGCTGATTGGCTCCTCTGCGGTGATGCTCATTGGGCTGTTTCCCTGCCCTTTCAGACCACGGAGCTGCTCATTGGGGGACTTTTTTGGCTCCACCCACGTGACCCAGCCAATCGGCCTCAAGAGCAGGAGGATTGTGGGAGGTGGAGAGAAGCTTGTGGGAGAGAGAGGCTTGTGGAAAGCCGGTGGTGGCAGTTGAGGCTCTGAGGGTTTTTCCTGAGAGGCTGTTTTGTTTGGCGTGTGTGGTTCTAAAAATAAAGTTAGTTTCTTTTGACAAGTGGCTCCTGATTGTGCCCAGCCAGACTGCAGCATTTGGTGGGCCGCACGGGGAGCGACTGAGGGTAAGTGAAACTGCTCGCCCCTGAGGGCAGGGCGAGAGGATGGGTAGCCATTTTAAGATTCCTCTTTTGTTATTTTGTTTCACTTTTGTTTTAAGTTGCCTGTCCCTGGAGATGTGTAAGATGGAAGAAAAACCGCTCACATCTGAGGAACAGATAGGGAGAAAGGACGGATGGACATTTCAGGAGGCTATTATAATGATTTTGTGTTGTTCCAATTTTGTTTCACTCTGTTTCAGTATTGTTAGGCGTTATCTTGTTGGGTTGAATTATAGTAGAAATACGGGATCAGAAATTAGTAAAAAACAAACTGAAAGAGTGTTAAGTAAATTGTTAGAGGAAGGAGGCATCTCAGTAAAATCAAGAACAATCAGGGCATACGTTGATACAATACAAAAATGTAGCCCATGGCTTTTTAAGGAGGAGTTGTTAAATATATCACAATGGAACCATCATGGTGAAGATTTAAAAAGAATAGAAAAGAAAAGCCCAGGGACTCTGCCAGTTGGCACATTGCCATTGTGGACGTTCATATCTTGTTTGCTTAGTCCAAAGCCTTCAGTTCAGACATTGGTAGAGGAAGGAGAAGACATAATCATTCAAGTAAAAGAGAAGGCCTCTCAAGCTAGTCAGACAGAGGAAAAGATTCAAGTAAAAGAGAAGGCCTCTCAAGTTAGTCAGACAGAGAAAGAAAGTGTAAAACAGAAAAAGCCTTCAGGGGGAAAGTTACAACAGGAGACTGCTACTAACACCTTTCTATCACCAGAGTGTATAAGTGTCCAACCAACAGCACCACCTCTACAGGAGACTGCTACTAACACCTTTCTATCACCAGAGGACGTAAGTGTCCAACTAACAAGGCCACCTCCATATGCTGGGAGGTCCCCAACCCCCGCAGTTGATAGTTGGGATCCTGAGACAAGATCTCAAATATTAACATGCCCTGTATTTGAGGCAGGAGGGCAGCGATTTTACCAAGTTTTAAATTTCAAAACAGTGAAGCAGCTAAAAGAGGCTGTAACAACCTATGGTCCTCAAGCACCCTTCACTGTAAGCATGGTCGAATCCATTAACAACTTGAACATGACGCCAGCAGATTGGGCTAATATGTGTAAAGCTGTGCTAAATGGAGGACAATACCTGTTATGGAAGGTTGCCAATGAGGAATTTTGCAAGGAGACGGCTAGGCGAAATGCAGCAGCTGGTTATCCTCAGAGAAATCTAGATATGTTGTTAGGAAAGGGACCTTATGAGGATCAGCAGCAACAAATTGCATATGATCCTGGCGTATACGCACAAATTGCTGTAGATGCAATTAAGGCATGGAAGACTTTACAAGGACATGGAGGTTTACAAGGTCAATTATCTAAGGTAATACAAGGAGCTAATGAACCTTATGCTGAATTTGTAGATAGGCTTATTCAAACAGCTACCAGAGTTTTTGGGAATACAGAACAAGCAATGCCGTTACTAAAACACCTGGCTTATGAGCAAGCGAATCGTTGGTGCAGAGATATCATTAGACCATGGAAACATGAAGATTTAAACACATATATTAAATTATGTAGAGACATTAATGAACAAGAGCAAGTCGTGGCAGCTGCAGTAAAACAGGCTTTAGATGCCAGGCCAAGAACATGCTACAATTGTGAACAAACAGGACATTTTAAAAGGAATTGCCCCATTGGAGGAGGGTTTAACAAAACTAGGTATCAAAGGAGTAGAATACCAGGTATTTGCCCACGATGCCATAGAGGGAGACATTGGGCTAATGAATGCCGTTCTCAAACCACCATAGAGGGTACTCCATTATCAAAAAACGAACAAGGACCAGGTGTTATCCACGATATCGTGGAGAAAGGCATTGGGCTCCATTGCCAAAAAATGGACAGGGGGGCCCAATGCTCCGGGGCCCAAAACCACAAATATACAGAGCACTGGAGGAACCCAGCAACCCCATCAGGGTAGTGCCCAGGACACATTGTCCATCAGATCCCTCATCAGACAAACCAGAGGGAGCGCAGGGTTGGACATCTGCGCCTCCGCTAGAGCAGTACTAACTCCAGAGATGGGAGTTCAAATCATTCCCACAGGGGTGAAAGGACCTCTTCCCAAATGAACAGTAGGCTTATTATTTGGACGCAGCTCTTCTGCTCTAAAAGGACTTATGATAAGTCCTGGGGTAATTGATCCCGATTATGAAGGTGAAATAAAAATTATAGCCAGTTCTCCAAAGGGTATATCAGTAATTTCACCAGGAGATAGAATAGCACAGTTACTAATAATACCCAGCCTACATGATAAATTTTCCAGTCGTACTGTAGAAAGAGGTTCCAAGGGATTAGGCTCCACAGGTGTAGATTGGGCTATGCTTTCTTTAAATTTAGATTCTCTCCCCATGCTAAAACTAAATATTCAAGGACATGAATTTAATGGACTACTGGATACAGGTGCAGACCTTAGCATCATCTCTCATCAAGAATGGCCAAAACATTGGCCATTACAACAAGCCACTCAAACGCTTCGAGGCCTAGGAGTGGCAACTAATCCCCATAGAAGTGCAATGGTATTAGATTGGAAGGATCCTGAAGGACGTGAAGGAACTATACAGCCATATGTATTGGATCATCTTCCCATAAATTTATGGGGACGAGATGTCCTAGATCAATTAGGTTTGACATTAACAAATAACATCAACCAAAATGCACCCACTATTATGACTAGACAAGGTTTTAGGAAAGGAAAAAGATTAGAAAAACAAGAACAAGGTATAGCAGCACCAATACAAATAGATCAAGGAACAGACAGACATGGGTTGGATTTTCAGAAAGGGCCACTGAGACAATAAAAATTACTTGGAAATCAGAAAGACCAGTATGGGTTCCTCAGTGGCCCCTGACTAAAGAAAAGATACAAGCAGCCCATGACCTGGTCAAACAACAATTAGCAGAAGGACATATACAACCTTCTGTATCTCCCCATAATACTCCCATTTTTGTCATCAAAAAGAAATCTGGTAAATGGAGATTATTGCAAGATTTAAGAGCCATTAATAATGAGATGGTTATTATGGGACCTGCTCAATCAGGGATTCCTCAGTTGTCTGCTTTGCCAAAAACCTGGGATGTTTTAGTTATAGATATTAAAGATTGTTTTTTTTTTTCAATTCCAATTCATCCTGAGGATAGTCCACGTTTTGCATTTACTATCCCTGCACTGAATCATGAAGGTCCTGATCAGAGATATGAATGGAAAGTACTCCCTCAAGGGATGGCTAACAGCCCAACTATGTGTCAAATTTATGTTAACAAAGCAATCCAGCCACTTAGAAATCAAAATCCTGAACTACAAATATTTCACTATATGGATGATGTATTATTAGCACACAAAGATAAAAACACATTGCTAGAATGTTATGCCACACTTACAAATTTATTAAAAAATTATAATCTAGAGATAGCAATAGATAAAGTACAATTAAATTTTCCAATTAATTATTTAGGAGTTCTATTATCCTCAACCATGGTCCGTCCACCAAAAATTCAAATATGAGTAGATCAACTCAAATCACTTAATAACTTTCAAAAGTTATTAGGAGACATAAATTGGATAAGGCCTTATTTAGGTATACCAACAGGAGAGTTGGGACCTTTATTTGATATCCTAAAAGGTCCATGAGATCCAAATTCACCCCGAATGTTAACGCCTGAAGCAAGAAAGGCATTAAAAATCATTGAAACCTATATGGAAAATATGCATTTGGATAGAATTGATATAAGTTTGCCTTTATTATTTATTGTACTACCAACAAAAAATAGTCCTACAGGAATATTTTGGCAAGAAGGTCCATTATTATGGATACATTTATCTTATTCTCCTAACACTATTCTTACTAGGTATCCTGAGGCTGTAGGACAATTAATACTCAAAGGAATAAAAGCAGCAAAGGGAGTGTTTGGAATTTCTCCCAATAAAATTATTACTCCATATACTATGAATCAAATTGATGAGTTAGCTAATGAGTTAAATACTTGGGCAATAATCATGTGCAAATCTAATGTTTCATTTGATAACCACTTACCATCTAATCCTTTATTGTCTTTTTGGTCATTGCATCCTGTAATTTTTCCAAAAATGACAAGAAAGGCACCTATCATGAATGCTCCAAATATATTCACTGATGGGTCAAATAATTGTACAGCAGCAGTAGTTACCCCTGATCAAACTTTTACATTTTTAGTACCCAAACAATCAGCTCAAAAGGTAGAGCTTAATGCAGTTTTACAAGCTTTTTTGATGTTTAAAGATTCTGTATTTAATTTATTTTCTGAGAGTCAGTATGTAGTTAATGCTATAGTATCTCTTGAAGATGCTGGTAGGATTTCCCCTTCTTCTACTGTTTTCTCTTTGCTTTCCACTATACAAAGTCTAATCTGGGACAGAAAAGATCCATTCTTTATAGGACATATCAGGGCACATACAGGATTGCCTGGAGCCCTTAGTTTGGGCAATGATTTAGCAGATAAAACTACACATGACATACATATTTTTTCTACACTAGAAGAAGCTATAAATTTTCATAAAAAGTTCCATGTCAATGCTAATACTTTACAAAAGCGTTTTAAAATAACTAAGGAACAAGCTAGACAAATAATAAAACAATGTCAAAATTGTGTGACCTTTTTACCACAAGTTAATCTTGTAGTCAATCCTAGAGGATTGATACCTAACCATATTTGGCAGATGGACGTCACACACTTGCCAGAATTTGGAAAATTAAAATATTTGCATGTTACAGTTGATACTTCTTTTGGATTTTTGATGGGCTCCCTTCATGCTGGAGAAAAAACTAAAGATGTTATAGCTCATTGCTTACAAAATTTTGCCACTGTGGGTGTTCCAAAACAGTTAAAAACAGATAATGCCCCTGGTTATACTTCTACCTCTTTTAAACAATTTTGCTCAACATTTGGCCTTACTCATATAACAGGAATCCCATACAATCCACAGGGACAAGGCATAGTTGAAAGAGCTCATCAAACTATTAAAATGTACTTATTAAAGCAAAAAGAAGGAATTGGGAAGGGGTATATATTCCCCAAAGATAAACTTAAAATAACCCTTTTTACTCTAAACTTTTTAAATTTGGATTCATCAGGACTTAGTGCTGCGGAAAGGCATACGTGTCCAAAAAATGTGCATAAGCCCAAGGTACTTTGGAAGGATATTCTAACAGGACAATGGAAAGGTCCTGATCCAGTAATTGTCTGGAGTTGGGGGTCTGTTTGTGTGTTTCCACAGGGAGAACAGCAGCCGATTTGGATTCCAGAGAGATTAACCAAGGTCCTGACCCAGTGATTGTCTGGAGTCGGGGGTCTGTTTATGTGTTTCCACAGGGAGAACAGCAGCCGATTTGGATTCCAGAAAGATTAACTAAAGCGATTTCTACAGACCAAAAAGAAGATGATTTGGCTCAAATCCATAACAACTGATATCCAAAACTCCAGTTTGGCTATTCTTACATCTGCAACAGAACCAGGATGCTTTTTTCAATATCTATTTTATTACTGCCACTTGCCATATCATGAAGTTCTATTTTGTTTTTTGAGCTCATACAGACCTAGGTTAATGTTTTGCTGATCAGTTCTATTTTTTGACTATAGAGTTTTTAAACATTGCAATGGAGATTTCACCTGTAAAAAGTTATAAGGCCTTTACTATAATGTTATGTGTTGTATGTATTATATTATGTGTGCACACTTGTGTTTTGTGTTATATGTTTGAATGTATGTATGTCCATATATCATATATGATGAGCGCTCATGATAAAAAGGATCCAAATATTTTTTTTTTCACGTGATTTATATGGTTTAATTTAAATTGGGTAAACAACTGTTGAGGATTGTTTTAATATGTAAACAAAAAAGAAGGTTAACAGATCTGTTTGTTTACTTTCACCTTTCCTTTTCATTATATTTAATAATTCTCTTAAAGATAATGTAAATTGTTAAGAAAATTGTTTTCTTTTAGTGCCTTCTGTAATGTTACATAATTTTTTCTTTAGCCATTATTGCCAGAATTCCTATCTTCATCCCAGTGCCGGTGAAGACAATGTAAATTGTTAAGAAAATTGTTTTCTTTTAGTGCCTTCTGTAATGTTACATAATTTTTTCTTGAGCCATTATTGCCAGAATTCCTATCTTCATCCCAATGCCAGTGAAGTCAAAGATAAAACCAATCTACAGCTTCTGCAATAGCTATCACTGAACTGCTTGCAGAACTTGCCTGGACACATTGTGAACTCACCTGTATGCATTGTGAACTATCTGTTGGTGCAGCGCCTTGTGGTAGTGTTGGGGTATTTTTGCTGATGATGTCATCGGTGGTACAATTTTTCCAAAAGGAGCCGTCAATTGGCTTGGTGTATCTTCCTCCCTTCTGCTTGTCATGATTGTCCAGCTAAAATTTGGGGGCCAACAGAGGTGAGGCAAAGAACCTCACCCCCCTGCTGGTACAAAGACCTCTCCACAGGTGTGGCTGTATATTGGACCGGTAGTCAATGACGGGTAAGATCCAATTGCAATGGTACCAACCTAACGGGTAAGGACCATATGTACTATTGGACAACCTAAGGCAGGCACGGTCCCTAAGCCACATGCTTTTTGTTTAAACAGAGAGGGGGAGATGTTGAGAGCCACAGCCAAAGGGGCCACAGCAAACTTCCAGCTGCCGGCTGACGATTGGCTCACAGCGGCCCCAGCAACATCTAGCTGATTGGCTCCTCTGCGGTGATGCTCATTGGGCTGTTTCCCTGCCCTTTCAGACCACGGAGCTGCTCATTGGGGGACTTTTTTGGCTCCGCCCACGTGACCCAGCCAATGGGCCTCAAGAGCAGGAGGATTGTGGGAGGTGGAGAGAAGCTTGTGGGAGAGAGAGGCTTGTGGAAAGCCGGTGGTGGCAGTTGAGGCTCTGAGGGTTTTTCCTGAGAGGCTGTTTTGTTTGGCGTGTGTGGTTCTAAAAATAAAGTTAGTTTCTTTTGACAAGTGGCTCCTGATTGTGCCCAGCCAGACTGCGGCACTTAGTGCTGCGTAATACTCCATGGTGTATAAATGCCACATTTTTTTTTTATCTATTCATCTATTGAAGGGCATCTGGGTTGGTTCCACAGTCTAGCAATTGTGAATTGTGCTGCTATGAACATCGATGTAGCAGTATCCCTGTAGTACGCTCTTTTAAGGTCTTCAGGGAATAGTCCAAGAAGGGCAATAGCTTGGTCAAATGGTGGTTCCATTCCCAGCTTTCCCAGGAATCTCCATACTGCTTTCCAGATTGGCCGCACCAGTTTGCAGTCCCACCAGCAATGTACAAGACTACCCTTTTCCCCACATCCTCTTCAGCATTTGTTATTGTTTGACTTCATAATGGCTGCCAATCTTACTGGAGTGAGATGGTATCTTAGGGTGGTTTTGATTTGCATTTCTCTGACTGCTAGAGATGGTGAGCATTTTTTCATGTACTTGTTGATTGATTGTATGTCCTCCTCTGAGAAGTGTCTGTTCAGGTCTTTGGCCCATTTGTTGATTGGGTTATTTGTTTTCTTATTGTTTAATTTTTTGAGTTCTTTGTATACTCTGGATATTAGGGCTCTATCTGAAGTGTGAGGAGTAAAAATTTGTTCCCATGATGTAGGCTCCCTATTTACCTCTTTTATTGTTTCTCTTGCTGAGAGAAAACTTTTCAGTTTAAGTAAGTCCCATTTGTTGATTCTTGTTATCAGCTTTTTTGCTATGGGTGTCCTATTAAGGAATTTGGAGCCCGACCCTACAATATGTAGATCGGCGCCAACTTTTTCTTCTATCAGACGCAGAGTCTCTGATTTGATATCTAGCTCCTTGATCCACTTTGAGTTAACTTTTGTGCATGGCGAGAGGAGGGGATTCAGTTTCATTTTGTTGCATATGGATTTCCAGTTTTCCCAGCACCATTTGTTGAAGATGCTATCCTCCCTCCATTGCATGCTTTTAGCTCCTTTATCAAATATAAGATAGTTGTAGCTTTGTGGATTAGTCTCTGTGTCCTCTATTCTGTACCATTGGTCAATCGCCTGTTTTGGTACCAGTACCATGCTGTTTTTGTTACTATTGCTCTGTAATATAGTTTTAAGTCTGGTATCGCTATACCGCCTGATTCACACTTCCTGCTTAGAATTGCTTTTGCTATTCTGGGTCTTTTATTTTTCCATATGAATTTCATGATTGCTTTATTCATTTCTACAAGAAATGCCATTGGGGTTTTGATTGGCATTGCATTAAACCTATAGAGAACTTTTGGTAATATCGCCATTTTGATGATGTTAGTTCTGCCTATCCATGAACAGGGTATATTTTTCCATCTTCTAAGATCTTCTTCTACTTCTCTTTTTAGGGTTTTGTAGTTTTCATTGTATAAATCTTTCACCTCTTTTGTTAGGTTGATTCCCAAGTATTTTATTTTATTTTTTTTTTGATGACATTGTGAATGGAGTGTTTTTCCTCATTTCCGTTTCAGAAGTTTTGTTGCTGATATACAGAAATGCCTTTGATTTATGCGTGTTGATTTTATATCCTGCCACTTTGCTGAATTCATTTATTAATTCTAGTAGTTTTTTTGTAGACCCTTTTGGGTCTTCTATGTATAAAATCATGTCATCTGCTAATAGTGATAATTTAAGTTCTTCCTTTCCTGTTTTTATGCCTTTAATTTCTTTCGTCTGTCTAATTGCTCTGGCCAGTGTTTCGAGAACTATATTGAATAGAAGTGGTGATAGAGGGCATCCCTGTCTTGTTCCAGATTTTAGTGGGAATGCCTTCAATTTTTCTCCATTGAGAATGATGCTAGCCTGAGGCTTAGCATAGATAGCTTTTACAATGTCAAGGTAAATTCCTGTTATCCCTAGTTTTTCTAATGTTTTGAACATAAAGGGATGCTGTACTTTGTCGAATGCTTTTTCTGCGTCTATTGAAATGATCATATGGTTCTTATTTTTAAGTCTATTGATGTGGTGAATAACATTTATTGATTTCCGTATATTGAACCATCCTTGCATCCCAGGGATGAATCCTACTTGATCATGGTGCACAATTTTTTTGATGTGCCTTTGTATCCGATTCGCCAGAATTTTATTGAGGATTTTTGATTTCTAGGTTCATCAGAGATATTGGTCTGTAGTTTTCTTTCTTTGAGGTGTCTTTATCTGGTTTCGGAATCAGGGTGATGTTGGCCTCATAGGATGAATTTGGCAGAGCTCCTTCTTTTTCTATTTCCTGAAATAACTTGAAAAGTATTGGTATTAATTCTTCCTTAAAGGTTTTGTAAAACTCCGCTGTATACCCATCCGGTCCTGGGCTTTTCTTGGTTGGAAGTCTTTTGATTGCTTCCTCTATTTCATCTATTGTTATTGGTCTGTTTAAGTTGTGAGTATCCTCCTGACTCAGTCTGGGCAAATCATATGACTTAAGGAATTTATCGATGTCTTCACTATCTTCTATTTTATTGGAATATAGGTTTTCAAAATAATTTCTAATTGTCTTCTGTATTTCTGTAGCATCTGTTGTGATATTGCCTTTTTCATCCCATATGTTAGTAATTTGAGTTCTCTCTCTTCTTCTCTTCGTTAGCATGGCTAAGGGTCTGTCGATCTTATTTATTTTTTCAAAGAACCAACTTTTAGTTTTGTTAATTTTTTCAATGGTTTCTTTTGTTTCAATTTCGTTGATTTCTGCTCTGATTTTAATTATTTCTTGCCTTCTGCTACATTTGCTGTTGTTTTGCTCTTCCTTTTCTAGGGCTTTGAGATGAAGTGTGAGCTCATTTATTTGTTGGTTTTTCCTTTTTTTGAGGAATGACCTCCAAGCGATGAATTTCCCTCTTAAAACTGCTTTCATTGTGTCCCATAGATTCTGATATGTTGTGTCTGTATTTTCATTTATCTCTAAGAATTTTTTTGATTTCCTCCTTTATGTCTTCTGTAACCCATTGATCATTCAGTAGCATATTGTTCATTTTCCATGTGATGTAGGATTTTTCCTTCCTTCTTTTATCATTGATTTCCAGTTTCATTCCATTATGATCAGATAAAATGCATGGTATTATCTCCACCCCTGTATATTTACTGAGGGCTGCCCTATGGCATAACATATGGTCTATTTTTGAGAAGGATCCATGTGCTGCTGAGAAAAAAGTATATCCACTTGATGATGGTTGATATATTCTATATATGTCAGTTAAGTCTAGGTTGTTGATTGTGATATTGAGTTCTATAGTTTCTTTATTCAGCTTTTGTTTGGAGGATCTGTCCAATTGTGAGAGAGGTGTGTTGAAGTCACCCATAATTATTGTGTTGTGGTCTATTTGATTCATGAACTTAAGGAGAATTTGTTTTATGAACGTCGCAGCACCATTATTTGGTGCATAAATATTGATAATTGTTATGTCTTGTTGGTGAATGGTTCCTTTTAACAGTATATAATGTCTTTCCTTATCCCTTTTGATTAATTTAGTCTTGAAGTCAATTTTATTCGATATGAGGATGGCTACCCCTGCTTGCTTACAAGGACCGTGTGCATGGTATATTTTTTCCCAACCTTTCACCTTCAGCCTGTGTATGTCTTTTGAAATCAGATGTGTCTCCTGGAGGCAGCATATTGTTGGATTTGTTTTTTTTTTTTTTAATCCATGTTACCAGCCTATGTCGCTTTATTGGAGAGTTTAAGCCATTAACGTTTAGAGTTACTTTTGATATATGGTTTGTACTTCCAGCCATGTTTGATTATTTATCTTCTTTTTTTTAATGTAATTTAGTTTGTTTCTCCATGGTTAGCTTTCCCCCCACCCTCTGTTTTTATAGAGGCACTTCCCACTGATGGTTTTGGTTATTGTTTTTCATTTCTTCCTTGTGTAGTGTTTTGCTCAAGATGCTTTGCAATGCTGGTTTTCTGGCTGAAAATTCTTTTAGCTTTTGTTTATCATGAAAGATTTTTATTTCGTTGTTGTACCTGAAGCTTAATTTTGCTGGATACAGAATTCTTGGTTGGCATCCATTGTCTTTCAGTGTTTGAAATATGTTGTTCCAGGATCTTCTCGCTTTCAGCGTCTGTGATGAAAAATCCGTTGTTAACCTTATTGGTTTACCCCTGAATGTAATCTGCCTCCTTTCTCTTGTAGCTTTTAATATTTTCTCTTTGTTCTGTATATTGGATATCTTCATAACAATGTGTCTTGGCATTGGTCTACTGTGATTTTGTGTGCTCGGTGTCCTGTATGCATCTACAATTTGTATATCCGTTTCCTTTTTTATTTCTGGAAAGTTTTCTGTAATTATTTCATTCAGCAGGCTACTCATTCCCTTGGTTTGAATCTCTGTACCTTCTTCTATCCTGATGACTCGTAGGTTTGGTTTTTTTTATGTTATCCCATATCTCTTGGATGTTTTTGTCGTGGTTTTTAACCAGCCTTTCTGAGTTGGCTAGGCTCTTTTCAAGATGATATATTTTGTCTTCATTATCTGATGTTCTGGCTTCTACTTGCTCCACTCTGTTGGTGATACTCTCAATTGAGTTTTTAATTTGGTTTATCGTTTCCTTCATTTCTAGAATTATTGTTTTTTGTTTTTTTTATAATCTCTATCTCCTGATAAAGATGCTTAACTTCTTTTATCTGTTTATGTAATTCATTTTCAAAGTGTTCTTTCACTGTTTGGATTTGCTGTCTCGTATCTTCTTTAAGGTTCCATTCCATCTGTCTAAGGTATTCCTTGAGTTCTTTATATGACCATTTTTCTGCTGACTCTAGGTCCTCCTGAATATTTAGGCTGTCCTTCATTGTTTGTACTCCTTTTCTTCCTTGCTTTTTTTATGCTGCTCATGTTACTTCTTGTTCTGTTTGACTGCTGAGTTTCTGTTTACTCTTATAGATTTATTTGATGCTTGGGAGGAAAGATATTAGAAGGGAAGGGAAGAAGTCACTAAAGAGAATGAGAGTAGGCAGGCAGAATTCAAGGAAGGGGGAATAAGAAAATTGAAAAGACAAAAGAAACAAAAATAACAAAGATTAGATAATAAAGAAAGAAAGAAAAGACTAGAAAAAAATTTTTAACAAAATAATAATGATATTAAAAAATGAAAATTAAAATTAAAAAAATAATTATAATAATAAAATTAAAAAATTTAAAAAAATTAGAAACATTGAAAAAAGTTAAAGAACAACAACAAATAAAAATTGAAAATGAAAGAAAAAGAAGAAAAAAAAGAAAAAAAATGATAATAATAATAATAAATGCAGTCCTAGAGTTCTATTAACTTCTCTTCCAGTAGGTGGAGCTGTGCCCACTGGGCCAAGCTTCTCCTCTCAATAGGTGGGAACCATTCACTGTGCAGCAGCTCTTTCTCCTAGACTGGGCGGGTCTCCAATCCTGAGTGTCTAGGGCCTTGTCTTGTGTTTCCTCAAGCCAGGCCGTGCTCACCTGTGTCGCTCACCACAATACTGGCTACATGCCAGGTCTGCTGCTCCTGGGAGCCCTGTTTTCATGAACACCTGGGCTCACTCTCCCTGTTTGCCTCCCTCAGACCCTAAGTTTGTAGAGCTTGGGGCTGAGATCCCCCAGCGAATTTGCTTGCCCTCCTGTAGCCACGCCCCTGGTAGCTGGTGCAAGAGACCTCAGTTGTCAGCACTGGTGGGAGCGGTAGCCGGGAGTTCTGCACTGCAAGTCCCGTGCCACTCCTGATTCCCTCGTTCTGGGTATTGCATTCACAGGAGAGCTGGGAGTGGCCCTTAAGGTTTCCCCACTGTGTGGAGAGAGATGACTAGGGGATTACACACCTGTTGCACTGGTTTCAATGCAGTTATCTCCTCCACCCATGATGCCATTTCTCTGTCATGATGGTATCCCATGCAAATGGTGACCGTTCGTTCCCTTTGCCGGGTGACCAATGCAACAGGTGGGTCCTGACTGTCTCTCCCAATCCCCGTTTCAGTCCTGTGGCCATTGCCTATGAAGGCTCTGTAAGCTCTGTAAATTCCTAAGGGCCGACCAATTATTTCAGTGGGATCGTTAGTGCTGAGTCACACGAAGCAGGTGAACCGGAGCTTAATTGCCTCCGATTCGGGCTCTGTGTGTGTGTTCTGAGGGGCCCAGCCTGTACACCCCAGATCCACGTCAGCTCAGCATTGCCTAGTGATCCTGAGCAAACAGCATTTAGACAGTTTACGGCTCTCTATGCCCGCGCAGTTGAAGATGTCAAAGACTTGATCTCTCTGCACCTGCCACCATGTTAGATCTCCTCAATGATATTCATGTTGCCCTTACAGCTTCCTGGCATAAGCAAGTTCTTGGGATTATACAAACTGCTGCTTCTGTTTCCAGTCCAGATTTCTAGAAATGAAGCCCTGCTGCCGTCGCCTCCATCTCTGGGCTGCGCTCATGGGCGCTGCGCTCGTCTGCGACCGTAGCAGAGCTGCCCTGGCCTCCGCAGCTCTTCAGCCCGGTGCCCGGCCCCTGGGGCCCAAGCGGCTGCCACCGCGGCTCTCCGTCCCCCTCCTCTGGAGCACGGGTCCCCTGGCAGGGGGGTGCAGAACGACCCCAGAGCAGGCTCTGCCCGAAGGTGCAGCGGCGAACAGGCCACCGAGGCGCTCGAGGCTGCAGTCCAGCCTTCGGAGGACAGGGCTCGGCACGCAGCCCAGCTCCAACCTCTAGGTGCGGCTGCCGGACAATGTATACAGAGCCATCAAGACAGCAAGCAGAAAGCAAATGGCCTTGTTCAAATTTCTTTGATACTGGGAAGATTTGTCTTTTACCTAGCCTTACTATGTGCCCCAGTTTGGGACCTTTTCTGTTCAATGGATCGCTGTTGGGAATAGCTGTTTTTAATGTCTCACTTCATTTTGACCTATATAGGTAAATGAGAATGGAGCTGGATTTCAGAGGGTTGGTGCTAGCTGGTTGAAACTTCACATACTCAATCAGTTGTCTGTGGGCACTCTCTGGTTTCTTCCTTGTAAAAGTAGTGATAAGCTGAAGCATGCAAAACAAGTTTCTCCAAGAGCACTTTAGGAGAAAACAGGGCAATATGCATGTACTGAAATTCCTCCCCCAATTATTTGGTCAGATTTCTTTGATACTGTGCAGGATTCATATGTAAGCCCTCCCCACTAGTCTCCCCAAGTTTAAACCTTTTATGATCAAAGGTTCTCTTAACAGGTTAGGCTTAGGGTTATGGTTAGAGTTAGGGTTATAACTAGTGTTAGGGTTGGGGTTAGTTTTTTTTCAACTTTTGGATACTGGGCAGGATTTATCTTTTTCCTATTCTTAATATGCTCCCCATGTTTGGGCTTCCTAGTAAAAGGGTTTGCCCTCAGGAGTAGTTTTAATTTTCATCTTTCACTTCAATTTGCCCTATAGGGATGAATGGAAATGGACCTTGTCTCAAACAGGGTTTGTGCTAGCTACTTGAAACTTCATACACTCAATCAGTTCTCAGTGCACATTTTCTCATTTGTTTCTTGTGGTAGTAGCGCAAAGCTGAATTAGAAAGAAACAGTTTTATCTGTGAGCACTTTAGGAGCTAGTTTCATTTTTTTGCATGGATTACTTTGATATTGTACTGGATTCATCCTTTTTCCTAGTCTTAGTAGATTATGGCCTATAGACATGAATGAAAATGGAGCTGGAAATCAAACAGAGTTAGTAATAGCTGCTTGAAACTTCACACAATCAGCTCTCTTTGGGCACTCTCTGGTAGTTCCTTGTGAAAGCACCTTAAAGAGAAGCATGAAAAAATAATTTATCCAAGAGCACATTAGGAGAATACAGGGAAATATGCACGTACTGAAATATCTCCCCCAATTATTTGGTCAGATTTCTTTGGTACTGCACAGGATTCATATGTTAGCCTGCCCCACTGGGCTCCTTTATTTTGGGACTACGATGATCAATGGTTTTCTAAACAGGTTAGGTTAGATTTAGTATTAGGTTAGGGCTAGGGTTACAGCTAATATTTTGTTAGATTTACTTTTGTTCAAATTCCTTTGATACTGGGCAGGATTCAACTTTTACCTAGCCTTACTGTATTCTTTAGGTTTAGATCTCTTGAGTCAAGGCTTTGCTCTCCTGAACAGTTTGTATTTTACGTTTTCATTTCATTTTGACCTATGCATATAAATGGAAATGGAGCTGGAAATCCAACAGGGTTAGTGCTAGCTACTTCAAACCTCACACACTCAATCAGTTTTCTATGGGCATTCTCTGGTTTATTCCTTGTAAAATTTGCCCTAAGCTGAAGCATGCAAATCAACTTTATGTGAGAGCACTTTAGGAGAAAACAGGGAAATATGCATGTACTGAACTACCTCCCCAATTATTTGGTTAGATTTCTTTGATATTGTGAAAGATTCATCTGTTAGCTTACCCAACTTGCCTCCCAAATTGTGAGACTTCTAGGATCAAAGGGACTCTAAACAGGTTAAAGCTAGTGTTAGGACTAGGATTAGACCTAGTGTTAAGATAAGAGTTAGTTTTGTTTTCAAATTTCTATGATACTGTGCAGGATTCATCTTTTTCCTATTTTGACTATATTCCAAATGTTTGGGCCTCCTACATAAAGGGTTTGCTTTTAGGAACAGTTTCAATTTGCATGTTTCTCTTCTTTTTGCCCTGTAGGGGTGAATGGAAATGAAGCTGGAAATCAAACAGGGTTTGTGCTAGCTGCTTGAAACTTCCCACACTTTATCAGTTCTCAGTGAGCATTCTCTGGTTTGTTTCCTGTGAAGAATCCCTAAGCTAAAGTAGATAGAAACAGCTTTATCTCGGAGTGCCTTAGGCGCAAGCAAAATACACATGTACTAAAAGAGCTTTGAATATATTGTCAGATTATTTTGATACTGTATAAGATTTATTGTTGACCAACCTTAGTAGGGTCTCCAAGTTTGGGCCTTCAAGGTTGAATTGTTCAGTGTCAGGAACAGTTTGAATTTTTAGTTTTCACTACATTATGGCCTGTAGGTGTGAATGGAAATGGAACTGGAAGTCAAACAGTGCTAGCTGCATTAAAATTCACACATTCAATCACTTCACTGTGGGCATGCTCTGGTTTGTTCCTTGTGAAAGTACCTTAAGCTGAATCATGACAAATCAATTTATCCAAGAGCACTTTAGGAGAAAACAGGGGAAATAGGCATGTACAGAAACACATGCCCCAATAATTGGTCAGATTTTTTGATACTGGGCAGTATTCATCTGTTACCTTGCCCTGCTAGGCACCCCAAGTTTGGGACTTTTATGATCAAGCTCTATGAACAGGAAAGGCTTAGTTTTAGGATAAGGGTTGGGGCTAGGGTTAGAACTAATGTTCGGATCAGAGTTAGTTTTGCTCAAATTTCTTTGATACTGGTCAGGATTCGTCTTTTACCTACAATTACCATGTTTCCAAGGTTAGACCTTCTCAGTTCAAGGTTCACTGTCAGGAACAGTTTGTGTTTTCAGGTTTCCCTTCATCTTGACTTATATGGGTTAGGGTTAGGGTTAGGGCTATGGCTCGGTTTTGTTTTAGGTCTAGGACTAGGGTTAGGGATAGATTTTGAATTAGTGATAGGGTTAGGGCTAGTGTTAGGGTGAGGTTTAGGCTTAGGGTTAGGGTTAGATTTAGAGTTAGGTTTAAATCCAGGATTAGGGTTAGGGCTAGGGTTAGTGTTACAGTAAAGGATAGGGTCAGAACTAGGAAAATGGCTAGGAGGAGAGTTAGATTTAGATTTAGGACTAGGCTTAGGGTTAGGTTTATAGCTAAATTAGGGCTAGGGTTAGTGTTAGGTTTAGGCCTAGGGGTAGGTCTAGTTTTAGGATTATAATTGGTTTTAGGATTAAGTTTAGGGAAATGGGTGGGGTTATACGTAGCTTTAAGACTAGGGTGAGGGTTAGAATTAGGATTAGTGGTAGGGTTAGTTTTTAAGTTAGGATTAAGGCTAGGTTAAGGGCTAGGGTTTCTGTTAGGTTCAGCGCTAGAACTAGGGCTAGGGCTATGTTTAGGGTAAGGGTAGTGTTTACAGTTAGGGGATTATTAGGGTCAAATTCATGGTTAGCATTTGGTTAAGGTCAAAGTTTAGGGTTAGGGCTTGAATTAGTGTTAGATTTAGGCTTAGTGTTAGGGTAATGGATAGGGTTAGGTTTAGGTTTCAGTTAAGGTTTATGGTAATGGATGGGTTAGGTGTAGCATTAGGGTTAAGGTTAGCATTTGGTTAGGATTATGTTTAGTATAATGGAAAAATTTAGAGCTAGTATTAGGGCTAGGTTATTGTTTAGATTAAGTCTAGGATTAGAGTTATCTATAGGGATAGGGATAGGGTTTGGTTTACGATAAGTATTAGGTTTAGGACTAAGGTTATGGTTAGGTTAGGGTAAGTGTTAGTGTTTGAGCTAGGGTTAGGGCTAGAGCGAGGGTTAGGTTTATGTTTAGGTCTAGGGATTTGTTTATGTATAGGTTTTGGTTTAGGGTTCGGTTTATGGCTAGAGTTTTCATTACAGTTAAGGTTAAGTTAAGGTTAGGTTTAGTGTAATGGATAATGTTAGATTTAGGTTAGGGTTAGGGTATAGATTAGGGATAGTTTTAGGATTAGGTTTATTGTAAGGCTTAATGTTTCCGTTAGGGTTATGGCTATAATGAGGTTTAGGTTTATGGTTAGGTCTTGGGATACGTTTATGTTTAGGGTTAGGTTTAGTGTTAGGGATAGGGTTAGGGTTAATTAGGGTTAGCATTAGGGTAATTGACAGGCTTAGAACTAAAGTTTGAGCTAGCATTAAGGTTAGGATAAGATCTAGGGTTAGGGTTATGGTTTAGGATATGGCTAGCATAATGTTCACAGTAAGAGTTTGGCTTTGAACTAGGATTAGGTTTAAGGCAAGGGTTAGTGTTAGGGTTAGTGTTAGGGCTAGGGTTAGGGCTAGGGTTAGGGTTAGAGATACTGTTAGGTTCAAGATTAGGGTTAAAATAGGTTTAGGGTTAGGCTTATGTTTAGGGCTAGTATTAGTGTTAGGGTTATGGCTAAGTCCAGTGTTAGGATTAGGTTTTGGGTTAGGGTCAGGTTAGAGATATGTTAATGTTAGGGTCAGGGTCAGTGTTCCAGATAGAATTAGGGTTAGGTTCAGAGCAAGAATTAAGACTACTGTTAGGTCTCGGGGTAGGGTAAGTGGTCAGTTTAGGTTAAGGGTTATTGTTAGGGCTAGAGCTAGGATTTTGTTTGGGTCTAGAGTTAGAATTATAGGTTTATTTAGGATTAGTTTCGGGTCTAGATTTAGTGTTAGGATTAGGTATAGTTATAGCATTACCGGTAGGGCTAGTGTTAGGGATTGGTTTAGGTTTAGGGTCAGGTTTAGACCTAGGGTTACTGTTAGGATCAGAATAAGGATCAAGGTTAGAGTTAGAACTAGAATGAGGGCTAGGGTTAGAACTAGTAATACTGTTAGTGTTTAAGTCAGGCTAAGGATTAGGGTAAGGACCAGGGTTAGCATTTGGTTTAGGGTTTGGCTTAGGGTAAGAGATAGGGTTAGAGCTAGGGTTAAGGCTAGTGTTAGGGTTAGGATTAGGGCTAGTGTTAGGGATAAGATTAGGGTTTAAGCTTGTGTTAGGACTAGTATTAGGGGTAGAATTTGTGTTACGGTTAGGGATAGGGTTATGACAACGACTAATGTACTAACTAGGGTTATGATTAGGGCCAGTTTTAGGGTTAGGGTTAAGGCTAGTTCTAGTGTTAGGGTTAATTTAAGGTTAGAGTGATGTTTAGAGCTAGGATTAGTGTTAGCATCAGAGTCAGGTACAGGGTTATTTTTAGAGTTAGGGTTAGGGCTAGGTGTAGGTTTATGGTTTGGTTTAGGTTAAGGTTTCGGGTTAGGGATATGGTTTGGGTTTGTTTTATGGCTAGGGCTAGGGATAAGGAAAGTTTTAGGATAAGTATTATTGTTGAGGCTAGTGTTAGAGTTTGGATTAGGATTATAGTTATGGTTAAATTTAGAGTTAGGTTTAAATTTAGAGTTAGGTTTTAATCCAGGGTTGTGCTAGGGCTACAGATAGAACTAGGGATAGGGCTAGGGCAAGAGTTAGAGTTAGGCTTAAGGCTAGATTTAGGGTTAGGATAGGACTAAATTAGTGTTCGTGCTAGCCTTAGTGTTAGTGTTAAGCCTAGGGTTAAGGAAATGGTTATGGTTAAGTTTAAGATTATGTTTAGGTTTAGGGTAATGGTTATGTTTAGGGTAAGGGATGGGGTTATAGCTAGGTTTAGGGCTAGGGTGAGGGTTAGAATTAGGGTTAAAGCTCAGGTTTTGATTTGGGTTAGGACTAAAGTTAGGTTTAGGGCTAGGATTAGGGCTAGGGCTAATTTCAGGTCCATCTTTACAGTTAAAGACAGTTTTAGGATTAGGTTAGATGTAGTGTAAGGGTTAGGTTTAGGGTTAGGGTCAGGTTTAGAGCTAAGAGTATTGTTTAGGTCAGGGTTGTGATTAGTGTTTGGGATAGGTTAAGGTTTAAATTTAGGGCTAAAATTAGAATAGCGTTTTGATATAATTAGGTTTAGGTTTCAAGATAGGTTTAGTGTAATGGATAGGGTTAGGATTAGGGAATAGTAAGGTTTAGGCCTAGGGATAGCATTAGGATTAGGATTATGGTTAGGGTAATGGATAGGGTTAGAGCTAGGTTAAGAGCTAAGGTTATGGTTATTCTTAGTGCTAGGATTAGGGTTAAGGTTAGGGTTAGTGTTAAAGCTCGGTTTAGGGCTCAGATTAGGCTAGGTTTTGGGTTAAGTTAGGGCTAGGGTTAGGTTTATGGCTAATGTAAGTACTATGGTTTCAATTAGGGCTAGTTTTAGGGTTAGGGTTAGAGCTTGGTCTAGTTTTATGTTTAGGGTTAGGTTTAGGGTGATGTTTAAAGCTAGGGTTAGTGTTAGCGTCAGAATCAGGGTTAGGGTTAGTTTTAGAGTTCTGCTTAAACTAGAATTAGGTCTAGGGTTAGGGTTAGGTGTAGGGTTAAGGTTAGGGTTTGGTTTAGGTTAAGGGTTAGGGTAATGGTTATGGCTCGGTTTTGTATTAGGGCTAGGGCTAGTTTTAGGAGTAGCTTTAGGGTTAGGGTTAGGGTTAGTGTTAGGTTTAGGCTTCGGCTTTGTATTAGGGTTAGATTTAGAGTTAAGATTAGATTTAGGGTTAGGACTAGGACTAAGGAAATGGCTAGGGTTAGGCATAGGGTTAAGGCTAGGTTTAGAGTTCCAGTAAGGAAGAGGGTTAGAACTAGTTTTAGGGCTAGGTAGAGAGTTAGACTTAGTTTTAGGGCTAGGGTTAGGATTAGAGTTAGGGTTAGGGATAGGGCTAAGGTAGGTCTAAGATTAGAAATAGGGTTGGATTTAAGTTAGGCCTAGGTTTAGGGTTAGGATTATGATTAAGTCTGTGTTTAGGGCTAATATGGGCTATGGTTTGTGTTAGGGTTAAGGCTAGGATTATATCTAGGGCTATTGTCAGGTCTAGGGTTCTGGTTATGGATAGTATTAAGGTTAAATTTTGGTTAGGGTTAGGGTTAGATTTAAGGTGGGTGATAGAGTTAATGTTTGGGTTAGTTTTAGTGTTAGGTTAAGGGTTAGGGTTAGGGTTAGGGTTCTGGTTAGGCTTAGGTTTAGTTTTAGAGTTAGTGTTAGGTTAAGTGTTAGGATTAGTGTTAGGGTAAAGTTTAAGTTTTGTGTTACAGTCAGGGTTAGGTTTGGGGTTTCAGTGAAGATTAGGGTTAATTTAGTGTTAGGATTAGTGTTTGGGTTACTGTTATGGTTAGGGTTCGGCTTAGTGTTTCACTTAGGGTTAGGGTTAGGTTTAATGTTAGTGTTAGTGTTAGGGTTAGGGTTAGGGTTTCTGTTAATATTAGGTTTATGTTTAGGGTTAATGTTAGTGACAGGGTCAGTGTTAGGGTTAGGATTTCTGTTAGTGTTAGGGTTATGGTTAGTTTTAGAATTAGGTTTAATCTTAGGGTTAGGGTTAGTGTAGGTTTAGGGTTAGGTTAGTTTAGTGAGAGAATTAGGTTTAGGGTTCGGGTTAGGTTTCATGTTAGGGTTACGTTTGGGGTTAATGTTAGGGTTAGTGTTAGGATTAGGTTTAGGGTTAGTGTTAGGGTTAGTGTTAGTGTTAGGCTTATGGTTAGGTTTAGGTATACTGTTAGGATTAGGGATAGGTTTAGGGT
Source organism: Marmota flaviventris (assembly GCF_047511675.1). Taxonomy (NCBI): domain Eukaryota; kingdom Metazoa; phylum Chordata; class Mammalia; order Rodentia; family Sciuridae; genus Marmota; species Marmota flaviventris. The sequence continues at coordinate 75,597,217 of NC_092511.1, read as the reverse complement.
TAGTGTGAGGGTTAGGGTTAGGGTTATATTTAGCATGATGGTTAGAGTTAGGGTTAGGGTTAATGTTAGCGTTAGGGTTAGGGTTAGAAAAGGTTTAGGGTTAGGGTTTAGTTAGGTTTACGTTATGGTTTGGGTTAGGTTTTGTGTTAGGATTAGGGTTAAGATTAGGGTTAAAGTTAGTTTAGGATTAGGGTTAGAGTTAGCGTTAGTGTTAGAGTTAAAGTTTGGGTAAGGTTTATAACTAGTTTTAGGGTTAGCATTAGTGTTAGGGTTAGTGTTAAGGTTAGAGTAAGTTTTAGGGTTACTGTTAGGGTTAGGGTTAGTGTTAGGGTTAGGATTAGGGTTAGGGTTAGTGCTTAAGTTAGAGTTAGGATTAGGGTGAGGCTGAGGGTTAGGTTTAGATTTAGGTTTAAGGTTAGGTTTAGGTTAGGGTTTCATTTAGGGTTAGGGTGAGGATTAGTGTTAGGGCTTGTGTTAGGGTTAGGGTCAGTATTAGGTTTAGGGTTACAGTTTGATTAGGGTTAGGTTTAGTGTTAGGGTTAGTGTTAGGGTTAGTGTTAGGTTTAGGGTTAGGGTTAAATTTATGGTAAGGAATAGTTTAGTGTTAGTGTTAGGATTAGGGATAGTGTTAGTGTTAAGGTTAGAGTTCGTGTTAGGTTTAGAGTTAGTGTGAGTGTTAGGGTTAGGGTTAGGGTTAGGTTTAGGGTTAGGGTCATTTTTAGAGTTTGAGTTAAAGTTAGGGTTAGGGTTATGGATAGTGTTAGGGTTAGGGATAGATTTAGGGTTAGTGTTAGGCTGAGGTTCAGGGTTAATGTTATGGTTAAGATTACTGTTAGTTTTAGGGTTAGTGTTCGGGTTACGTTTAGGTATACGGTTAGTGTTAGGATGAAGGTTAGTTTTAGGGTTAGTGTTAAGTTTACATTTAGTTTTAGGGTTAGGGTTAGTGTTACTTTTAGGTTAGGGTTAGAGTTAGTGTTAGTATTAGGGTTAGGGTTAGGGTTAGCGATAGGTTTAGGGTTATGTTTAAGGTTAGTGTTAGTGATAAGATTAGCGTTCGGGTTATGGTCAGTGTTTGGGTTAGGGTTATGATTAGTGTTAAGGTTAGTGTTAGTGTTAGGGATAGGTTAATGTTAGTGTTAGGTTTAGGGTTAGTGTTAGGGTTAAAGTTAGGGTTAGAGTTAGGGTTAGTGTTAGGGTTAAGATTTTGTTTAGGTTTGTGTAAGTGTTAGTGTTAGGGTTACGGTTAGGGTTAGGGTTAGGTTTGTAAGTTAGTGTTAAGGTTAGGGTTAGAATTTGGTTTAGGGTTATGGTGAGTGGTAAGATAAGGATTAGGGTTTGTCTTAGGGTTAGGTTTAGTGTTAGGATTAGGGTTAGGGTTAGTGTTAGGGTTAGTGTTAATTATAGTGTAAAGTTTAGGGATATGTTTAGGGTTAGGGTTAGTGTAAGGGTTAGGGTTAGGTTTAGGTTTAGTGTTATGGTTATGGTTAGGGTTAGGGTTATCCTTAGTGCTCGGTTTAGGGTTAGGGTTAGGTTAAGTTTTAGGGTTAGGATTAGGGTTAGGGTTAGTGTTAGTTATAGTGTTAAGTTTAGGGATAGGTTTAGGGTTAGGGTTAGTGTAATGGTTAGGGTTAGTTTTAGGTTTAGTGTTACAGTTAGGGTTAGGGTTATCCTTAGTGCTCGGTTTAGGGTTAGGGTTAGGGTAAGTTTTAGGGTTAGGATTAGGGTTAGTGTTAGTGTTAGTTATAGTGTTAAGTTTAGGGATAGGTTTAGGGTTAGAGTTAGTGTAAGGGTTATGGTTAGGTTTAGGTTTAGTGTTACAGTTACGGTTAGGGTTAGGGTTATCCTTAGTGCTCCGTTTAGGGTTAGGTTTAGGGTAAGTTTTAGGGTTAGGGTTAGGTTTAGGTTTAAGGTTAGGTTCAGTGTTAGGGTTTGGGTTAGGTTTAGTGTTGGGTTTAGTGTTAGAGTTAGGCTAGGGTTAGTTTTAGGCTTAGTGTTATGGTTATTGTTAGTGTTAGGTTTCGGGTTAAGGTTAGTGTTTGGGATAGGGTTATGGTTAAAGTTAAGTTTAGTGTTAGTGTTATGGTTAGGGTTAATTTTAGGGTTAGGTTATATTTATGGTAAGGATTAGGATTAGGTTTAGGGTTTAATGTTAGGTTTAGGGTTAGAGTTAAATTATGTGTTATAATTAGTGTTATGGTGAGGTTTAGGGTTAGAGTTAGGGTTAATGTTATGGTTTGAGTTAGAGTTAGGGTTAGTGTTAGGGTTAGGGTTAGGGTTTGTGTTAAGGTTAGGTTTAAGGTAAGTGTAAGGTTAGGTTTACTGGTAAGATTAAGATTAGTATTAGGGTTACTGTTAATGTTAATTTTTGCATTAGAGTTAGTTTTAGGTTTAGTGTCAGGGTTAGGTTTAGATTTAGGGTTAGGGTTAGTGTTAATTTTAGGGATAAGGTTAGTGTTAGGTTTAGGGTAAGGGTTAGGTTTAGTGTTAGGGTTAGGTTTAGGGTTAGGTTTTGTCTTAGGGTTAGGGTTAGGTTAGGTTTAGGTTTATGGTTAAAATTATAATTAGGGTTAGGGTTACAGTTAGTTTTAGGTTTAGAGTTAGAGATAGGGTTAGTGTTTGTGTTAGGGTTTGGATTAGCATTGATATTAGGTTTAGGGATAGAGTTAAGGTTAAGGTTCGGTTTAGTGGTATGGTTAGTGTTAGGGTTTGTGTCAGGGTTGTGGTTAGGGTTAGGTTTGGGATTACGGTTAGAATTAGATTTAACATTGGGGTTAGGGTTAATGTTAGTGTTAGGGTTTGCATTAGGGTTAAATTTAGGGTTAGTTTTAGGTTTACCATTAGGGTTAGGTTTACTGTTAGTGTTCATGTTAGGGTTAGGGTTAGGTTTAAGGTTAGTGTTAGGGTTAGGGTTAGAGTTAGGATTAGTTTTACATTTAGGTTTAGTGTTTGTGTTAGGTTTAGGCTTAGGGGAAGACTTAGGATTTGTGTTATTTTTAGGGTTAGAGTTAGGATTAGGGCTGCAATTAGGATTTGGTTAGGCTTAGGGTTAGGGTTAGTGTTAGGGTTATAGTTAGGTGTTTGTGTTAGGATTAAGGCTAGGATTAATGTTAGGTTAGGTTTATGGGTAGGATTAGTGATATGGTTAGGGTTAGTGTAAGTGTTTGTGTTTGTTTTCAGGTTAGTTTTAGGGTTAGGGTTAGTGTTAGGGTTAGGTTTTGTGTTAGGGTTAAGGTTAGGGTTATTCTTATGTATAGTATTAGGCTTAGGGTTAGGTTATTGTTATGTTTAGGGTTATGGTTAAGGATAGGTTTAGTGTTAGGGTTAGCGTTAGGGTTAGGTTAAGGCTTAGTGTTATGTTTAGCATTAGGGTTAGTGTTAGGGTTAGTTTTAGGATTAGTCTTATGCTTAGGGTTATTTTTAGGGTTAGGTTTCTGACTAAGGTTAGGTTTGGTGTTAGTGTTAGTGATACTGTATGGGTTACAGTTAGGTTTAATGTTCAGGTTAGGGTAAGGTTTAGGGTTATGTTAAGGTTTAGGGTTAGGTTTAGTGTTAGCTTTAGGGTTAGGGTTAAATTTAGTGTTAGGTAAGTGTTAGGGTTAGGGTTATGATAAGGGTTAGGGTTAGTTTATGAGTTAGATTCACGTTTAGGGTTAGGGTTTGTTTTAGGGTTAGGTTTAGGTTTAGGGTTAGGGTTACAGATAGGATTAGGTTTAGAGTTAGAGTTGCATTAGGGTTAGGGTAAGTCTTAGGGTTACAGTTAGGGTTACTGTTAGTTTTAGGTTTAAATTTAGGGTTAGGGTTAGGGTTTGTGTTAGGGTTATTGTTAATGTTAGTGTTATGGTTACTGTTAGGTTTAGGGTTACGTTTACATTTAGGTCAGTGATAGGTTTAGGTTTGGAGTTAGGGTTAGTGTTAGTGTTGGGGTTAGGGTTAGCATTATGGTTACTGTTAAGTTTAGGGTTAGTGTCAGGGTTAGTTTGTGGTTAGGGTTTGGGTTAGGTTAAGTTTACAATTATTTTGGGGTTAGGGTTTGTCTTAGGTTTAGGGTTAGTTTTAAATTTAGGTTTAGGTTTAGGATTAGGTTTAGTGTTATGATTAGGGTTAGGGTTGGGATTATGGTTAGGATCAGCATTAGGGTTAAGTTTAGGGTTAGGTTATTGTTAGAGTTAAGTTTACAGTTAGGGTTTGTGTTAGATTTTGGGTTAGGGTTAGAATTAATATTAGGGTTGGATTAGGGTTAGGGATAGTGTTAGGATAACATTAGGGTTAAGTTTAGGGTTAATGTTAGGATTAACCTTAGTGTTTAGGTTAGGGGTAGGGTTAATATTTGTGTTATGGTTAGGTTTAGGTTTAGGGTTAGGTTTATGGTAAGTGTTAGGTTAGGTTTAAGGGTAGGATAGGGTTAGGATTAGGATTAGTGTTAGTTTCAGGTTTTGTGTTGCAGTTATTGTTAGGGTTATCTTTAGGTTTAGATTAGGGTTATTTTTAGGGTTAAGGTTAGGGTTTGTTTTAGGGTTAGTGTTAGGTTTAGGATTAGGTTTAGGATTAGTGTTACATTTAGGGTCAAGGTTCGTGTTAGGGTTAAAATTAGGGTTAGATTTAGGCTTAACTATAGTGTTAGGGTTAAGGCTAGGTTTAGCGTTAGTATTAGGGTTAGTGTTATGTTTAGGCTTAGGCTTAGGGATAGGGTTAGTGTTAGTGTTAGTGTTAGGGTTAGGTTTAGTATTTGTGGTAGGGTTAGCATTCGGGTTAGGTTTAGGGTTACTTTTAGGGTTAGTGTCAGTGATAGGGTTATGGTTAGGGTTATGTTTAGTGTTAGGTTTAGGGCTTGAGTTAGCATTAGGGTTAAGGTTACAGTTAGGGTAATGATATTTTTAGTGTTAGGTTCAGGTTAGGTTTAGGGTAATGTATAGGTTAGGTTTAGGGTTAGTGGTAGGGTCAGGCTGAGGATTAGCATTAGGGTTAGCGTTAGGGTTAGAGTTAGGGTAATGGATAGGGTTAGAATTAGGTTTAGGGCTATGGTTATGTTTAGAGTCAAGGCTAGGGATAGGGTTAGGTTTAGGTTTAGTGCAAGGTTTAAAGTTAGGGTTAGGTTTAGAGTAAGGGTTAGGGCTAGGTTTAGGGTTCAAGTTAGGGTTAAAGCTAGGGTTGGGTCTTGGATTAGGGCTAGGTTTTGGGTTATGTTAGGGCTCTTCTTAGGGATACGGCCAATGTAAGAACTCAGATTATGATTAGGGCTAGTTTTAGGGTTACGTTTATGACTGAGTCTAGTTTTAGGATTATGTTTAGGTTTAGGTTGATGTTTTTAACTAGGGTTAGTGTTAGAGTCAGAGTGAGAATTACGATTCGTTTTATGGTTAGGGATAGGACTTAAATTAGGGGTAGGCTTAGGGCTAGATGTAGGGTTAGTATTTGGTTTAGGTTAGGAGTTAGGATTAGTCCTATGGGTTGGTTTTGTTTTAGGTCTAAACCTAAAGTTAAGGGTAGTTTTATAATTAGCGTTAGTGTTATTGCTACTGATAGGGTGAGTTTAGGCTTAGGAGCAGATTTAGAGTTATGGCTAATTCAAGTTTTAGGGCTATGGCTAGTGTTAGAGCTAAGATTAGGGCTAGTGTTTGGGTTAGGAAAAGGATAGGGTTAGAACTATGAATAGGGCTATGGTGAGAGTTTGAGTTAGTCTTAGGGCAAGAGTTTGGGTGAGGGTTAAGGCTAAATTAGGGCTAGGAATAGGTCTAGGATTAGGGTTAGTCTTAGGCCTAGGATTAGGGATATTTTTATGGTTAGGTTTAGGGGAAGGGCTGCCTGTTTGATTTCCACCTACATTTCCGTTTACCCATAGGTGTCAAAATGAAGTGAAACCTTAAAATACAAAATGTTCATGATAGTGAACCATTGAATTGAGAAGAACATACCTATGGAGCATACTAAGGATAGATAAAAGATGAAGACTGCCCATTATCAATGAAATTTGAACAAAACTAACTCTCACTGTAACATTACCTCTATCCCTAGCCCTAGCCGTAACTCTAAACCTAACATTAACCCTAATCTGATTAGAGAACCATTGACCCTAGAATTCCGCCCTTGGGGAGACTTGTGGGCAAGCTAAGTGATGAATCCTACGCAATATCAAACAAATCTGACCAAATAATTATCGGAGGTATTTCAGTACATGCATATTTTTCTTTATTCTCCTAAAGGGCTCTCAGATTAAGTTGGTTTTGCATGCTTAAGCGTAGGCCTACTTTTATAAGGAACATACCAAAGTCCCTACAGAGAACTAATGGAGTGTGTGAAGTTTCAAGCAGCTAGCACAAACCCTGTTTGATTTTCAACTCCATTAACTTTCCCGTATAGGTCAAAATGAAGTGAAATCTTAAAATACAAAATGTTGCTGACAGCGAACCAGTGAACGAAGAAGGCCTAAACCTGGGGAACATAGTAAATCTTGCTAAAAGATAAATCCTGCCAAGTATCAAAGAATTTTGAATAAAACTAACTCTAGCCCTAACACTAGCTCTAACCCTAGCTCTTCCCCTAAACCTAACTCTGTAATGAAAACTTTAACCATAGAATTTCCAAACTTGGGCAGCCTAGTGAGGGAAGCTAAGGGATGAATGCTGCACATTATCAAAGAAATCTGTCCAAAAAGTTGAGGAGTATATCAGTACATGGATATTTCTCTGTTATCTCCTAAAGGACTCTATAATATAGTTGTTTTCACATGATTCAGCATAGGACTACTGTCACAAGAACAAACCAGAGATTGCTCACAGAGAATTGATGGAGTGTGAAGTTTCAAGCAGCTAGCATCAATGCTGTTTGATTTCCAGCTCCATTTCCATTTTCCTGTATAGGACAAAATGAAATTAAACTTTAAAATAAAAACTGTTTCTTACAGTGAATCATTGAACCTAGGAGTCCCAAACATGTGGAGTATAGTAAGGACAGGAGAAAAATGAATCCTGCTTAGTATCAAAGAAATTTGAATAAAACTAACCTCTAACACTAGCCCTAACACCATTCTTAACACAAACACTAACTGGTTTGACAAAATGTTGATCCTAGAAATTCCAAATGTGGGGAGCCTAGGGGGCTAAGCTATCAGATGAATCCTATGCAGTATCAAAGAAATATGACCAAATAATTGAGGTGGTATTTCAGTTCATGCATATCTCTATGTTTTCTGTTAAAGGGCTCTCGGAAAAAAGTTGTTTTTGCCATCTTCATCTTAGGGCTACTTTCACAAGGAACAAACCAGAGAGTTCCCACAGAGAAAAGATTCAGTGCTTGAAGTTTCAAGCAGCTAGCACCAACCCGGTTTGATTTTAACTTCCATTTTCATTTACCTATATAGGTCAATATGAAGTGAAACCTTAAAATACAGAGTGCACCTGTTAGTGAACTATTGAAAGGAGAAGGCCCAAACCTGATGAGCATATTAAGGAAAGGTAAAAGATGACTCCTTCCAAGTATCAAAGAAATTTGCACAAAACTAACTCTCACCCTAACACTACATCTAACCCTAGCCCTAACTCCAAACCTAATACTAACCCTAACCTGATTAGAGAACCATTGATCCTAGAAGTCCCACAATTGGAGAGCTTTGTGGGGCAAGCTAAATAATGAATCCTACTCAGTATCAAACAAATCTGACAAAATAATTATGGGAGGAATTTCAGTGTGTGCATATTCTCTGCTTTCTCCTAAAGGGCCCTTGGATAAAGTGGTTTTTGCATGCTTCAGCTTAGGCCTACACTCACAAGTAACATAACAGAGTGCCCCCACATAATTGAGGGTTTATGTGCAGTTTCAAGCAGCTAGCATAAAACCTGTTTGATTTCCAAGTCCATTTACATTTACTCATATAGGTCAAAATGAAGTAAAATGAAAATATTATCTGTTCTGGACACCAAAACTTTGAACCAAAAGACATATACCTGGGAAACAGAGTAAAGTTAGTTAAAGATGAATCCTGGATTGTATCAAAGAAATTTGAATAAAGTAACTCTAATTCTAACACTACCTCTAAACTGAGCCCTAATCCAAACCCTAAACATTGACATAGCCCTATTCGTAACCCTAATTTTAACCCTAATTTTAACTGGAACCATTGGCCAAACCCTAGCTCTAACTCTATCCATTACCATAACTTTAACCTTAACCCTAATGCTAAACGTAGTCCTAACCCTAACATTTACCCTAGACCTGCTCTAACCCTAAACCTAACCTTAGCCCTAACCTAGCTCCAACCATAACACTTACCCTATACCTAACTTAACCCTAGGCCTAACCCTAACCCTAACCCTAACCCTAGCCCTACTCCTAAGCATAAACGTAGCCCTAACCCTAGCTGTAATCCTATCTTTTACCTAAACTGAAGCCTAACCCAAATTCTAACAATAGAACTAAACCTATCTCTGTAGCTATCCCCAAGGCTATTCAAAACTCTAAACCTAACTTGAACCCTAAACCCAACCATATCCATTACTCTAAACCTAATGCTAATTTGAGCCTTAATCCTAAACCTTAACCAAAACCAATCCCTAATCCCGACCCTGACTGTAATAATACACCTAGCTCTAAACCTGACCTTTACCCTAAACCTAACCCTTACAGTAGACCTATTCATAAACAAACTATACATTAACTACCCTTAACTGTAATGCTAGACCTGACATTAGCCCTAGCCTTAATTCTAGCCCTAGCCCTAACACAAACCCTCATCCGAGCCCTAAACTAGCCTTAAAGCTAACCCTCACCCTAACCCACGACCTAATCCTAACCATAACCCTAGCCCTAACCTTAACTCTAACTGTATCCATTACCCTAAACATAACCCTTATCCTAATGCTAACCCTAAGACTAACCCTAAACCTATCACTATCTCCAAAACTATCAATAACCCTAAATCTAACCTAAACCCTAAACCTATTCCTATATTTACCCTAACCCTAACCCTAACCCTAACTCTAATTTGAGCCATAACCCTAAACTCAAACCTAAACTGAGCCCTAACACTGACCTTGGCCCTAATAATTCCCCTAGCTCTAAACCTGACTCTTATCCTATACCTAACCCTTACAATAGACCTAGCCATAAACTTTTCCCTAAAACTATCCCTAACTGTAACCCTAGACCTGACATTAGCCCTAGCCATAATTCTAGGCCTAACCCTAACACAAACCCTAGCCCTTATCCTACCCCTAAACACAACTTTAATTACAATTCTAACCCAATCTCTAGGCCTAACCCTGACACTAATCATAGCCCTAAAATTAGACCTAATTTATTCCTATCCCTAATTCTAGTCCTAAGACTAACTCTAACTCTCACATTAGACCTTTCACTCGTTCTAACCCTATACCTTACCGTAACCCTAACCCTAGCCCTAAACCTTGCCCTATCCTTTGCCCTAGCACTAACCTTAGACAAAACCTAACTCTAAATCGAGCCCTAACATGAAGACTAAGCCAAACCCTAACACTAGCCCAAACTTAACACTAATCCTAAAACTAGCCCTAACCCTAGCCCTAGCCCTAAAACAAAACCTAGCTATAGCTATAACCCTAACCCTTAACCTAAACCAAACCCTAACCTTAAACCTAGCCCTAACCCTAGCCCTAATATGAGTTGTAAGTCGAACCTTTAAACTAATCCTGAACCTGACACTGACCCTAAAACTACTATCTCTAAATATCACCCTAACCATAAAACTAACACTAACACTAACTCTAGCCCTAAACATCACCCTAGTACTTACATTAGCCCTAACCCTAACCTTATCCCTAACTTAACCCCAAACCTAGCCCTAATCCCAGTTTTAACCCTAGTCCTATTCATAACACTAAACCTAGCCCTAACCAGATCTCTAACTCTATCCATTACTATAACCCCAATGCTAAGCCTAAGCATGAACCCTAATCTTAACCCAATCTATTACCCTGAACCTAACCTGAACCTAAACCTAAACCTATCATTACCCTAACCCTAACACTAACACTAATTCAAGCCCTAACTTTAAACCTTAACCTATCCCAAGCTCTAACTCTGACCTTGACCCTAAAGAAACCCCTAGCTCTAAACTTGAACATAACCCTACACCTAAACCTTACCCTAGACTTAGCCATAATTCTAACCATAAAACTATTTTCAACCATAATTCTGGACCTGAAATTAGCCCTAGCACTAATCCTAGTCCTGAACCTAAAACAAACCCTAGCCCTCATCCTAGCCCTAAAGCTAGCTTTAATCATAACCCTAACCCTAACCCTAACCCTAACCCAAATTGGAACCCAGACCCTACCTCTATACCTAGCTATAATGCCATCTTTACCCTAAAGTTAAACCTAAACCTAAACCTAACTCTAGGCTTAAGACAAACAATAAACCTAGCCCTAATCCTAGCATTAATTTAGCCCTATCAACAACCCTAACACTAACACTAGCCCTAAGACTCTAACTCTCAGCCTAAACCTATCCCTAGTTCTAACCCTATCCCTTACCATAACCCTATCCCTAGCCCTAACGCTTGCCCTATCCTTAGTCCCATCCCTAATCCTAGATTTAACCCTAACTCCAAATCTATCCCTAACCCTACGTCTAAGCTTAACACTTACACTAGCCCTAAACCTAACCCTAGGACTAAACCAAAAGCAAGCAATAGACCTAACCCTAAACATTAACTTAAACCAAACCCTAACATTAAACCTAGATCTATCCCTAGCCCTATTCGAGTTCTAACACTAACTTTAAAACTAACACTGACCCTGACTCATATCTTAACACTCAACCTAGCTGTAAACACCACCCTCACCTTAAACCGAATGCTAAGAATAAGCCTAACAATAATTTGAGTCCTATTCCTAACCCTAAAACAAACCCTGACCTGACTCTTATCCTAACACAAACCCTAGCTATAAATATCACCCTAAACTTAAACCAAACCCTAACACTAAACCTAATCATAACACTAAAACTAACCTAAACTTAATGCTAGTACTTACATTAGCCGTGGCCCTAATCCTATCCCTAACCCTAACACAAAAACTAGCCCTACTCTGAGCCCTAAACCTAAATTTAACCCTAACTCTAATCCTAACCTTAGCCCTAAACCTAACTCTAAAGAAATTCCTTACCCTAAGCAAACCCCTAAACCTAAGGGTAACCCTAGACTTATCCCTAATTATTAGGCTAACCAAAACTGTAACTCTATTAATAGCCCTAACCCTAGCTCTCATTCTAGTTCTAACCTTATCCCAAATTCTACCCCTAACCCTGACCATTATACTGACCCTACCACTAATCCTAGGTCTAACTCTAACTTAACTCTAACCCAAAAACTATGGTAATCTTATCCCTAGACCTAACCCTGAAACTAACTCTCAGCCTAGCCCTATCCATAGCTCAGAACCTAACCCTTACCCTAAACATAACCCTAAACTAACCCTAGTTCTAACCCTCATCCTAACCCTCTCTCAAGAGCTAATCCTAACCATAACCCTAGCCATAATCTTAACTCTAACTGTATCCATTACCCTAAACGTTACCCTTACACTAATATAACCCTAGGCCTAACCCTAACCTTATCACTATCCCCCAAACTGTCAATTACCCTAAACCTAACCTGAACCGTAAACCTAACCTTATCATTACCATAATGCTAACCCTAATGCTAATTTGAGCCCTAACACTAAACTCAAACCTAAACCAAAGCCCAATACTGACGCTGACATTAATATTTCCCATAGCTCTAAACCTGACTATTACCATATACCAAACCCTTACACTAGACTTAGCCATAAACCTAACGCTAAAACTGTCCCTAACCATAACCCTAGACCTGACTTTAGCCCTAGCCCTAACTCTAGCACAAACCCTAGTCCTTATCCTAGCCCTAAACATAGCCTTAATTATAAACCTAACCCTAACCCTAGGCCTAACCCTAACACTAACCATAGCCCTAATCTTAGCTCTAATTTAGCCTTATCCCTAACCCTAAACCTAACCCTAGCCTAAACACTAATTCTAACTCTCACCCTAGCCCTAACTCTAGTTCTAACCCAATACTTTACTGGAAGCCTAATCCTAGCCTGAACGTTAGGTCTAATCCTAGCCCTATTCATGTCCCTGGCCATAACCCTAGTTCTAACCCTAACTCTAAATCTAACCCTAACAATAAGCCTAAGCCTAAACCTAACCCTAACCCTAACCCTAAGGCTAATCCTAAAACTAGCCCTAACCCTAGCCCTAGCTCTAAAACTAAACCAAGCCATAGACCTAACCCTAATCCTAACCCTAGCAATAATTCGAGTCTTAAGCCGAACCCTAAAACTAACCCTCACCCTGACTCTGGCCTTAACAATAACTCTAGGTCTAAACATCACCTTATCCCTAAACCTAAACCTAAGATTAGACCTAGTCCTAATCCCTAACACTAAAATTAGCCCTAATCATAACCCTAGTACTTACATTAGCCATAACCTTAACTCTAGTCCTAACTTAACCCAAATCCTAGCCCTATTTCGAGCCCTAACCCTAGATGTAACCCTAAACCTAACTCTAACCCTAGCACTAATTGTAACCATAACCCTACTGTAACCCTAGCTCTAACCCTATCCATTACCCTAACCATAACCCTAACCCTAATGCTAACCCTAAGCCTAAACCTAACCCTATACTTAAACTTCCCCCTATCCATTACACTAAATCTAACCTGAAACCTAAACCTAACCCTATCATTATGCTGAACCTAACCTTAATGTTAATTTGAGTCCTAACTTTAAAACTTAACCTATCCAAAACACTAATCATGACCATGACCCTAATAATATACTTAACTCTAAACCTGACCCTAACTCTAAACCTAATGCTTACAAAAGGCATAACCATAAACCTAACCTTAAACTATCTTTAACTGTTAACCTAGACCTGAAGTTTGCCTTAACCGTAATCCTAGCCCTAAACCTAGCCTTAATCCTAACCCAAACAATAACCCGAGACCTAACCCTAATTCTAACCCTCATCCTAGCCCTAAACCTACCTATAACCCCATCCCTTACCTTAAACCTAAGCATAACCCTAAACCTAACCCTAAACCTAACCCTAACTCCTGCCCTAAAAATAGGCCTAATACTAACACTAAGCCTAGCGCTAATCCTAGCCGTAATTTAATCCTATCCTAACATTAACCCTAGCCCTAAGACTATAACTCTTGCCCTAGCCCTAGTCCTAGTTCTATCCTTAGCCCTATCCTAAATCTAGATCTAAACCTAACACTAAATCTAAACCTAACTCTAAATTTAACTGTAATCATAAGCCAAATCAAACCCTAACACTACCCCTAACTATAATGCTAATCCTAAAACTTGCCCTAGCCCTGGCCCTAGCCATTAAACAAAAACAAGCCATATCTCTAACCCAAACCCTTAACCTAAACCAAACTCAAACCGTACACCTAGCGCTAATACTAACTCTAAAAATTACTCTGGCCCTGAGGCTGACCCAAACACTAATCCTAGCTCTATTCCTCACCCTAACATAAATTAACCCTAACACTAGTCCTAGCCTTTACCATAACCCTAAAACTAGCCTAGTTCATACATTAGTCATTGTCATAACCCTAGCCCTAACCCTAACACAAAACCTATCCCTAATTCTAGTCCCAACCCTAGCTTAAACCCTAATTTTAACCCTAATACTAGCCCAAACCTAAACCAAACCCGAGCCCTAACCCTAGCTCTAACCCTATCCCTTACCCTAAGCCAAACGCTAAACCAAATGCTAACCCTAATCCTAACCCTAATCCTTAGCCTAACTTAAACTCTAACGGTATTACTAGTCCTAACCCTAATCCTTAGCCTACCTTAAACACTAACGTTATTACTAGTCCTAACCCCAGCCCTAATTCTAGTTCTAACCCTAACCCTGACACTCATCTGACATTAAAAGTAACTCTAGGTCTAAACCGGATCCTAAACCTAAACCAAAACCTAACACTAGACCTACCAGTACCCCTATACTTATACTTAAGCCTAACACTAGAACTAGACCCAAAGCTAATCCTAAATATATCTATAAATCTAGCCCTAGACCTAAACAAAATCCTAGCACTAGCCCTAACACTACTCCTTAACCTAAACCAAACACTTACCCTATCCCTAGACCTAACCCTAGTCCTAATTCTAGCTCTAACCCTAAACCTAAAAGTATCCTGAACACTGGCCCTGATCCTAACACTTAAACTAGCTTTAAACCTGACACTAACTCAAAACATAGACCTAACACTAGACCTAGCTATAACCCTAAACCTAAAACTAGCCCTAAACATAATCCTTACTTTTACATTACCCCTAGTCCTAACCCTAGTCTTAAACCTAAAACAAAATCTGGAGCTAATCCTAGGCCTAAAAATAGCTCTAAGCATAAACCTAAGCCAAGCCCTAACCCTAAGCCTAATTCTAACCATAACCCTCTCCTTAGACCTAACCATAGCTCAAAGCCTAACCCTTATACTAAACATAAACCTTGCCCTATCCTAATCCTAACCCTAGCCCTAATCCTAACTTTAATCCTAGCCCAATCTTTAGCTCTAACCATATCCATTACCCTAACCCTAACCCTAATTAAAACCCTATCCCTAACACTAAACCTAACTCTAACCATAATCTTAAACACAGAAGTGAACCTAAACCTAACCCTCACACTAGCCCTAACGCTAGCTCAAACACTAACCCTTATCCCAACCTAACCATAACCTTAACCCTAAACTAACACTTACTCTAACCCTAACACTTACCCTACACCAAACCCTAGCCCTAGCCCTAAACCAAACCCTAATCCTAGACTTAATCCAAACCATAACCTAGCCCTAATCCTAGCTCAAAAACTATGCATTACACTAAACATAATCCTAACCCTAATGCTAACCCTAACTCGATCATTAAAACCTAACCCATCCGTTACCTTAAACCTTAACTGAAACCTAAAGTAAACACTTCCATTACCTTAACTCTAAACCTAACCTTAATGCTGATTCGAGCCCTAAACCCTTAACCTTAACATAAACCAAACGCTAACCCTGACCCTGACAGTGACACAAATAATAATTCTCGCTCTAAAGCTGACCTTTAACATAAACCTAACCCTTACACTAGACCTAGCCATAACCTAACCCTAAAACTATCTTTAATCATAACCCTATACCTGATATTATCCCTAGCCCGAGTTGTAGCCCTAACCCTATCAGAAAACCTACCCCTCATCCTAGCCCTAATTTTAGCCTTAATCTTAATCTAAATCATAACCCTAGGCCTAATCCTAATTCTAAGAATCACCCTAGGCCTAAACATAGCTATAACCTCACCATTCCTCTTAACTTAACCCTAACCCCAGTGCTAACCCTAACCCTAGCCAAACCCCTAGGTTTAACCCTAACACTAACCCTAGTCCTAATCCTAGCCCTAATTTAGCCCTAACCCTTACTCTAAGCCTACTCCTAAGAATAACTCTAATTTACACCCTAGACGTATCCCTAGTTCTAAACATATTTCTTACCATAACCCTAACACTAGCCCAAACCCTAACACAAGCCCTAACTGTAGATCAATCCTAACTCTAAATCTAACCCTAACCACAAGCCTAAACTTTACTCTAACACTAGCCCTAAACCTGATGCTAATCCAAAATCTAGCCTTAACCCTAGCCCTAGCCCTAAAACAAAACTGACCAATAGCCCTAACCATAACCCTTAACCTAAACCAAAAACCTAACCCTACACCTAGCACTAACTTTAGCCGTAATTTGAGTGCTAAACATAACACTAAAACTATCCCTGACCCTGACACTGACCCTAAATATAATCCTTGCTCTAAATATCACCCTAACCCTAACCCTAAAACTCGCATTAATTGTAACATTAGTTCATACATTTGCCATAGCCCTAACCCTAGCCCTATCCAAACCCAAAACCTAGCCCTTATTTGAGATTTAACCTAGTTTTAAACCTAACCCTAACCCAAAACCTAGCCCTAAAACTTACCCTAACCCTAGCCAGAATCCTAACCTAAACCATAGCCTTATCAGTAGCTATAACCCTATACATTACCCTAACCCTAATGGTAACCCTAGGCCTAGCCCTAAACTTATTGCTAAACCTAACCTTATTCATTAACCTAAACCTAACCTGAACCCTAAACCTAACCCTATCATTGCCCTAAACCTAAACCTAATGCTAATTTGAGTCCTAATCCTAAACTTAACATAATCCAAACCCTAACTCTGACCCTTACCATATTAATATACCTAGCTCCAACCCTGACCCTACCTCTAAACCTGACCCTTATACTAGACCTAGCCATAAATCTAACCCTAAAACTATTCCTAACAAAACCATAGACCTGACATTTGCCCTAGCTGTAATCCTAGACCTTACCTTAACACAAACCATAGCCCTAAACCTAAACCTAACCCAAAGCCTAGCCCTAATCCTATCTATAACCCTAGCCCTAAACTTAGCTCTAATACTATAAATTACCCTATACATAACCCTAATGCTAATGCTAAACCTAGGCCTAAATCTAACCCTATGCATAACCATAACCCTATCCATTATGCTAAACCGAACCTGAAGCCTAAACCTAACCCTATCATTACCCTAACTCAAAACCTAATGCTAATTTGAGCCCTAACCATAAACCCTAACATAAACAAAACCCTAAATATGACCCTGACCCTAATAATACCCCTAGCTCTAAAGTTGAACCTTACCCTAAATATAACCCTTACACTAAACATAACCATAAACCTAACCCTAAAATGATCCCTAACCATAACCCTAGAACTAACATTTGCCCTAACACTAATTCTAGCCCTAACCAAAACACAAACCCTAGCCCTTATCCTAGCACTTAACTAGCCTTAATCATAACTCTAATGAAACCCTAGCACTAACCCTAATTCTAACATTTGTCCTAGCCCTAAACCTAGCTCTAACATGATTATTTACACGAAACCTAACCCTAAGCCCAAAACTAAACCTAGGCCTAAACATAAACATAAATCTAGCCCTATTCCTAGCTCTAATTAAGCCCTATACCTAACCAAACCCTAAACCTAGCCCTAAAACTAACTCTCATTCTCTAACCCTATTTTTATCATAACCTTAATCCTAGCTATAAATCTAGAACTAATGCTAGCCATATCCTTAGCCCTAGACCTTACCCTAGATCTAATCCTAATGCTAAATCTAACTCTAAACCTAAGACTAGTGTTAGGGTTATGTTTAGGAATAGGTTTATTTCTAGTGCTAGTCTTAGGTTTATGGTTAGATTTAGAGTTAGGATTATGACACTAGTCCTAAACCTAATGCTAATCTTAAAACTAGCCCTAACCATAGTCCTAGCCCTAAAACAAAACCGAGCCATAGACCTAACTTTAAAGCTTAACCTAAACCAAAACTTAACTCTACACCTAGCCCTAGCACTAGTCCTAATTCGAGTCCAAACCCTAACTCTAACACTACCCCTGACCTAAATTTTGACCCTAATACTAACCCTAGCTCTAAATATCACCATAATGTTAAACCAAACCCTAACACTAGACCTAGTCCTAACTGCAATCTTATACTAGCCCAATTTGCAACATTGGCTATAACTCTAAACCTAGCTCTAACTCTAGCCAAAATTTAGCCCTAATCTGAAACCTAACTCTAGCTTTAACACTAATACTAATCCTAACACTAGCCCTAACCCTACCCTAAGTGTAGCCCTAACTCTAGATCTAACCCAAGTCCTAACCCTAATCCTATTACTAGTCCTAAACCTAGCCTTTAGCTCTAACCATAACTCAAACCTGACACTTATTCTGAATCTAATGGTAACCATAGGTCTAAACCTGACCCTAATCCTATACTGAACCCTAACACTTGAACTAGAAATAAACCTATTCCTAAATCTAACCCTAACAATATACCTAGAACTAAACTTAATCCTAACTTTAGCCATATCTCTAGCCCTAGACATGAACAAAAACCTAGCCCTAGCCCTAATAATAAACCTTAAAATAACCCAAACACTAACCCTACCCCTAGACCTAACCCTAGTGATAATTCTGGCTTTAACTCTAAAGCTAACTCTAACCTGAACACTGATCCTGACCCTGACACTAATTCTAGCTCTAAACATCATGCTAATACTAACCCTAACCCTAACACTTGACGTACCTTAATACTAACCCCCAAACTGGCCCTAACCATAACCCTAGCTCATACATTAGCTCTAGCCCTAACACTAGCCCTAACCTAACCCAAAACCTGCCCCTAATCCAAGCGCTAACCCTAGCTTTAACCCTAACACTAACCCTAGCCATAAGCCAGTCCCTAAACCTTTCGTAACCCTAGCTCTTATCCTATTTGTTACCTTAAGCTAAACCATAACCCTAATGCTAACCCTAGTCCTAACACTAATCCATAGCCTAACCTAAATCCTAACCCTATTACTAGTCCTAACCCTAGCCCTCATTCTAGCTCTAACCATAACCCAAAACCTAATCCTAACCCTGAAACTTATACGAACCCTAACATTAACCCTAGGTCTAAACCTGAACCTAACCCGAATCTGAACCCTAACATTAGCCCTATTGGTAATCCTATACCTAAACCTAAACCTTACACTAGTCCTAAACCTAAACCAAATCCTAAATCAAGCGATAACTCTAGACCTAGACCTGAACAACAACCTTACCCTAGCCCTAACAATCACCATTATCATAACCCAAACACTAACTCTACTTCTACACCTAACCCTAGTCCTATCTGGCACTAACCCCAACACTAACTCTAACAAGAACACTGACCCTGACCCTAACATAAACCTAGCTTCAAAGCTCACCCTAACTCAAAACCTAATCTTAGCACTACACCTAGCCATAACCCTAACCCTAAAACTAGCCCTAATCATAACCCTAGCTCTTAACTACACATGGCCCTAACCCTAGGTCTAAAATAACACAAAACCTAGTCCTAATTCTATGCCTAAACCTAGCCGTAAGTGTAACCCAAACTAACCATAGCTCTATCTCTTTCCCTAACTTTCCCCTTAGACCTAACCCCAGCACAAAGCTTAACCTTTACCCTAAACATAACCCTAGCCCTATCCCAAACCCTAACCTAACTCTAGCGCTAATCCTACCCTTAACCATAGCCCTAACCATAGCTCTAATTCTATACACTACCCTAATCCTAGCCCTAATCCTAAGCATAACCCTAGCCCTAACCCTAGCTCTAATTCTATCCATTACCTAAACATAATCCTAATCTTAATTCTAACCCTAGGGTTAACCCTAACACTATCACAAGCTCTAAACCTATCCATTACCCTAAAACTATCCTGTACTCTAATCCTAAACCTATTTATTACCCTAAACCTAACTCTAACCCTAATGCTAATTAAAGCCCTAAACCTAAACCTTAACCTAAACTGAACCGTAAGCCATACCCTGACCTTAATAATACATATAGCTCTAAACTTGACCCTTACCCTAAATATAACCGTTACACTAGACCTAACCATAAACATAACCCTAAATCTATCCCTAACCATAACCCTAGACTTAACCCTAGACACTTACCTTAACACAAACCCTAACTCTAAACCATATCCTAACTGAAAAACTAACCCTAAAACTAGACAAACCATAAATATACACATAACCAAACCTAGCTCTTACATTACTCATACACCTAACACTAGCCCTAAACCTCACACACAAAATAGCCCTAATTGTAGCCCTAACTTAGACCTAAGCATAACCCTAACCCTATCCCTAGCACTAACATTAACCCTAACACTGGCCCCGGCCCTAACCCTACTCAAATTCTAATCCTTATCCTAAACATAACAATAGCCCTAACTCTCAACCTAACCCTAACCCTAGCCCTAATCCTAACTGTAACCATAGCACAAATCCTAGCACAAACTCTATCCATTACCTAAACATAACCCTAACCCTAATGCTAACCCAAGCCATAACTCTAACCCTAACCCTAACTGTAGACCTGACTCAAACTCTAACCCTCATCCTAGCCCTAACCCTAGCTCAAACCCAAACACTTCTGCTAAACCTAACACTAACACTAACCCTAGGCCTATCTCTAAACCTAGCCAAAATCCTAACATTAACACAAGCCCTAACACTAGCACTAACCCTATCCTTTACCATAAACATAAACCTAACCCAAATGCTAACCCTTGGCCTAACCCTAATCTTATCGATAACACTAACCCTATCTATTACTCTAAACCTAACCTGAAGCCTAAAACTAACATTATCCATTCTTTAAATCTAACCCTAATGCTAATTTAAGCCCTAACCATAAACCTTATCCTAAACCAAACCCTAAACTGGACTCTGACCATAATAATATACCTAGCTCTAAACCTGACATTTACCCTAAACCTTACTTTCCACTAGACCTAGCCATAAACCTAAAGTTAACACTATTCCTAACCATAACACTAGACCTGACATTAGCCCTTGATCTAATCCTAGCTCTAACCCTAACACAAACCCTTGCCCTCATCCTAGCCCTAAACCTAGCCTTAATACTAACTCAAACACTTACCTTATTCCTATACCTAATTTTAACCCCTGCCCTATCCCTGAACCTAGCCATAACCTAATCCCTCATCTAAAACTAATCATAACCCTAACACTAACACTAACCCTAATTCTAGCCCTAAACACAGGCCTAACCCTAACACTAAACCTAGTGCTAATCTAGCTCTAATTTAGCCTTAACCCTAAGCAAATCCCTAACTCTATCCATAAGAATAACTGTAACTCTCAACCTAGCCCTATTTCTATTTCTAAACATGCCCATTACCATAACCCTAACACTAGCCCTAACCTTAGCCCTAACCCTAGATCTAAACATAACTCTAAATTATGGTTATAAACTCTAAATCTAACCCTAACCTTAAACCTAAACCTCACCCTACCCCTAGCTGAACACTATCGCTAATCATAAAACAAACCCTAAAACTAGCCTTAGCCAAAAAAAAAAAAAAAAAAAAAAAAAAAAAAAAAAAAAAAAAAAAAACTGAGCCATTTCCCTAACCCTAAACCTAAACTAAACCAAACCCTAACTCTACAACTAGCCATAACCCTAGCTCAAATTCGAGTTCTAGGACTAAAACTAACCCTTACCCTGACTCATATCCAAACATTAACCCTAGCTCTCTATATAACCCTAACCATAAAGCAAATGCTAACACCATTCTTAACCCAAACCCTAACCCTAAAACTAACACTAATAATAAGCCTAGTTCTTACATTAGCCATATTCCAAACCCTAACCCTAACCCCAAAACAAAAATAGCCCTAATCTGAGCCCTAAAACTAGATTTAGCCCTAGCCCTAAACCTAACCCTAACCTTAGCTCTAAGCCTAGCTCTAACCCTATCCCTTATCCTAAGCCAAATGCTATCCATAATGCTAACCCTAGTCCTAATTGTAATCCTTAGCCTAAATCAAACACTAACCCTATAACCAGTCCAAACCCTAGCCCTTATTCTAGCTCTAAACCTAACCCAAAACCTAACCCTAAACTTTATTTTGACCATAGCACTAATTATATGTCTAAACCTGACCCTAACCGTAAACTGAACCCTGAAACTAGCCCTACCAGTGAACTTTTACCTAACCTAAGCCTTACACTACCCGTAGAACAAAACCTAATCCTAAATCTAGCAATAACTCTAGCCCTAGAACTAAACAAAAATTTGGTCCTAGCCCTAACAATAACCCTTAACCTAAAACAAACAATAACACTACCCCCAGACCTAGTCCTACTCCTTATTCTAGCTTTCACCCTAAATCTAATCTGAACACTGACCCTGACACTGACACTAAATCTAGCTCTAAAAATGACTCTAAACCAAAATCTAAACCTAAAACTAGAACTAGCCATAACCCTAACCCTAAAACTAGCCCTAATTAGAACCCTAGATCTTACATTACCCATAGAACTAACCCAAGACCTAAACCTAATACAAAACCTAGCCCTAATCCAAGGCCTAAACCTACCATAAGCATAACCCTAACCCTAAACCTAGCCCTAACCCTTACCTTAGACCTAACCATAGCTCAAAGCCTAAACTTTGGCCTAAACATAAACCTGGCCTTATCCCTAACAATAACCCTAAGCCTAGCTCTAACCCTAATCCTAACCCTAACCCTATGCATCACCCTTATGATAACCCTATTCCTAATGCTAACTCTAGGCCTAAACCTGACCCTATCGCAAATCCTAAATCTCTCCATTACCCTAAACCTACTGTGAATGCTAAATCTAACCCTATTCATTACCCTAATCCTAACTCTAACCCTAATGCTCATTTGAGCCCTATCCCTAAATCTTAACATAATACAAACCATAACCCTGAACCTAAAAATACCCCTAGCTCTAAAACTGACCCTTACCCTAAACTTAACACTTACCTAGACTAAGACATAGACCTAATCCTAAAACTACTCCTAACTCTAACACTAGACCTGACATATTCCCTAGCCCTAATTCTAGACCTAACCCTATAACAAATCCTAGGTCTCATCCTAGCCCTAAACCTAGCCTTAATCATAACCCTAACCCTAACTCTAGCCCTAATCCTAATTCCAACCCTCACTCTACCTCTAAACCTAGCTATAACATATCCCTTACCCTAAATTAACCCTAAACCTAGCCCTAATGCTAGGCCTAACATGAAAACTAACCCTAGTTTTAATCCTTGCCCTGATTTAGCCCTATCCCTAAAACTAACCGTAAACCTAGCCCTAAGACTAACTCTAACTCTCACCCTAGCCTTATCCCTAGTTCAATCCTATCATTTAACATAACCCTAAACCTATCCCTAACCCTTTCCCTATCTTTAGACCTAGCCCTAACCCTAGATCTAACCCTAACTCCAAGTCTTAACATACCCATAAGCCTAAGCCTAAAACAAACACTAGCCCTAATCCTAATGCTAATCATATAACCTAGGACAAAAACAAAACTGAGCAATAGGGGCTGAGGATGTGGCTCAAGTGGTAGCACATTTGCCTGGCATGCTCAGGGTGCTGGGTTCAATCCTCAGCAACAATAAAAATATAATTAAATAAGAAAGATGTATGCACCAAAAACTAAAAAATAAAAAAATAAAATAAAAATTCTCTCTCTCTCTCTCTCTCTCTCTCTCTCTCTCTCACTCTCTCTCTCTCTCTCTCTGTCTCTCTCCCTCTCTCTCAAAATAACTGAGGAATAGTCCTAATCTTAAACGTTAACTTAAACCAAACTCTAACGCTACACCTAGACATAACCCTAGCCCTAATTCGAGTCCTAACCATAACCTTAAACTAACCCTGACCACAAATCATAGCCTAACACTCACCCTAGGTCTAAACACCACCCTAAACTTAAACCAGACCCTAACAGTAACCCTAGACTTAATTCGAGTCATAACCCTAAGCTTAAAACTAACCCTGACACTGACTCATATCCTAACAGTCACCTAGCTCTAAAGACCGCCCTCACCTTAAACTAAACCCTAAAAGTAATCCTAGCACTTATTTGAGTCCTAAACCTAACTCTAAAACTAACACTGTCTCTGAATCATATCCTAATATTAATTTAGCTATAAACATCACCCTAACATTAAACATAACCCTAACACTAGACCTACCCCTACCCCTAACCCTAATTGTAACCTAGTTCTTACATTATCCATTGCCATAACATTAGCCCAAACCCTAAAACAAAAATTAGCCCTAATCTGAGTCCTAAACCTAGATTAAATCCTAACCCTAACCCTAACTCTAGCCCTAAAGCTAGCTCTAAGCCTATCCTTTACCCAAAGCGAAACACTAACCCTAATAGTAACCAAGACCTATCCCTAATCCTTAAGCTAAGCAAAGCCCTAACCCTATTAATAGTCATAACCCTACCCTCACTCTAGCTCTAACCCTATTCCAAACCCTAATGTTAACCCTGACCATTATTTTGACCCTAACACTAACCCTAGTTCTAAACCTGGCCCTAACCCTAGACCAAACCATAACACTAGCCCTAGACCTAAACCAAATCTTAAATCTAGCCTTAACTCTAACCCTAGACCTAAACAAAAACCTATCCTAGCCCTTAAAGTAACCCTTAACCTAACACAAACACTAACCCTACCCCTAGACCTAAACCTAGTTCTATTTCTGGCTGTAACCCTAACTCTAACTCAAACCCAAACACTGACCCTGCCTTTAAGAGTAAACCTAACTCTAAACCTGACCCTAGCCAAAAATCTAAACCTAACAAATGACCGAGCCAAAATCCTAGTCCTCAAACTAGCCCTAATCATAACCCTAGATCTTACATTACCCACATCCCTAATCCTAGGAATAAACCTTACACAAAAACTAGAGCTAATCCTAGGCCTAAGCATAACACTAACTCTAACCCTAACCCTATCCCTAACCTAACACTTGATTAATCCTAACTCTAGCTCAAAGCCTGACACTTGTCTGAAGCATAAACCTACACCTATCTCTAAATATACTCCTAACACTAGCCCTAATCCTAAACTTAACCCTAGCCCTAAACCTAGCTCTAAACCTACACATTAGCCTAAAACTAACCCTAAACCTATTGATAACCCTAGGCCTAACCCTAACCCTAAACCTAGCCAGAAAACTAACACTAGACTTAACACTAAACCTCACATTTTCCATAGGCCTAACTGTAGCTCAATCCTAACCCTTACCAAAAACCTAAGCATAACCATAGCCCTAACCCTAAACCTAAACCTCAATCTAACACTAACCATAACCCTATGCCTACATCTAACCATATACATTACTCTAACCCTAGCCCTACCCCTAATTATGATGCTAGCCCTAATCCAATCCTAACCCTAACCATACTCTAATCTTATCCCTAGACTAACTCTAAACCTAACCCTCACCCTAGCCCTAACTCTAGCTCAAAACCTAACTATTATGCTAAATATAACCCTAACACTCACCCTAGTTCTAACCCTAACCCTAACCCTGATTCAAGACCTATTCCTGACCATAACCCTATCCCTAACCTTAGCTCTAACCCTACCCATTATCCTAAACATTATCCTTACACTAATAATAACCCTAGGCCTAACACAAACCCTATTGCTAAACCTAACCCTATCAATTACCATAAACCTAACCTGAACCCTAAACAAAAATCTATCATTACCCTAACCCTGACCTTAATGCTTATTTGAGCCCTAACCCTAAACCCTAACCTCAACCAAACTCTAACCAGATCCTAAACCTAATAATTCCCCTAGATCTAAACCTGACCCTTAACCCTAAACCTAACCCTTAAACTAGACCTAGCCATAAAATAATTCTAAAATTGTCCTCTCCTCAACTGTAACCCCACACCTGACATTATCCCTAGCCCTAATCCTAGACCTAACCCTAACAAAAACCCCAGGCCTTATCCTAGCCCTAAACCTAGATTAATCCTAACCCTAACCCTTACCCTAGCTCTTATCCCAATACTAACCCTAGCCCTAATCTTACCCTAATTTCACCCTATCTTTAAACTTAAATATAACTCTAGGCCTAAGAATAAATCTAACTCTCAAACTAGCCCTATCACTAGTTATAACCCTACCCCTTAACATAACCCTAACCCTACCCCTAAACTTAGTCCTAAGCCTTGCCCTATCCATAGCCCAAGCACTAACCTTAGATCATAATCTATCTCTAAATCTAACCCTGAATTGAAGCCTAAGACTAACCCTAACACTACCCTAACCCTAACACTAATCCTAAAACTAGCCCTAATTCTAGCCCTAACCCTAAAAAAATCAAGCCATAAGCTCTATCCCTAACCCTTAAACTAAACCAAACCTAACCATTTACTTACCACTAACCCTAGCCCTAATTCGAGTTTTAAGCTGAACCCTGAAACTAAACCTTACACTGACTCAACACTAACACTAATCCTAGCTCTAAACATCACCCTAATCCTAACACTAACCCTAACACTAAACCTATCCCCAATCTTAACCCTAAAATTAGCCCTAATCATAACTCTTGAACTTACTTTAGCCATAATGCTAACCCTAGCACTAACTTAACCCAAATCATAGCCCTAATCTGAGCCCTAACCCGAGCTTTAACCCTAAACCTAACCCTAACTCTAGCCCTAGCCCTAATCATAACCATAACCCTAGCCATAACCCTGTACATTACCATAACAATAACTCTAACCCTAATGTTAACCCTATGTCTAAATCTGACTGTATCTCTAATCCTATCTCTAACCATTTCCCTAAACCTAACATGAACCCTAATACAAAGCCTATCATTATGCAAATACTTATCATAATGCTAATTCAATCCCTAATGTTAAGCCTTAACCTATTCCAAACCCAAACCTAGACTTTCACCTTAATAATACCCCTAGCCCTAAACCTGACCCTAACCCTAAACCTAAATCTTACACTAAACATACCCATAATCCTAATGCTAAAACCATCTTTAAACATAATTCTAGACTTGAAATTAGCCATTATCCTAATCCTAGCCCTAATCCTAAAACAAACCCTAGCCCTCATCCTAGCCCTAAACCTAGCCTTAATCATAACCCTAATCGTAACCCTTATTGTAAACATCACCCTACCTCTAAAACTAGCATAACACCATCCATTACCCTAAACTAAATCCTAAATCTAACCCTGATACTATGCTTAAACTGAACACTAACCAAAGACTAATCCTAGTCTTAATTTAGCCCTATTCCTAACCCTAACCCTATCCTTAGCCCTAAGACTAACAATAATTCTCACACTAGCCCTATCACTAGTTCTAATCCTAGCCCTTACCATAACCCTAACCCTAGCCCTAACTCTTGATCAATCCTTAGTCCTAGCCCTAACCCTAAGCCTAAGCCTCACACTAACACTAAATCTAATCCTAACGCTAATCATAAAACTAGCCCTAACCCTACAACTAGCAGTAAAAAGAAACCAAGCAATAGCCCTAACCCTAAACCTAACTTAAACCAAACCCTAACACTACACCTAGAACTAACCATAGCCTTAATTCTAGTCCTAACCCTAACCTTAAAAGTATACCTGACACTGACTCATATGCTAAACTCACCCTAGCTTGAAACACCATTATAAACTTAAACCAAAACTTAACAGTAACCCTATCCCTTATGTGAGTCCTAACCCTAACCCTGACCCTGACTTATATCCTATAACTAACGCTAGATCTAAATATCACCCTAAACTTAAACTTAACCTTAACACTAAAACTACCCATAACCCTAACCCTAACCCTAAAACTAACCCTAATTGTAACCCTAGTTCTTATATTAGCGATTGCCCTAACCCTTGTCCTAACCCTAACATAAAACTAGCTCTAATCCAAACCCTAAACCTAACTTTAACGCTAACTCTACCCTAACTCTAGCCCTAAACTTAGCTCTAACTCTCTCCCTTACCCTAAGTGAAACTGTAACCCTAATGGTAAACCTAGATCTATCCCTAATCCTTAGGCTAACCAAAATTCGAACCCTTTTAATAGTCCTGATACTAGCTCTCATTCTAGCTCTAATCCTATCCCAAACCCTTACTCTAACCCTGACCCTTATTCTGAACCTAACACAAACCCTAGGTCTAAAACTGACCCTAACCCTAGAGCAAACCCTAACACTGGCCATACCACTAACTCATACATAACCTAAACCTAACCTTAGCCCTAAGACTAACTAACACTCACACTATCCCTATTCCTAGTTCTAAGCCTATCCATTACTATAACTCTAAACCTAGCCCTAACCCTTGCCCTATCCTTAGTCCTAGTCCTAATCCTAACTCAAAATCTAACCCTAATCCTAAACCTAAGCCAAACACTAAAACTAGCCCTAATCCTAATGCTAATGGTAAAACTAGCCCTAACCCTAACCCTAGCAATAAAACAAACTGAGCAGTAGCCCTAACCATAACATAAACCAAACCTTAAACTAAATCTTAACTTAAACCAAACCCTAACACTACACCTAGGCCTAATCATAGCCTTAATTTGAATCCTAACCCTAAGCTTAAATCTAACCCTGACACTGACTCATATCCTAACACTCACCCTAGCTCTAAACACCCTCCTAATATTAAACTAAAACCTAAAAGTAAACCTATTCCTAATTAGAGTCCTAACCCTAACCCTGACCCTGACTCATATCCTAACACTAACCCTATCTCTAACTATCATCCTAACCTTAAACCTACCCTAACACTAGACCTATCCCTAACCTGAACACTAAAACTAACCCTCATTGTAACCCTAGTTCTTACATTAGCCATTGCCCTATCATTAGCCTTAACCCTAATCCAAAAACTAGCCCTAATCCAAGCCCTAAACCTAGATTGGAACCTAACCCTAATTCTAGCCCTAACCCTAGCTCTAAGGATATCCCTTCCCTATCCTATGAATAACCCTAACCCTAATAGTAGCCCTAGACCTATTGCCTAATCCTTAGGATAACGAAAATCTAACCTTATTAATAGTCCTGACCTTAGCCCTCATTCTAGCTCTAATCCTATTCCAAACCCGAACGCTTATACTGACCCTTATCCTGACCCTAACACAAACCCTAGTTCTAAACCTGACCCTAACACTAGACTAAAACATAACAGTATCCCTGGACCTAAACCTAATCCTAAATCTAGCCTTATCTCTAACCCTAGACCTAAACAAAAACCTAGTCCTAGGCATAACAATAACCCTTATCCTAACAAAAACACTAACCCTACCCCTAGACCTAAACCTACTCCTAATTCTGGCTGTAACCCTAACTTGAACTCTAACCCAAACACTGACTCTTCCTTTAACATTAAACCTAATTCTAAACCTGACCCTAACTGAAAATCTAAACCTAAAACTAAATCTTGTCATAACCCTAAACCAAAAATAGTCCTAATCATAATCCTAGCTCTTACATTACCCTCAGCTTTAACCCTAGGCCTAAACATAACACAAAACCTACAGCTAATCCTAGGCCTTAACCTTGCCCTAAGCATAACTCTAAACCTAACCCTAGCCCTAACTCAAACCTAACCCTCGCCTTAGTACTAACCCTAGCTCAAAACCTAATGCTTACTATAAACATAAACCTAGAACTATCCCTGAATCTAACCCTAAACCTAGTCCTAATCCTAACCTTAACACAAGTCCTAACCCTAGCTCTAAACTTACCCATTACCCTAACCCTAACCCTAACCCTAATTTTAACCCTAGCCTTAACCCTAACCATAATCCTAACCCTAAACAGAAACTAACCCTAGACCTAAACCTAAACTAATACTGGCTATAGCTCTAACCATAAATCAAACCCTAAACCTAAACATAAACATAACCATAGACCTAACCCTAACCCTAATCTTAAATCTAGGCCTGTCCCTAACCCTAAATCTACATTTAGCTGTATTTTTTACCCTAACCCTAAACCTAATTATAACCATTCCCCTAACCCTAACCCTAAACCTACCATAATCCTATCCCTAAACATAACCCTGAACCTAACCCTTGCTCTAAACCTAATCATAGCTCAGAATCTACCTCTTACACTAAACATAACACTAACCCTAACCCTAGTTATAACCCATACCTTAACACTAACTCAAGACATAATCCTAACCATAAGTCTAGCTATAACTTTAGCTCTAACTCTAGCCATTATCCTAATAATAGCCAATATCCTAATGCTAATACTAGGCCTAAACCTATCTCAAGACCTAATCCTAACCATAACCCTAGCCCTAACCTTAACTCTAACCCTAAACATAACCCTTTCCCTAATGCTAACCCTAGGCCTAACCCTAAACCTATCAGTAACTCCAACCCTATCAATTACTCTAAACCTAACCTGAACCCTAAATCTAACCCTATCATTACCCCAACCATAACTCTAATGCTAATTTGAGCCCTAACCCTAAACTCAAGCCTCAAAGAAACCCTAACCATGAACCTGACCCTAATAATTCCCCTAGCTCTAACCTAACCCTTACCCTAAACCTAATCCTTACATTAGACCTAGCCAAAACTTAACCCTAAAACTATCCATAACCATAACCCTCGACCTGACATTAACCCTAGATATAATCCTAGACCTAACCCGAACACAAACCCTAGCCCATATTAGCACTAAACATAGCCTTAATCATAACCCTAACCTTAAACCTAGGCCTAACTTAAAACCAACCCTATCCCTAATTTTAGACCTAACTTTTCCCTGTCCCTAACCCTAACCCAAACCCTAGCCCTAAAACTAAGTCTAACTCTCTCCCTAGCCCTAAAACTAGTTCTAAATCTATCCCTTACTGGAACTCCAAAACTAGCCCGAACCCTAGGCCTAACCCTAGCCATTTCCTTAGCCCTAGCCCTAACCCTAGATCTAAACTTAACTCTAAATCTTACCCTAATGCAAAGCCTAAGCCTAAGCCTAACACTAACCCCCAAAATAACCCTAATGCTACTCCTAAAACTAGCCCGAACTCTTGCTCTAGTCCTAATACAAAACCGAAAAATAGCTCTAACCCTAACCCTTAGCCTAAATCAAACCCTAACCCTACACCTAGCCCTAATTCTGGTTTTAAGCAGAACCCTAAAACTAACCCTAACCCTGATTCTGATGCTAACACTAACCCTAGCTTTAAACATAACCCTAAACATAACACTCCTAACCCTAAAACTAGCCCTAATTGTAACCCTAGTACTTACATTAGCCATAATCCTAACAATAGCCCTAACTTAACACAAAACCTATCCTAATCTGAGCCCTAAACCTAGGTTTAACCCTAACCCTAACTATAACCCTAAACCTAGCAGTAATAATAACCATAACCTTAGAACTAACCCTAGCTCTAACGCTATCCATTACCCTAACCATAATCCTAACCCTAATGCTAACTCTAGGCCTAAACCTTACCATATCCCTAATCTTAACCCTATCCATTGCCCTGAACCTAACTTGAAACCTAAACCTAACTATATTGTTATCCTAATCCTAACTCTATTCTAATTTGAACCATAAATTTAAACGTTAACCTATCCCAAACACTAATCACGACCCTGACCCAAACAATACCCTTACCTCTAAACCTGACCCTAACCCTAAACCTAACCCTTACACTACATCTAACCTAACCCTAAAACTATGTTTAACTGTAAAGCTGGACCTGAAAATAGACTTAGCCCTAATCCTAGCCCTAAACCTAGCCTTAATCCTAACCTGAACCATAACCCGAGGTTTAACACTCACCCTAACCCTACACCTAGATATAACCCCATCACTTCCCTAAACCTAACCATAAACCTAAACCTAATTATAATCTTAAACTTAACCATAACCCTTGCCCTAAACCTAGGCCTAACCCTAACAATAAGCCTATCACTAACCCTTATTTAGTCCTATCCTAACCCTAAACCTAGCCTTAAGATTAACTCTAACTCTTGCCCTAGCCCTATCCCTAGTTCTATCCTTAGCCCTAGCTCAACCCTGGATCTAAATCTAAATCTAAATGTAAACCTAACTCTAAATTTTAACATAACCACAATCCTAAACCAAACCCTAACACTAGCCCTAACAATAATGCTAATCCTAAAACTTGATTTAACCTTAGCCCTAGTCTTAAAATAAAACCAAGCCATATAACTAACCCTAACCCTTAACCTAAACCAAACCACAAACCTACACCTAGCCTAACCCTAACTCTAAAAATAACCCTGAACCTGACATTGATCCTAACACTAATCCTAGCTCTAAACATCACCCTAACCTTAAATTAACCATAACACCAGAACTAGCCTTAACCCTAACCCTAAAACTAGCCCTAATCATAACCCTAGATCATACATTCATCATTGTCATAACCCTAGCCCTAACCATAATACAAATCCCATCCCTAGTTCTCGTCCTAACCCTAGCTTAAACCCTAATCATAACCTTAACACTAACCCTAACCCTAACCCTGACCCGAGCCCTAACCCTAGCTCTAACCCTATCCCTTTTCCTAAGCCAAAACCTAAACAAAGTGCTAACCTTAGTCCTAACCCTAATCCTTAGCCTAACTTAAACACTAACAGTATTACTAGTCCTAAGCCTAGCCCTCATTCTAGTTCTAACCCTAGCCCGGACCCTTATTCTGATCCTAACAGTAAGCCTAGGTCTAAACCTGACCCTAAACCTAAACCAAACCCAAACACTAGCCCTACTGGTAAGCCTATACCTATACCTAACACTAACACTAGATCTAGACACAAAACTAATCCTAAATATAGCTATAATTCTAGACTTAGACCTAAAGAAAATCCTAGCTCTAGCCCTAACAATAACTCTTAACATAAACTAAACACTTACCCTACCCGAGACCTAACACTAGTCCTAATTCTGGCTCTAACACTAACTCTAATCCTATCCAGAACACTGACCCTGTCCCTAACATTAACCTATCTCTAAACCTGACCCTAATCCAAAACCTAGTCCTAACACTAGATCTAGCCATAACCCTATCCCTAATACTATCCCTAAACATAACCCTAGCCCTAACCCTAATTGAACCCTAATCTTAACCCTAACAGTATCCCTAACCCTAACCATAGTCCTAACCCTAGCCCTAAACCTAACACAAAACCTAGCCATAATCCAAGGCCTAAACTTAGACCTAAGTATATCCCTAACCCTAACCCTAGCCCTAAGACTAACCCTTGCCTTAGACCTAACCCTAGCTCAAAGCCAAACCCTTACCTAAACATTACCCTAGCCTTATCCTAAACCATAACCCTAACCCTAGCTCATATCCTTACCTTAATCCTAGCTCAAACTATAGTTCTAACCCTGTCAATTACCCTAACTCTAACCCTAAACCTAATTGTAACCCTATGCCTTACACTAAACTTAACACTAACCATAAATGTATTCCAAGACCTAACCATAAACTTAAACCTCACTATAGCCCTAACCCTAGCTGAAACATTAAGCCTTACACTAAACCTAATTCTAAGACTAGCCTGAATCCATACCCTAACCCTAAATCTAATATTATTCATTACACTAAACCTAACCCTAACTGTATGAAATCTCTAGCTATAACCCGAACCCTAAACAAAACCCTAAACATAAAAATAATCCTAGACCTAAACGTAAACCTAAACCTTGCTCTAGTCATTACCCTAGCTCAAACACTAACCCTTACCCTAACCTAACCATAACACTAGCCCTAAACCTAACACTTACCGTAAACCAAACCTAGTCCTATACCTAAAACAAGCTCTAATTTTAGACTTAATCCAAACCCTAACCTATCCCTAATCCTAGCTCTAAATCTATCCATTATACTAAACATAACGCTAACCTAATGCTAATCTTAACCCTTTTGCTAAACCTAATCCATCCATTACCCTAAACCTTAACTGAAACCTAAACCTAACCCTATCCATTACCCTAAGCCTAAGCCTAAACCTGACACTAATTCAAGCCCTAACCCTAAACTTTGACCTAAACCTAATGCTAACCCTGACTATGGCCCTAATAACACCCCTAACTCTAAACCTGACCCTTACCCTAAACATAGTTCTGACACTAGACCTATCCATAACCTAACCCTAAAACTATCCTTAATAATAACCCTAGATTGGACATTAGCACTAGCCCTAGTTCTAGCCCGGAAACTAAGAGAAACCCTAGCCCTAAACTTAGCCTTAATCCTAATTTAAACACTAACCATAGCCCTAATCCTAATTCTAACCTTCTCCCTAGCCCTAAACCTAGCTATAACCCCACCCATTCCCCTAAACTTAATCCTAACCCCAATGCTAATCCTAAACTTAGTCCTACCCCTAGGCCTAACAGTAACACTAACCTTAGCCCTAATCCTAGCCATAATTTAGCTTTAACACTAACCCTAACCCTAAGCCTAGTCCTAAATCTAAATCTAACTCTTGGCCTAGCCGTTTCCCTAGTTCTAACCCTATCCCTTACTGTAACACTAACACTAGCCCTAATCCTAACCCTGGATCTAACTCTAACTCTAAAACTAACCCTAAACCTAAGCCTAAATGTCACCCTAACACTAGCCCCAAACCTAACACTAATTCAAAATCTAGCCTTAACCCTAACCCTTGCCGCCCCCCCCCAAAAAAAAAAAAAAAAAAAACGAGCAATAGGTCTAACCCTAACCCTAACCCATAGAAGTCAAGATGAAGTGAAACCTTAAAACACAAACTGTTCCAGACAGTGAACCTTGAACTGAAAAGGCCCAACCTGGGAAACACGGTAATGCTAGGTAAAAGATGAATTCTGACTAGTATCAAAGAAATTTGAACAAAATTAACTCTAACCCAAACATTAGTTCTAACCCTAGCCGTAACCCTAATTCTAAAACCAAACCTTTTCTGTTTATAGAGCTTGATGATACAAGTTGAAAAACTTGGGGTGCCTAATAGGGAAAGGTAACAGATGAATCCTACCCAGTATCAAAAATTCTGACCAATAATTGGGGAAGGTGTTTCAGTACATGCCTATTTCCCCTGTTTTCTCCTAAAGAGCTCCTGGAAAATTGTTTCTTCAAGCTTCGGCATAAGGAACTTTCACAAGGAACAAACCAGAGTATGCCCACAGCGAAGTGATTGAATGTGTGAAGTTTCATGCAGATAGCACCAACCCTGTTTGATTTCCAGTTCCATTTCCGTTCACATCTATAGGCTATAATGTAGTGAAAACTAAAAATTCAAACTGTTCCAGACACTGAACCATTGAACCTTGAAGGCCCAAACTTGGGAAGCCTACTAAGGTTGGTCAAATATGAATCGTGTACAGTATCAAAGAAATCTGACCAAAAAAATTCGAACCTCTTTCAGTACATGAGTATTTTTCTTGCTCCTAAAACACTCAGATATAAAGTTGTTTCTTTCTACTTCAGCTTAGGGATACTTCTCAGGAAAAAACAACAACAAAAAAAAAAAAAACAGAGAATGCTCATTGAGAACTGATTGAGTGTGTGAAGTTTCTAGCAGATAGCACAAACCCTGTTTGATTTCCAGCTTCATTTCCATTCACCCCTATAGGGCAAAAAGAAGAGAAACATGAAAATTGAAACTGTTCCTGAGAGAAAACCCTTTTACGTAGGAGGCCCAAACATTTGGGGTATAGGAAAAATAGGAAAAAGTTGAATCCTGCCCAGTATCATAGAAATTTTTTGTAAAATAACTCTAACCCTAACACCAGGTCTAAACCTAGTCCTAACACTAAGTCTAACCCTAAACCTAATCTGTTTAGAGAAGCTTTGATCATAGAAGTTTTGAAATTGGGGAGTCTAGTGGGGTAAGCTTACAGATGAATCATGGGCAGTTTCAAAGAAATCTGACAAAATAATTGGGGAAGCTATTTCAGTACATGCATATTTCCCTGTTTTCTCCTAAAGTGTTCTCAGATAAATTTGTATTGCATGCTTCAGCTTATTACTAATTTCACAAGGAACAAACCAGAGAGTGTCCATAGAGAACTGATTGAGTGTGTGAAGTTTCAAGCACTTAGCACCAACCTTGTTTGATTTCCAGCTCCATGTCCATTTACCCATGTAGGTCAAAATGAAGTGAATCCATAAAAAAAAAAAAAAAAAAAAAAAAAAAAAAAAATTGTTCCTGTCAGCAAAGAATTGAACCGAGAAGGCCGAACGAAACCTGGGGAACATAGTAAGGCTAGGTAAAAATGTATCCTGCCCAGTATCAAAGAAATATGAACAAGACAAACTCTAACCCTAACACTAGACCTAAATCTAACCTAACCTGTTAAGAGAACCTTTGATCATAGAAGTCTCAAAGTTGAGGAGCCTAGTGGGGCAAGCTAACAAATGAATCCTGCCCAGTATCAAAAAATTTGACCAAATAATTGGGGGAGGTAGTTCAGTACATGCATATTTTCCTGTTGTCTCCTAAAATGTTCTTGCATAGTGTTGTTTTTGCATGCTTCATCTTTGGGATACTTTCACAA
Source organism: Marmota flaviventris (assembly GCF_047511675.1). Taxonomy (NCBI): domain Eukaryota; kingdom Metazoa; phylum Chordata; class Mammalia; order Rodentia; family Sciuridae; genus Marmota; species Marmota flaviventris. Next base: position 75,561,150 of record NC_092511.1, on the reverse strand, counting down.
GGATAAAACCAGAGCATCCTCACAAAGAACTGATTGAGAGTGTGAAGTTTCAAGCAGCTAGCAAAAATCCTGTTTGATTTCCAGCTCCATTTCCATTTACCCATATAGGTCAAAATGAAGTAAAACCTCAAAATAAAAACTGAAATACTGAGAGCAAACCAGTGAACCTAGAAGGCCCAAACCTGGGGAACTCAGTAAGAGTATGTAAAAATAAATCCTGCCTACTATCAAAGAAATTTGAACAAAACTACTTTATACCTAACACTATATCTATTATCCTTAGTCTTAACCCTACAGCTCACCCTAGCCTGTTTAGAGAACCTTTGATCATAGAAGTCCCAAACTAAGGGGGCCTAGGGGGAAAGCTAACAGATGAATCCTGCACAGTATCACAGAAATCTGAGCAAATAACAGGGGGAAATGTTTCAGTACATGTATATTTCTTTGATTTCTCCAAAAGTGCTCTGGGATAAAGTTGCTTTGCATGTTTCAGCTGAGGGCAGCATTCACAAGAAACAAACCAGTGAGTGCCCACAGAGGTCTGATTGAGTGTGTGCAGTTTCAAGCACCTAGCAACAATCCTTTGTGATTTTGTGCTCCATTTCTCTTCAACAAAATAGTTCATAATAAAGTGAAACCTTAAAATACAAACTGTTCCTGAGAGCGAATCATTGAACTGAGAAGGCCCAAACCAGGGAACATTGTGAGTGTAGGTAAAGGATGAATCCTGCCCAGTATCAAAGATACATGAACAAAACTGTCTCTAACCCTAACACTAGGTTTGATCCTAGCCCTTACTGTAACCCTAATCTGTTTAGAGAACCTTTTATCATACAAGTCCCAAGTTAAGTGAGCCTAGTGGGCAAGCTAACAGATGAATCCTGTGCAGTATCAAAAAAATCTGACCAAATAATTTGGGGAGGTAGTTAAGTACATGTATATTTCCCTGTTGTCTACAACAATACTTTTGGATAAAGATTTTTTTTTTCATGCTTCAGCTTTGGGAAACTTTCACAAGGAAGAAACCAGAGTGCCCACATAGAACTGATTGAGTGTGCAGTTTTAAGCAGTGAACACCAACCCTGTTTGATTTAAAGTTCCATTTCCATTTACCCGTATAGGTCAAAATGAAGGAAACCTTAAAATACAAACTGTTCCTGACAGCAAATCATTGAAGAGATAAGGCCCAAATCTGGGAAGACTAGTAAGGCTAGGTAAAAGATGAATTATGTCAAGTATCAAATGAATTTGAACAAAACTCACTCTAACTCTAACACTAGATCTAACCCAACCCTAAACTAATTCTAACCTGTTTAGAGTACCTATGATCATAGAAGTCCCAATCTTGGGGAGCCTAGTGGCACAACTTAACAGATGAAACTTGTGCAGTATCAAAGAAATTTGATGAAAAACTGGGGAAGGTATTTCAGTACATTCATATTTCCCTGTTTTTTCTTAAAGTGCTCATGGATAAATTGTTTTTCATGCCTCAGCTTAAGGTACTTTCACAAGGAACAACCAGAGAGTGCCCACAGAGAGCTGATTGAGTGTGTGAAGTTTCAAGCAGCTAGTACTAACTCTGTTTGATTTCCAGCTCCATTTTCATTCATGTATATAGGCCATAATAAAGTGAAACCTAAAAATTCAAACAGTTCCTGACATTGAACTGGCAAACCTTGAAAACCCAAACTTGGGGATCATACTAAGAGTAGGAAAATGATGAATCCTGCACAATATCAAAGTAATCCATACAAAAAAATTGAAGCTTGCTTCTAAAGTGCTCACAGATAAAGCTGTTTCCTTCTAATTCAGCTTTGGGCTACTACCACAAGAAACAAATGAGAGAATGTGCCCTGAGTGTGTTGAGTGTGTGAAGTATCAAGCATCTGGAACAAACGCTGTTTGAGTCCAGATCCATTTGCATTCACCCCTATAGGGCAAAATGAAGTGAAACATGAAAATTAAACTGCTCCTGAGAGCAAACCCTTTTACTAGGAGGCCCAACCATGGGGAGTATATTAAGAATAGGAAAAAGATAAATCCTGCCCAGTATCCAAAAGGTTGAAAAACACTAACCCTAACCCTAACACTAGTTATAACCCTAACCCTAACCATAACCCTAAGCCTAATCTGTTAAGAGAACCTTTTATCATAAAAGTTTTAAACTTGGGGAGAATAGTGGGGCAAGCTTACATATGAATCCTGCAAAGTATCAAAGAAATCTGACCAAATAATTGGGGGAGGTATTTCAGTACATGCATATTCCCCTGTTTTCTCCTAAAATGCTCTTTGATAAATTTGTTTTACATGCTTCATCTTATCACTACTTTTACAAGGAAGAAACTAGAGAGTGCCCACAGACAACTGATTGAGTATGTGAAGTTTCAACCAGCTAGCACCAACCCTCTGATTTCCATTTCCATTCTCATTTACCCATATAAGTCAAAATGAAGTGAGACATTAAAAACAAACTATTCCCAACAGCGAACCATTGAACCGAGAAGGCCCCAAACTGGGGCACATAGTAAGGCTAGTTAAAAGATAAATCTTCCCAGTATCAAAGAAATTTGAACAAAACAAACTCTAACCCTAGCATTAGCTCTAAAGCTAGCCCTAACCCTAACCATAACACTAGCCCTTTTCTGTTTAGAGAGTCATTGATCCTAGAAGTACCAACCTTGGGGAGCCTAGTGGAGCAAGCTAAAAGATGAATACTGTATAGTATCAAATAAATCTGATCAAATTATTGGGAGACTTATTTCAGTACATACATGTTTCTCTGTTTGCTCCTTAAGGGCTCTCAGATACAATTTATTTTGCATGATTCATCTTTGGCCTACCTTCAAAAGAAAGAAACCAGAGAGTGTCCACAGAGAACTGATTGTGTGAAGTTTTAAGCACCTCCTTCCAACACTGTTTGATTTCCAGCTCAATTTTTATTCACATCAATAAGCCATAATGAAGGGAAACCTTAAAATACAAACTATTCCTGACAGTGAACCATTGAACCAACAAGGACCAAACCTGTGGAACATAATAAGGCTAAGTAAAAGATAAATCCTGCCCAGTATCATAGAAATTTGAAGAAAACTAGGGAGCATGTGTGCTCTTGGTGGAGATGGAAGGGTTTAGGACTGGGTTTAGGGCTAGGATTAGGGTTCCAATAAGGGATAGGGTTTGAACTAGGGATGGGGCTAGGGTGAGAGTTAGTATTAGTCATAAGGCTAGGGTTAGGGCTAGGGTTATGAATAGGACTAAATTAGTGCTAAGATTAGGGCTAGGGTTAGTTCTTGGGTTAGGCCTAAATTTAGGTTTAGGTTTAGGATTAAAGCTAGGTTTAGGGCTAGGATAAGGGCTGGGGTTTGTGTTAGGTTTAGGGCTAGGATTAGGACTATGGCTAATGTCAGGTCTAAGCTTATGTTTGGGGATAGTTTTCGGATTAGTGTTATGGCTAGGTCTAGTGTAAGTTAGGGTTAGGTTTAGTGTAAAAGTTATCCTTAGAGCTAGGAGATTTATTAGGGTCAGAGTCAGTGTTAGAGTTTGTTTGAGGTTAGGTTTTAGGGTTAAGGCTTGAATTAGTACCAGGGGGTGGGCTAGGGTAATGATAGGGTTTTGTTCAGAGTTTACATTAGGTTTAGGGTAATTGATAGGGTTAGGGTTAGCGATAGTGTTAAGTTTAAGCATAGGGTTCGCATTAGGGTAAGGGTTATGGTTAGTATAATGGATAGCATTAGAGCTAAGTTTAGGTTGAGGTTTATGGTTAAAAATCGATCTTGAATTAGGGTTAGGGTTAGGGTTAAAACTAGGGTTAGGCTTAGGTTTATGTTTAGCATAAGGGTTAGGTTTTGAGCTAGGGTTAGGGCTAGGGTATGTTTGTTTAGGGTTATTTCTAGGGATAAGTTTATAGTACTCATAGGGTTAGGGTTAGGATTAGGGCTAGGGACATCATTAGGGATAGGGTTAGGGTTAGGGTAATGTATACAATTAGATGTAGATTTAGGGCTATGTTTAATGTTAGATTGAGGTTTAGTCTTAGAGTTAGGGCTATGGTTATGTTTAGGTTTATAGTTAGGCTTAGGGTTTGAACTAGGGTTAGGTCTATGGCAAGTGTGAAGTTTAAGGTTAGGTCTAGGGTTAGTTTTCCAGTTAGATTTAGGTATAGCATTAAACCTAGAATTATCAATAAGGTTAGGTTTAGTTTAGAGTAATGGGTAGGTTTAGAGCTAGGTTTAGGGCTAGGGTTAAGGTTAGGATTAGCACTAGGGTTAGGGTTAGATTGAGGGATAGGTGTAGGTTTATGTTTAGAGTAATGTTTAGGCTTTGAGCTAGAATTTGGACTAAGGCGAGGGTTAGGTTAGGATTAGGGCTACAGTTAGGGTTAGGGTTATGCTTAAGGCTTGATTTACGCCTAGGATAAGCTCTAGGTTTTGTGTTAGGTTTAGGCCTAGGGTTAGGGCAATGGGTAAAGTAAGAGCTAGGGTTATGTTGAGTGCTATTTGTAGGGTTAGGGTTATGGCTAGGTCTAGTGTTAGGTTTAGATTTTGGGGTAGGGTCAGATTTAGTGATAGGTTTACTCTATAGGCAGTGTCAGTGTTTGTGTTAGAGTTAGTGTTAGGGTTATAGCCAGAATTTGGACTAGGTTTAGCTCTAGGGTAAGAGTTAGTGTTTGAGTTAGGTTAAGGATTATTGTTAGGGCTAGGGCTAGGTTTATGTTTATGTCTAGGACTAGAGTTAAGGCTAGATTTAGAATTTGGTTTAGGTCTAGGGCTAGTGTTAGGGTTTGGTCTATGTTTATGGTCAGTTTTAGACCTAGGGTTAGTGTTAGGGTCAGAATAAGGGTCAGGGTTAGCGTTCGGGATTGGAATAGGTTTAGAGCTAGAATGAGGGCTAGGGTTAGGACTATTAATATGGTTAGGGTTTTGGTTAGCCTAAGGATTAGAGATAGGTCTAGGGTTACCATTAGGTTTAGGGTTTTTCTTAGGTTAAGGGATAGCCTTAGAGCTAGGGTTAATGCTAGAGTTAGGGTTAGGATTAAATAGAGGTTTAGAGCTTGGATTAGGGATAGTTTTTGTGTTAGGGTTAGGGCTAGATTTGGGCATTGACTAATATAAAAGCCAGGGTTACAATTAGGGTTAGTTTTAAGGTTAGGGTTAGGGGTAGGTCTAGTGTTAGGCTTAGCTTTGAGGTTAGGGTAATATTTAGAGCTAGGGTTATTGTTAGGATAGGAGTCAGCATTGGGGTTAGTTTTAGGGTTAGGGTTAGGACTAAAATAAGGGCTAGGGTTACTGTTAGTGTTTGGTTTAAGGTGAGGGCTGTGTTTAGAGCTGGGGTGACTGTTAGGATATCAGTCAGGGCCAGGGTTAGCTTTAAGGTAAGGATTATGACTTGAATTAGGACTAGGGTTACTGTTAGGGTTTGGTTTAAGTTTAGGGTTATCTTTAGAGCTAGGGTCAGTGTTAGGATATGAGTCAGGGTCAGGGTAAGTTTTAAGGTTAGGGTTAGGACTGGAATTAGGGCTAGGGTTAAGTCTAGGTGTAGTGTTAGGGTTTGATTGAAGTTAAGGTTTAGGGTTAGGGCTGTTGCGTAGGTTTGTTTTTGTCCTAGGTTTAGGGTTTGGGCTAGTTATAAGATTAGCATTAGGGTTAGGGCTAGTGTTAGTGTTAGGCTTAGGCTTTGGGTTAGGGTTAGATTTGGATTTAGTGTTAGATTTGGATTAGGGCTAGATTTAAATATAGGGCAAGGGTTAGGGCTAGGGTTATGGTTACAGTAACAGATAGGGTTAGAACTAGGGCTAGGGCTAGGGTGAGAGTTAGAGTTAGTGTTAGGCCTAGGGTTTTGGTTATTTTTAGGGATAGGGCTAATTTAGGGCTAGGATTAAGACTATGGTTAGTGTTCAGTTTAGGCCTAGTGTTAGGCTAGTGTTATAGTTAATTTTAGGCTGAGGTATGGTGTTATAGCTTGGTTTAGAGGTAGGGTGAGGGTTAGAATTTGGGTTAGGGCTAGGGTTAGGGTTAAGGTTTTGATTAAGCCTAGGTTTGGGGCTAGGATGAGGGATAGGGTTTGTTGTAGGGTTAGGTCTAGAATTAGGGCCACAGCTAATGTCAGGTCTAGTGTTACAGTTTGGGGTAGATTTAGGCTTAGGTTTGTGTCTATGTGTTGTGTGTTAGGCTTTGGGTAAGAGTCAGGGTTAGAGCTAGGTGTAGTTTTAGGGTCAGGATCAGGGTTAGGGTTTGTTTTAGGTTAAGGTTTAAGGATAGGGCTCAAATGAGCATTAGGGTTAGAGTTAGGTTTAGGGTAATTGATTGGGTTAGATTTAGGCTTCAGGGTAGGTTTAGGCCAATGGAGAGCTTTAGGCTTAGCAAAAGAGTTAGAGTTATGCCTGAGGTTAGCATTAGGATTAGTATTATCATAAAGATAATATATAGTGTTAGAGTTAGTCTTAGGGCTAGTGTTAGAGATAGGGTTAAGTTTAGGGTACAAATAGGGCTAGGATTAGCACTATGATTAGTGTTAGGGTTAGTCCTATGGTTAGGGATAGAGTTAGGGTTGGTTTTAGGGGAAAGGATGGGGTTATATAGCTAGGTTCAGTGCTAGGGCGAGGGTTATATTTAGGGATAGGGATAGGGTGAGGGTGAGGGTTAGGATTAAGTCTAAGCTTAGGGCTAGGATGAGGGATAGGATTTGTGTTAGAGTTAGGGCTAGGATTAGGGCTAGGTATAATGTCAAGTCTAGGTTTATATTAGGGATAGTGTTAGAAATAGGTTTATTACTAGGTCTAGTGTAAGGGTTAGGTTTAATGTAGGGGTCAGATATAGAGCTAGGTTATTATTAGGGTCAGAGTATAGGTTAGGTTTTGGTTTGAGTTAAGGTTTAAGGTTAAGTATCAAATTAGCATTAGTGTTAGGGTTGGGGTTAGAGTAATGGATAGAGTTTGGTTTACAGTTCAGGTTAGGTTTAGAGTAATTTATAGGGTTAGTGTTAGGGATAGGGTTAGGGTTTAGGCGTATGGTTAGCATTTGGTTTATGATAACCAAATGAATAGGTTTAGTGCTAGTGTTAGGGCTTAGGTTAAGGTTAGGATTAGGGTAAGGTTTGCGTTACTCCTAGGGTTAGTGTTAGGGTTCAGTTTAGGGTAAGTGTTAGGGTTTGAGCTAGGGTTAGGGCTAGGGCAAGGGTTAGGGTTAGAATCAGGGCTACGATTAGGGTTAGGGTTTGGGTTAGGGCCAGGGTTAGCATTAGGGTTAGGCTTATGTTTAAGGTAATGGATAAAGTTAGAGGTAGTATTTGGGCTATGATTAAACTTAGGATTAGGGATAGGGTTAGGGTTCGGGTTAGAGCTAGGGTTATGTTTAGAGTAAGGGTTAGAGTTTGAGCTAGGTTTAGGGCTAGGGTAAGCATTAGTTTTAGGGTTTGTGCTCGGATTAGGGTTAAGGTTAGGGTTAGGGTTAAGGTCTAGGTTTAGGGCCTGTATTAGGGCTAGGTTTGTGTGAGGCTTATGGCTAGTGTTAGGGCTATGGTTAATGCAAGAGCTAGGGTTATGGTTATGGCTACTTTTTTGTGTTAGGGTTATAGATATGTCTATTGTTAGGTTTAAGTTTTGGTTTAGGATAAGGTTTAGAGCTAGGGTTTGTGTTAGGGTAAGCATCAGTGTTCGAGCTAGCATTTGGGTTTATGTTTAGGGCCAGAATTAGAACTAGGGTTAGGTCTAGGGTTAGGTTTAGTCTTTGTGTTAGGTTAATGGTTATTTTAGGGCTAGGGCTAGGTTTTTGTTTAGAACTAAGGCTAGAGTTATGGCTATATTTAGGATTAAGTTTAGATATAGTGTTAATGTTATGGTTAGGTTTATGTATAGGTATACTGGTAGGGCTAGTGTTAGGGTTCGGTTTAGTATTAAGGTCAGGCTTTGACCTAGGGTTAGTGTTAGGGTCAGAATAAGGGTAAGGGTTAGGCTTATGCTTTGGGTTAGGGTTAGAGATAGAATGGGGGCTAGGGTTAGGCCTTGTAATATAGTAGGGATTGGTGTAAGCTAAGGATTAGGGTTAGAACTAGGGTAGCATTAGGGTGAGAGTTTGTCTTAGGGTAAGGAATAAGTTTAGAGCTAGGTTTTGGGTTAGTGTTAGTGTTAGGATTAGGGTTAAAGCTAGGGTTGATGCTCAGATTAGTGCTAGGTTTTGTGTTAGGGTTAGGGCTATGGCTAATGTAAGAACTAGCTTTACGGTTAGAGATAGTTTTAATGTTAGTATTAGGGCTAGGTCTAGTGTTCGACGCAGGTTTAGGGTTAGGGTGATGTTTAGAGTTAGGGTTACTTTTAGGGTCAGAGTCAGGGTCAGTATTAGTTGTAGGGATAGGGTTAGGACTAGGTGTAGCGTTAAGATTTGGTTTAGAATAAGGGTTAGTATTTGGGCTATAGCTCAGTTTTGTGTGTGGGCTATGGCTAGGGTTAGGGCTAGTTTTCAAATTAGAATTAGAGTTAGGGCTAGTGTTAGGGTGAGGTTTAGGTTTAGAATTAGGGTTAGATTTAGATTTAGGGTTAGTTCTAGGTTTAGAACTATGGTTATGGTTAGGTCTAAGGTTAGGGCTAGTGTTAGGTTTAGGCAAAAGATAAGATTGGTACTAGAAATAGGTCTAGGTTTAAAGTTAGGGTTAGTCTTAGGGCTAGGGTTAGAGTTAGGATTACAGTAAGCAATAAATTAGGGCTAGGATTAGAGCTATATTTAGTGTTAGGATTAGGCCAAGGGTTAGGGCTAGAGTTAGTATTAGTGATAGTCTTAGGGTTAGGGTTAGAGATAGGGAAAAGGATGTGGTTATACCTAGGTTCAGAACTAGGGTGTGGATGGAAATTAGGGTTTGGGCTAGGGTTAGGTTTCGGGTTAGGATTAAGGCTAGGTTTAGGGCTAGGATGAGGGCTCGGGTTTGCGTTAGGTTTAAGGCAATAATTAGGTAGAGTGCTAATGTCAGGTCTAGGATTACGTTTAGGGATATTGTTAGAGTTAGTTTTATGGCTAGGTCTAGTTTAAGGGTTATGTTTAGGGTAAGGGTCAGTTTAGAGCTAAATGTGTTATTAGAGTCAGTGTTTTGTTCAGAGTTTGAGTTAGGTTTTGGTTTAATTTTAGGGCTTGAATTAACATTAGGCTTAGGGTTAGAGTTAAGGTTAGAGAAATTGATAGGGTTAGGTTTAGTGTTCAGTTTAGGTTTAGGTAAGAATAAAGTTAGTGTTAGCCATAGGTTTAGGGTTAGGCCTAAATGGATAGGGTTAGATTTAGGTTTAGGACTAGGGTTAGTATTAGGTTTAGCGTAACTGTTAGGGTTTGAGCTAGGATTAGGACTATAGCAAGGGTTAGGTTTACGGTTAGATTGAGGGTTAGGTTTACAGTTAGGGTTAGTGTAAGTTTAGGGTTAGGACTAGAGTTAAGTTTACAGTTATGGTTAGAGTAGGTTTAGGATTAGGGCTAGTGTTATCATGATGTTTATAGTTAGGGTTAGGGTAATGGGTGTGGTTAGAGCTATGTTTAGAGCAATGTTTGGGTTAGGCTTATGTTTAGGGTAATGGATATGTTTAGGTCTAGTGTTATGGTTAGGATTAGGGCTAGGGTTAGGGTTAGGTTTAGGTCTAGGGTTAGTGTTAGGGTTAGGTTTAGGGTAAGTGTTAGGGTTTGAGCTATGGTTAGGGCTAAAGTGATGGTGAGGTTTAGAGTCAGGTCTAGGTTTAAGATTAGGTTTAAGTTTAGGGCTAGGGTTATCAATAGGGTTAGGGTTATTTTTAGGGTAATTGATAGGGTTAGAGCTAGATTTAGGGCTATGCTTATAGTTAGGATTAATTCTACAGTTAGGTTTAGTTTTAGGGCCAGTTTCAGGGTTAGGGTTAGGTTTAGGGTAATGGATAGGGCTATGGCTAGGGTTAGGGTTAAAATGAGTGTAGGGCTCAGATTAGGGATAGGGTTTGGGTTAGGTTAGGGCTACGTCTAATGTAAGAACTAGAGTTATGATTAAGGCTACTTTTAGAGTTACGTTTAGGGCTAGTATTTGTTTTAGGTTTAGGTATACTTTTAGGGTGATGTTAGAGCTAGGGTAGGTGTAAGGTCAGAGTCAGGGTCATGGTTAGTTTTAGGTTTAGGATAGGACTGGAATTAGGGCTAAGGTTAGGGCTAGTTGTAGGGTTAGATTTTGGTTTAGGTTAAGGGTTAGTGATAGGGCTATGGCTCAGTTTTGTTTTAGGGCTTGAACTAGATTAGGGCTAGTTTTAGGATTAGTGTTAGTGTTAGGGCTAGTGTTAGAGTGAGGTTTAGGCTGAGGGTTAGGGTTGGACTTAAAGTTATGGTTAGTTCTAGGGTTAGGGCTAGGGCTAGTGTTAGGGCTAAGGTTAGGGCAAGTGTTAGGTTTAAGTTAAGGAATAGGGTTTGATCTAGGAATAGGGCTAGGACGAGAGTTAGAGTTAGTCTTAGTGCTAGTGGTAGGGTTAGGGCTAAATTAGGGCTAGGATCAGGTCTAGGGTTAGTGTAAGGGTTAAGTCTAGAGTTAGAGTCAGGGTTAGATTTGGGGGAAGGATTGGGGTTATAGCAAGGGTCAGAACTAGGGCGAGGAAGAAAATTAGGGATAGGGCTAGAGTTAGGGTTCGGATTAGGATCAAGGCTAGGTTTTATGGCTAGGATGAAGGCTAGCATTTGTGTTAGGGTTATGGCAAGAATTAGGGCTAAGGCTAATATCAGGTTTAGGGTTATGGTTAGGGATAGTTTTTGGGTAAGATTTATGGCTAGGTCTAGTTTCAGTTAGGTTTAGGGTGAGGTTCAAGTTGAGAGCTAGGGGTATTATAATAGTCAGGTTTGGGGTTTGGGTTAGGTTGAGTTTTAGGGTTATGGCTCAAATTAGCTTTAGGTTTGAGTTAGGGTTAGGGTAATGGATAAGGTTAGGTTTAGGCTTCAGGTTAGGTGTGGGCTCAGGTTAGATTTAGGGTAATGGATAGGGTTAAGAGCTAGGGTTAGAGCTAGGGTTATGTTTAGGATTAGGGCTAGAGTTAGGGTAAGGGTTAGGGTTAATGCTAGGGTTAGGTTTAGAGTATCGGTTAGGGTTTGAGCTAGGGTTAGAGCTAAGGATAGGGTTAGGTTTAGGATTAAGTCCAGGTTTAGGATTAGGGTTACCATTAGGGTTAAGGTAATGGACAGCTTTAGATATTGGGTTAGGGTTAGGGTTAGATTAAGGTTTAGGACTAGGGTAAGTGTTAAGTTGGCATAATTGTTATAGTTTGAACTAGGGTAAGGACTACGGCAAGGGTTAGTTTTATGGTTCAGTCTAGGGTTAGGTTTACAGTTAGGGTTAGAGTAGGTTTAGGGTTAGGGCTAGGGTTATAATGACATTTATGTTTAGGGTTAGGGTAATGGGTTGGGTTAGAGCTAAGGTTAAGTCTAATTTTAAGTTTAGGATTAGGGCTAGGGTTAGGGTTAGGTTTAGGCTTATCATTTTCTTATGGTTAGATTAAAGGTAAGGGTCAGGGATTGAGTAAGTGTTTGGGCTAAGTTTAGGCTTCTGGTTAGAATCAGGGTTAGGGATAGATTTAGGTTAAGGTTAGGGTTAGGGCTAGGTTTAGCCTTATGTTTAGGTTTATGGTTATGGTAATGGATAGAGTTAGAGCTAGGGTTTGGGCTATGGTTATGTTTAGGATTAGGGCTAGGATTGGGGTTAGTGTTTGGGCTAGGGTTATGTTTAGGGTAAGGGCTAGGGTTTGAGCTAGTGTTAGTAATAGGGCTAGGTCTCGGATTAGGTATAGCCTTATGTCTAGGGACAGGATTATTGTAGGTTTAGGGTTAAGGTTAGGGCTAGGGTTATCATTAGGGTTAGGATAAGGGTTAGGGTAATGGATATAGTTAGATGTAGGTTTAAGTTTAGGGTTAGATTTAGTTTTAGGGTTAATGTTAACACTACGGTTATGTTTAGGTTTATTGTACAGGTTAGATTTGAGCTAGGGCTAGGGCTATGATGAGTGATAGTATTAGGGTTTGGTCTATTGTTAGTTTTCTGGTTAGGGTTAGGGTTACAGTTAGGGTTAAGGCTAGGGTTATCAATACAGTTAGATGTAGGGTTGGGTAAGGTGTAGGTTTAGAGCTAGTTTTAGGGATAAGTTTAAGTTTAGGGTTAGGGCTAGTGTTAGGTTTTAGAGTAAGGTATAGGTCTAAGTTTATATTTATGGTAAGGGTTAGGCTTTGAGTAAGGTTTAAGACTAAGGCTAGGGTTAGGTTTAAGGTTAGGGTTAGGGCGAGGGTTAATGTTGGGGTTATGCTTAGGGCTAGATTTAGGCCTAGAATTTTCTCTAGGTTTTATGTTAGGTTAAGGCATAGAGTTAGGGCTATGGGTAATGTAAGAGCTAGGATTATGATTAGGGGTAGTTGTAGGGTTAGGGTTATGACTATTTCTAGTGTTAGGTTTAGGTTTTCGGTTAGGGTCCAGTTTAGAGATAGGTTTAGTGTTAAAGGCAGTGTTAGTGTTCAGGTTAGAGTTAGAATTAAGGTTAAAGCCAGAATTGGGACTAGGTTTATGTCTAGGGGTAGGGTTAGTCTTTGTGTTAAATTAAGTGTTATTGTTAGGGCTAAGGCTAGGATTTTGTTTTGGTGTAGATCTAGAGTTAAGCCTGGATTTAGGATTAAGTTTAGGTCTAGGGCTAGTGATAGGGTCTGATTTAGGTATAAGATTACTGGTAGGGCTTGTGTTATGGTTTGATCTAGTGTTAGGGTCAGGTTTAGACCAAGGTTAGTGTTATGGTCAGAATAAGGGTCAGGGTTAGGTTTAAGGTTTGGGATAGGGTTAGAGATAGAATGAGGGATAGGGTTAGGACTATTAATATGGTGAGATTTTTGATTAGCCTAAGGATTAGGGATAGGTCTAGGGTTAATATTAGTGTTAGGGTTTTGCTTGGGGTTAGGGATAGTGTTAGAGCTAGTGTTAGGGATAGGGTTAGGGTTAGGGTTAAATCTAGGTGTAGGGCTCGAATTAGGGCTAGTTTTTGTGTATGCATTAGGGCTTGGGTAAGGGCAACAGGTAATGTAAGAACCAGGGTTACAATTGGGATTAGCTTTAGGGTTAGGGTTAGAGGTAGTTCTAGTGTTAGTGTTAGATTTAAGGTTAGGATGATATTTAGAGCTAAAGTTATTTTTAGGATAGGAGTCAGGGTCAGGGTTAGTTTTAGGGTTTGAGTTAGAACTCTAATTAGGGCTAGATTTACTGTTAGGGTTCTGTTTAAGGTTGGCGTCATGTTTAGAGCTAGGGTGTGTGTTAGGATATGAGTCAGGGTCAGGGTTAGTTTTAAGGTTAGGGTTAGAACCCCAATTAGGGCTAGGATTAGTTCTTGTAGTAGTTTAGGGTTTTATTTAAATTAATTTTTAGGGTTAGGTCTATTTTTTGGTTTTGTTTTAGTCCTAGGGTTAGGCTTAGGGCTAGTTTTGCAATTAGTATTAGGGTTAAGGCCAGTGTTAGTGGTAGGCTTAGACTTAGGATTAGGGTTACATTTATAGTTAGGTTTAGATCTAGGATTAGCTAGGATTAAGGATAGGGCAATGGTTAGGTCCAGGGTTAGAGTTAAGGTAAGGGATAGGTTTAGAACTAGGCATAGGGCTAGTGTGAGGGTTAGAGTTAGTGATAGGGCTAAAAATAGAATTAGGGTTTGGGATAGGGTTAAATTAGGGCTAGGATTAGGGCTAGGGTTAGTGTTTAGCTTAGGACTAGTGATAGGAATAGGGTTAGGTTTAAGTTTAGGATAAAGAATGGTGTTGTAGCTAGGTTTAGACGTAGGGTGAGGGTTAGATTTACGGTTAGGGCTAGGGTTGGAGTTACGGTTATGATTATGGCTAGGTTTAGGGCCAGGATAAGGGATAGTGTTTGTTTTAGATTCAGGGCTAGGATTAGTGCTAGGGTTAATATCATGTCTAGGGTTATGGTTAAAGATAGTTTCAGGATTAGGCATATGGCTACGTCTAGTTAAGGGTTAGGTTTAGGGTAAGGGTCAGGTTTAGATCTTGGGGAATTATTAGGATTAGGATTTCGCTTAGGTAGGGATTTATGTTTATGGCTCAAATTAGCATTAGGGTTAGCGTTAGGGTATATTTAGGGTTTGTTTTAAGGTTGTGGTTTGGTTTAGGGTGATTGATTCGGTTAGCATTAATGATAGGGCTAGGGTTAGGCTTAGGGTTAGCGATAGGGTAAGGGTTGTGTTTAGGGTAATGATAGGGTTAGAACTAGAGTTATGGTTAGGAATATGCCTTGAGTTAGGTTTAAAGTTTTTGTTAGAACTAGGTTTAAGGTTAGGTTTAGTGTTATGTTTAGCATAAAGGTTAGGTTTTGAGCTGGGATTATGGCTAGGTTTAGGGTTAGGTCTAGGGATAGGATTACAGTAGGGTTAGGGTGGTGTTTTGAACTAGGATGAGTGTTAGGATATAAGTCAAGTTCAGGGTTATTTTTAAGGTTATGATTAGGACTCAAATTAGGGCTAGGGTTAGATCTAGGTGTAGTGCTAGGGTTTGGTTTAAGTTAAGGTTAGTGGTAGGCCTGTTGCTCGGTTTTGTTTTAGTGTTATGGTTAGAGTTAGGGCTAGTTTTATGATTAGATTTAGGGTTAGGGCTAGGATTATGGTTAGGTTTAGGATTAAGGCTAGATTTAAGGCTAGGATTAGAGCTAGGTTTTGTGTTAGGTTTAGAGCAAGAATTAGGGCTAGGACTACTGTCAGGTCTAGGTTTATAGTTAGTGATATTTCTAGGGTTAGGTTTATGGCTAGGTCAAATTAAAGTGTTACGTTTAGGGAACGGGTCAGATTAAGAGCTGGGGTATTATTAGGGTCAGGGTCAGAATTTGGGTTTGGGTTAGGTTAAGGTTTAGGGTTAAGGCTCAAATTAGCATTAAGGTTAGAATTAGGGTTAGGGTAATGAATAGTGTTAGGTTTAGGGATAGGTTAGGTTTAAGGTAATGGATGTGGTTAGGGTTTGTGATAGGTTTAGGGTTAGGCCTAGTGTTAGCATTAGGGTTATGATTATCATTAGGGTAATTCATAGGGTTAGACCTAGGGTTAGGGCTAGGATAATGGTTAGAATTAGGGCTAGAGTTAGGGTTAGGGTCAGGGTTAGGGAGAGGGTAACACATAGGATTAGATTTAGGGTACGGTTTAGGGTTCGAGCTAGGATTTTTGATATGGCTAAGATTAATTTATGGTTTGGTCTAGGGTTATGGTCATGATTAGTGTAACGGTTATGGCTAGGGTTATATTAGGGTTGTGGTAATAGGTTGAGATGTCAGGTTAAATATAGGATTAGGTTTAGATTAGCGTTAGGTTTAGGTTTAGGATTCGGGTTAGCATTTGAGCTAGCTTAGGTTTAGGGTTAAGTTTAGTTCACTGTTAGTTCTAGGGTTAGGTTTATGTTTAGGGTTAGGGTAGATTTAGCTTTAGGTCTAGTGTTATCATCAGGGTTAAGTTTAGTGTTAGAATAATGGGTAGGGTTCAAGCTAGGGTTAGGGCTTGGGTTAAGTTAGGATTAGGGCTGGGATACATTTAGGGTTAGACCTTGGTTTAGTGTTAGCGTTAGATTAAGTGTAAGGGTTAGGGATTGAGCTAGGTTTAGGGCTAGGGTGAGGGTTAGGTTTACAATCTGGGCTAGAGTAAGTTTAGGGTTAGCTTTAGGGCTAGGGTTAGCATTAGTTTTAGGGTTATTGATAGTGTAATGGATAGAATTAGAGCTAGGGTTTGGGCTATGATTATAGTTAAGATTAGCACTAGAGTTAGCGTGAGGTTTAGGGTTTGGGCTAGGGTTATTTTAGGATGAGGTTTAGTGTTTGAGCTAGGGTTAGTTCTAGAACGAGGGTTAGGGTTAGGGTTAGGGCTAGGTTTAGGGTTAGAGTTATTCTTAGGGTTAGGTTTAGGACTGTAATTAGGGCTAGGTTTTGTGTGAGGTTTAAGTCTACTGTTAGGTATATGGGTAATGTAAGAGCTAGAGTTATGGTTATGGGTATATTTAGAGTTCGTCTACTGTTAAGGTTATTTTTGGGGTTATGATAATGTTTAGAGCTAGGGTTTTTGTTTTCAGGTTAGGATTACGTTTAGGGTTAGGTCTACAACAAGGACTAGGGTTAGATCTAGGGGTAGAGTTAGTGTTTGGTTTAAGTTAAAGGTTATTGTTAGGGCTAAGGCTAGGGTTATAGCTATATTTAGGATTAGGTTTAAGTTCAGGGCTATTGTTATTGTTAGGTTTAGGTTTAGGGTTAATGGTAGGGCTAGTGTTAGGTTTCAGATTAGGGTTAGGGTCAGGTTTAAACCTAGGTTTAGTGTTAGGGTCTGAATAAGTGTCATGGTTAGAGTTAGGGTTTGGGTTAAGTTTAGAGCTAGAATGAGTGTTAGGGTTAGGACTAGTAATAGAGTTAGAATTTGGGGTAGGCATAGAATTAGGTTTAGGACTAGAGTATCAATAGGGTGATGGTTTGACTAAGTGTAAGAAATAGAGTTAGAGCTAGGATTAGGACTAGAAATAGGGTTAGGGTTAGGGCCAGGGTTAGGATTAGAGTTAAAGCTAGGCTTAGGCGTTGGATTAGGACTAGGTTTTGTGTTAGGCTTAGGGCTATGGCTAATTTAAGAACTAGCACTATGATTAGGGCTAGTTTTAGGGTTAGGTTTAGGGCGAGTTCTAGTGTTAGAATTAGGTTTAGGGATAGGGTGATGTGTAGAGCTAGGGTTAGTGTTAAGGTCAGAGTCAGGGTTAGTATTAGTTCTAGGGTTAGAGTTAGGAGTAGAATTAGGGCTAGAGTTAGGGCTAGCTGTAGGGTTAGAGTTTGGTTTAGGTTAAGATTAGGGTCAGTGAAATGGTTCGGTTTTGCTTGAGAGCTAGTGTTTGGGTTAGGGATAGTTTTCAAATTAGCATTAGGGTTAGAGATAGTATTAGTTTGTGGTTTAGGCTTAGGGTTAGGGTTAGATTTAGAGTTCGGGTTAGATCTAACTTTAGGGCTATAGTGAAGGTTGGGGCTAGGGTTAGGGGTAGGGTTTGAGTTATCATAAGGGATAGGGTTAGAACTAGGTATAGGGCTAGGGCAAGAGAGTTAGTGTGAGGATTAGATTTAGGTTTAGTATTCGGGCTTAATTTCAGCTACAATTAGAGCTAGGGTTAGTATTAAGGCTGAGCCTTGTTTTATGGCTAGGGATATGGTTATGGTTATGGTTAGGTATGATGTTATAGCCAGCTTTAGAACTAGGGTGAGGATCAAAATTAGGGTTAGGTCTATGGTTAAGGTTAGGTTTAGGATTAAGGCTAAGAGTAGCGGTAGGATTAGGGCTAGCGTTTTTTTTTTTTTTTTTTTATGGTTAGGGCTTTGTTAGGGCTATGGCTAATGTCAGGTCTAGGGTTATGGTTAGAGATAGTTTTAGGGTTAAGATTATTAGTGTTAGGATTAGGTTTATGGATATGTTTAGTTTTAGGGTTCAGGTTAGCTTTAGGGTAATGTATAAGTTTAGAGTTAGGAATAGGTTTAGGGTTATCCTAGGGTTAGCATTAGAGTTAGGATTAGAATTAGGGTAATGGATAGGGTTACAGCTCGGGTTAGAGCTAGGTTTATGGTTAGAAGTAAGACTAGGGTTAGGGTTAGGTTTTGGGTTATGTCAGGGGTTAGGGTTAGGTTTATGGTAAGGGTTATGGCTAAAATTAGGGTTATGGTTAGGGTTAAATATAGTGGTAAGGCTCCAATTAGGGATAGTTTTGGGTTAGGTTAGGGCTAAGTTTACAACTAAAGCCAATGTAAGAACTAGGGTTATGATTAGAACTAGTTTTAGGGTTAGGGTTAGGGTTAGGGCTAGGTCTATGGTTAGGTTTAGGTTTAGGTTTTGAGTGATGTTTAGAGGTACGGTTAGTTTTAGGCTCAGAGTCAGGGTCAGAATTTGTTTTAGGGTTAGAGATAGGACTCAAATTAGAGCTAGGTTTCGGGCTAGGTGTAGGCATATTGTTTGATTTATGTTAAAGTTTACGGTTAGGGCTATGGCTTGGTTGTTTTGTAGGGCTAGGCCTAGGGTAGGGCTAGTTTTAGGATTAGCATAAGTGTTACAGCTTATTTTAATGAGAGATTTAGCTTAGGGTTAGGGTTAGATTTAGAGTTAGGGTTAGATATAGGAGTAGGGCTAGAGATAGGCTTAGGGCTAATGTAAAGGCAAGTGATAGGATTATGGTAAGGATTAGGGTTAGAAGTAGAAATAGGACTAGGGTGAGAGTTAGAGTTAGTCTTAGAGCTAGGGTTAGGTTAGATTTAGGGTAAATTAGTACTAGGATTAGATCTAGTGTTTGTATTAGGGTTAGGCCTAGTTTAGGCTTATGTTTAGATTTAGAGATAGGGTTAGGTTTATGGGAAGGGATGGGGTTAAATCTAGTTTTAGGGCTAGGTCATAGGTTAGAATTTCAATTAGGGCTAGGGTTATGGTTTGATTTAGTAATAAGTCTAGGTTGAGGGCTAGGATGAGAGCCAGGGTTTGTTTTAGGGTTATGGCAAGAATTAGGGCTAGGACTATTGTCAGGTCTAGGCTTACATTAGGGATAAATCGAGGGTTACCTTTATGACTAGGTCTAGTGTAAGGGTTCAGTTTAGGGTAAGGGTGAGGTTTAGAGCTAGGGGTATTATTAGAGTTAGAATTAGGTTTTGGGTTTAGTTTAGGTTAGGGTTTAGGTTTAGAACTTGAATTAGCATTAGGGTTTGGTTAGGATAATGATACATTTGGATTTAGGGTTTATGTTATGTGTAGGGTAATTGATAGGGTTAGAGTTAGCAAAAGGGTTAGGTTTAGGCCTAGGGTTAGCCTTATGGGTATGGTTGTGCTTAGGGTAAGGGATAGGGTTAGGGCTAGGGTTATGGTTATTATTAGGGCTAGAGTAAGGGTTAGGCCTAGGATTAGGTTTAGGTTTAGGGTATGGTTTAGAGCTATGGTTAGCACTAGATCAAGGGTTAGGTTTAGGGTTAGGTCTAGGTTATAGTTACTAACCGTAACTATAGGTTATGGTCAAGGTTAGTATTAAGGTTAGGGCTAGGATTATCATTAGGTTTAGGGTATTTGACATGGTTTGATGTCGTATTAGGATTAGGGTTAGGGTTAGGTTTAGGCTTAAGGGTAGGGTTAGGGATAGGTTTAGTGTTAGGTTTTGGGTAATGTTTAGGGTTTGAGCAAGGGTAAGCTCTATGGAAAGGGTTAGGCTTATGGTTATGTCTAGGGTTAAGGTTAGGGTAGATTTAGGGTAAGGGCTAGTGTTATTATCAGGGTTAGAGATAGGTTAATGGGTAGGGTAGTGTTAGGACTAGGTTTATCATTAAGGTTATGGTTAGATTAAGGGTAATATGTAGGCTTAGAGCTCAGGTTAGGGATAGGGATAGGGTTAAGGTTATATTTAGATTTAGGTCATGGGTTAGTGTTAGAGTTAGCTTAAGTTTTAAGGGTTAGGGATTGAGCTACTGTTTGGACTGGGACGAGGATTAGGGTTAGAGTCAGTGTGAGGGTTAGGGCTAGGGTTAGCATTAGGGTTAGGGTTAGTTTAGGGTAATGGATAGAATTAGAGGTAGGTTTTGGCTAATGTGATGGCTAGTTTCAAGGTTAGTGGTATGGCTAGGTCTAGTGTCAGTGTTATGTTTTTTGTTAGGATAAGTTTTAGAGCTAGGTTTTGTGTTAGGGTAAGGGTCAGTGTTCTGTTTTGGGTTAGGTTTATTGTTAGGGCCAGAATTAGGATTAGGGTTTGGTCTAGGGTTAGGGTTAGTGTTTGGGTTAGGTTAAAGGTTATTATTAGGGCTAGGACTAAGTTTTTGTTTAGGGATAGGCCTAGAGTTATCACTAGATATAGGATTAAGTGTATGTCTAGGTCTAGAGTTAGGGTAAGGTTTAGTTATAGGGTTACCGGTAGTGCCAATGTTAGGGGTCAGTTTAGGATTAGGGTCAGGTTTAGACCTATGGTTAGTGATAGGGTCAGAATAAGGGTCATGGCTAGGGTTAGGATTAGGGATAGTGATAGAGCTAGATTGAGGATTAGGGTTAGGACTAGTAATAGAGTTAGGTTTTGGGTTAGGATAAGAATTAGGTTTAGAACTAGGGTAGATTTAGGGTTAGAGTTTGGCTTAGGTTAAGGGATAGGGTTAGTGCTAGTGTTAGGGCTAGTGTTAGGGTTAGGGTTAGGGTTAGGTTTAGGGTTAGGGTTAAAGCTAGGGTTAGAGCTTTTATTAGGGCTAGGCTAGGTTTTGTGTTAGCTTTAGGACTATGGCTAATGTAAGAACTAGGGATACAATTAGGGCCAGTTTTAGGGTTAGTGTTATGTCTAGGTTTAGTGTTTAGTTAGGTTTAGGGTTAGGGTTATGTTAGAGTAATGGATAGGTTAGGGTTAGTGAATGTGTTAGGGGTAGGCCCAGGGTTAGCATTAGGGTTAGAATTAGAGTTAGGGATAGGGTAATGGATAGAGTTAGAGCTAGGGTTATGGTTAGTGTTAGTGTTAGGGTTGGTGTTAGATTTAGGTTATTGCAAGGATTAAATTTAGGGTTGGGTTTAGGGTAAGGGTTAGAAACTGACTTAGGTTTAGAGATAGGGTAAAAGCTAGGCTTGGGGCTCACATTAGGGCTAGATTTTGGGTAACATTAGGGCTAGTGTTAGGGGTAAAGCTAATGTAAGAACTGGGGTCATAATTAAGGCTAATTTTAGGGTTAGGGTTTGGGCTAAGTCTAGTTTTATGGTTAGGTTTAAGTTCAGGGTGATGTTTTGAGCTAGGGTTAGTGTTAGGTGTCGCGACCCCTCGCCCGCAAGGAAGACGCAACTCAGGAATCTTCTTTCAGCAGTTTATTCAGGTCCTTGATATTTCTTCTTTCTTCTCTCGGATGCCCCTCCCAGCCTTAATAAAGCATCTCAAGCCCCAATGCGAAGCTGTCACGTGGAGCTTTCTCATAGGGTGGTGAAAAACTATGCGCCAACTCTCCCAAATAAGGAGTTGTTTGTCACAGACCACAGCAGAGCCAGTGCCATCTTGTAATGGCGACCATAGTCTGCAGAAACGGCAGAAGCGGCTCACCACAGTTCCCCCTTTCTGTTTTCTTAAAACAATACAGGCGAGAGTAGAGGTCCTATCCCACTGTGCAGAAGTGGCTGCATAGTATGGCTCAGTCCTAAGGAGGGCCCTTCCCCAGATCTGAGGCCATATCAGCCGACGCCTTTTTTCGTGGGGCGGGGCGTGGACGCGTCTAACCCGCATGCAATAGGACATGCTCTCCTTGAGGTCCACGTCAAGGATCACTCAAGTGCAGTGCCTTGCCTCGCATCCTGTATCGTGACGATGGTGGACGAAGGGGGATAGCTGAGGCTGAACTGTGGCTGTTTATAACGAAAAACAAGTTGACAGCACCCTGAAAGAAAGGCACAGACTTTAAGGCGATAGAAAAGCACTAGTGTGGAAACCCATCTGCGTGCAATGGCAGTAAGACCGGCAGAGTGCAAGCGCTTTCCAACACTAAGAGAATAACAAGGAAAGTCATGTCGATCCCAGTGCAATGTTATAATAACTTGGGGTGTAACGACCATGTCAAAGGTTTACTGTTTAAGATGCGCAAGCCAGACTTGAGGTGAGTTGCCATTTTCTAAAGCTGCAAGAGCTTGTATGATCATAGCCTTATCATGAGCACTGCGGGCCTTAAGGCGACAGAGAAACCACAAACAGAGGAACATACTGAAGCAACACATTGCACCAAAAATGCCTACCCCCACCCACTCTTTGAAGAAGGAAAAAGCAGAAGATATCCAATCGGTGAATTGACCCAAAGTCACGGGATCGACACGGGTACTGTTCAAGACAGGTATCTGGGTTAGTTGAGACTGGATCATGTCTTCCGCTGCCATGGACCAGGTTCCGGATAGATACTCTCTGATGATGCGGGAGGCATTTCTGGAATCATAAAATCTGACAGAGGTTATACATAAATGTGCACGTTGATCAATACAACCCAAAAGCACCAAGTCAGCCAATTCTTCTACCTGAGCTTGGAGTAAATCTATTTTTGGTTGGCAGCTAAAATCCCTGACAAAATATGTTGATTAATTGTATTTTGGGATTCAAGTATGGTGGAAGTTTGTTGAACAACTTGATTAATGGTGGCAGCAGTTTGTACTTGACTGGCCATGGCCACTCCAGCTGTAACTGCTGCAGCAGCAGACACTGCCACAGCTGTCACTATAGCTGCCGTAATTCCAAAATCTCTACGGGCTCTAATCAGTTCAACAATAGGAAAAGACTCTGGATCTGTAGTAACTGGAATCGGGACAAAGGTTGGAAATTTCATAACCATTGCCATAGTCCAGGAGCCATTCCAACACTCAGACAAATAACAGGTAATATTAGAATAATTAAGCATCCCCTGTAATGTAACATTAGCCAAAAGAAACAGGAACAGAGATTGGAGACAGACTGCTGCGGAGGGTAATGTAGCATTAGATAATTGTGAATTATTTGCAGAAATTTTAAGCCTCTTATCTTGCTCCGAGTCTTGGGTACTACCAGAAACATTAAACAGCCAACTTTGGACTCCTAATATTTCCCTGGGGAAACACAAGCGCAGACCAGACTAGCCCAATCTGAGGGAGTCATGCAAAATCTAGTAAGTCCCTCCACCTGAGTGAGAGTGAAAGCGGCATCTATGCCATAAGTGCGGACAGATTCTGCCAAGGCTTTAACTATCTTAAAGTCTAAAGGCTCACGATACCTTCCTCTGTTATTGTCCTGAAATACAGGGTATGCAAGTCCCATATCTGTATTAACTGTCCTCCAAACTTGTGCACGAAAAGATCTCCCGGAACCTTGGTTCCCCCCCACATACGGGGGTGGGGCAACAGGCATCATATCTTCTTCTAAATTTTCAACCTCCTCCTCCTCAGAATTCTGTTGACCAATATTAGATCCCTCCCCCTTCTTACAGTAGGCATGCGCACCTTGTGTCTCCTTTTTCTTCTTTTTCATTTTTATCTTATGTAGTTGTTGTAACAGTATATCAAGGTCCTCAGAACTCTCTGAGTCGCTTGTGTTCTCAGGCGTCTTTAATTCGGTCAAGTCTGGATAGAGCCTTCTCCTATTTTTATCTTCAGGCTCTTTTGCCTTCTCACTACTGTTACTTTTGATACTCTCTGCCACTTCACTATGTGATCCTTCAGATTTTTCCTCATGCAGTTGCTCAAGAATAGCTTGACCCTCACTCACAGCTTCCGGGCATTTACCATCTACTATACATCCTCTAACTAACTTCCAAAGTGGTATAACGCCACCCTCTAATATGCCCTGCTCAGAAGCAAAGTCAAGATCTTTGCCTAATTTATCCCAACTAGGTACAGTAAGGCTGCATGAAAATGCAAATCACGGTGCAGCGATATCTATCTTCTGTAAAAATCTCTGTAAAGTACTATGTTTCACTTCCAGGCCCTTGGAACGTAACAGGCCATCTAGGGCCAGGAGAAGCGGACTTGAAGATGCGGCACCCATGACACAACAACAAAAGAAGCACAAAAAACAAAAGCGAAATAACACAACAAAAGAAACACAGAAAACAAAAGCGAAAGTACACAGTGCAGCTGCAATAAAATGTAATGCTCTCTCTTTCTTTACAGAGGAGCTGCCCCGCTTTGGTCGCGGATCCCACTTACCTGGGACTAACCCCGCTTTGGTCGCGGATCCCACTTACCTGGGACTAACCCCGCTTTGGTCGCGGATCCCACTTACCTGGGACTAACCGGTGCACCACCCCTGACTGCTGAAAGTTCTGGTTCCCGGGTCTCGGCACCACTTGTAGCGACCCCTTGCCCGCAAGGAAGACGCAACTCAGGAATCTTCTTTCAGCAGTTTATTCAGGTCCTTGATATTTCTTCTTTCTTCTCTCGGATGCCCCTCCCAGCCTTAATAAAGCATCTCAAGCCCCAATGCGAAGCTGCCACGTGGAGCTTTCTCATAGGGTGGTGAAAAACCATGCGCCAACTCTCCCAAATAAGGAGTTGTTTGTCACAGACCACAGCGGAGCCAGCGCCATCTTGTAATGGCGACCATAGTCTGCAGAAACTGCAGAAGCGGCTCACCACAGTTAGGTTCAGAGTACAGGTCAGGATTAGTTTTAGGGTTGGGGATAGGACTCAAATTAGGGGTAGGCTTAGGGCTAGATGTAAGGTTAGGATTTGGTTTAGGTTAAGGGTTAGGGTTAGTGCTATGGCTCATGATGTTTTAGGGCTAAGGCTATAGTTAAGTGTAGTTTTATAATTAATGTTAGTGTTATTGCTAGTGATAGGGTGAGTTTAGGCTTAGGGGTACATTTAGAGTTATGGTTAAATCTAGGGTTAGG
Organism: Marmota flaviventris; assembly: GCF_047511675.1. NCBI lineage: Eukaryota > Metazoa > Chordata > Mammalia > Rodentia > Sciuridae > Marmota > Marmota flaviventris. The sequence continues at coordinate 75,536,817 of NC_092511.1, read as the reverse complement.
GCTATGGCTAGGGTTAGGGCTAAGGATAGTTCTGGTGTTTGGGTTACTGTAAGGGATAGGGTTAGAACTAGGAATACAGCTAGTTCGATAGATAGAGTTAGCCTTAAGGCTAGGGTTAGGGTTAAGTTTAGGGCTAAATTAGGGCTATGCTTAAGATTAGGTTTAGGGTTAGGTTTAGGGGAAGGTATGGGCTTATAGCTAGGTTTAGGGCTAGGGAAATGATTAGTGATAGGGTTAGTGATAGGGTTAGGGTTAGGCCTACAGCTAGCATATGTGTTAGAGTTATTGTTAGGGTAATGAATAGCATTAGAGCTAGGGTTAGGGCTAGGGTTTTGTATAGGATTAGGGCTAGAGTTAGGGTTAGGCTAGGGCTAGGGTTAGGTTTTGGGTTAGGTTTAGGATACAGGTTAGGTTTTGAGCTAGAGAGAGTGCTAGGGTGAGGGTTAGGTTTAGGATTATTTCTAGGGTTAGATTTACACTTAAGTTTAGGTTTAGTGTTAGGGCTAATGTTATCTTTAGAGTTAGGTTAATGGATAGGGTTAGATGTCTGGTTAGGTTTAGGGGTATTTTTAGGTTTACAGTTAGTGTTAGTGTTAGGTCTAAGATTATCATTAGATTTAGGGTAATGGATAGGATTAGATGTGAGGTTAGGGTTAGGTGTAGTTTTAGGTTTAGAGTTACTGTTAGGGTTTGGGTTAGGGTTAGTGTTAGAGTAAGGGTTGGGTTTTATCTAAGATTAAGTCTATGATGAGGGTTGGGTTTAGGGTTAGGTCTAGGATTAGGTTTACAATTAGGATTAGAGCTAGGGTTATCATTAGGGTTAAGGTTCGTTTTAGGATATGAATAATTTTAGAGATAGTATTAGGGCTAGTGTTAACATTATTATTAGGACTAGGATTAGCATTAGGTTTAGGGATAGGGCTAGGGTTATGTTTAGGGTTCGGTTTTGGGTTTTATCTAGGGTTAGATCTAAGTCGAGGTTTAGGGTTAGTGTGAGGGTTAGGCTTAGGGTAAGAGATAAGGTTAGATTAGGATTAGGGTTACACTTTGGGCTAGATTTAGGCCTAGGATTAGGGCTAGGTTTTGTGTTAGGTTTAGAGCTAATTTTAGTGCTATGGTAATGTAAGGGTTATGTTTATGGTTATGGTTAGGTGTAGTGTTAGGTTTTGGTTTCAGTTAGGGTCAGTTTTAAAGTAGGGTTAGTGTTAGTGTCAGGGTCTGTGTTCGAATTAGGGTTAGGGTTAGAGTTAGAGCCAGAATTAGGAATGTTTAGTTCTATAGGTAAGGTTAGTGTTTGGCTTAGGCTAATGCTTATCATTAGAGCTAACGCTAGATTTTTGTTTAGGTCTTGGTTAAAGATATTGCTAGTTTTAGTATTAGGTTTAATCTAAGACTGCTGGTAGCAGGCCCGCCCTGGCCCCTGGGGACTCAACCCCAAGTTCTTTGTTATGCATGTCAATGTGGCCAGCTCACAAGGCTGTGACGCGGGCTTGCAGTTCCCTGTTTATCTGCCTAGAGCATATGTGTCTCTCGGGAACACCTTGACCTGTTCGAGCCTCCTGATAGGGGATGGTGACGTGACGGTAACCCAAGGACGCAGTTATTACTCTTCCCTCCTCACTTTTGAGTGATTTCCCACAGCTGTTAAAAAGATATATAAGGGGAACAAATTTGGCAATAAAGCACGCACATGCTGCCTCCTGGTTGAAGAACCTTGGTGTCCTGTGTATTTTTAACCCCGCCGTCCCTCACCGGACTCGGCTCCGTTAGCCGGACACGGCATAGGACTAGTGTTAAGGTTAGGTTTAGATATAGGGTTATGAGTAGGGCTAGTGTTAGGTTAGAGTTTGGGATAGGTTTAGAGTTATGTTAAGGGTAAAGTTTAGGCTTTGAGCTAGAGTTAGGTCTAAAGCGAGGCTTAGGGTTAGGGTTAGTGCTAGGGTTAGGTTTAGGGTTACACTTAGGGCTATGTTCAAGCCTAAAATTAGGGCTCAGTTTTGTGTTAGTTTAGGCCTAGGGTTAGGGCCATGGGTAATGTAAGAGGTAGGGTTATGATTAGGGCTAGTTTTAGGGTTAGGGTTATGGCTAGGTCTAGTGTTAGGATTAGGTTTTGGTTTAGGGTGATCTTTGGAGCTAGGATTATGTTAGGGTCATGGCCAGTGTTCAGGTTAGAGTTAGTGTTGGATTTAGTGCCAGAATTAGGACTAGGGTTAGGTCTAGGGGTATGGTTAGTGTTTGGGTTAGGTTAAGGATTATTGTTAGGGCTAGGGCTGGGTTGTTGTTCAAGTGTAGGGCTGGAGATATGGATAGATTTAGGATTAGGTTTAAGTCTAGGGCTAGTGTTATGTTTAGTTTTAAGTATATGATTACTGGAAGGGCTAATGTTAGGGTTCGGTTTCGGGTTAGGGTCAGGTTTATACCTGCAGTTAGTGTTAGGGTCAGAATAAGTGTTGGGGTTAGGGTTTGGGTTTCGGTTAGGGTTAGAGCTAGAACGAAGGATAGGGTTAGGACTAGTAATAGGGTTAGGGTTTGGGTTAGGCTAAACATTAGGGATAGGACTAGGGTTAGCATTAGGTTTAGGGTTTAACTTAAGGTAATGGATAGGGTAAAATCTAGGGTTAGATCTAGGTTAGGGTATGGATTAGGACTTTTTTAGGGTTAGGGTTAAAACTAGGTTTAGCACTCGGCTTAGGGCCAGGTTTTGGGTTAGGTTGGGGCTAGTGTTAGGCCTACAACTAATATATAAACCAGGTTTATGATTACGGCGACTTTTTGGGTAAGTATTACTGCTAGGTCAAGTGTTAGGGTTAGGGTTACCGTTAGCATGATGTTTAGAGCTAGGGTTAGTGTTAGAGTCAGGGTCAGTGATCAGGTTATATTTAGGGTTAGGGTTAAACCAAAGATTATCACTAGAGTTAGTTCTAGTGGTAGGGTTAGTGTTTGTGTTAGGTTAAGATTTTTCATTAGGGCTAGGGCTAGGTTTTTGTTTACGTTTAGGGCTAGAGATACGGCTAGAGATAGGATTAGGTTTAGGTCTAGGGCTAGTGTTAGGGTTAGGTTTAGGTATAGGCTTATTGCTAGTGCTAGTGTAAGGGTTCAGTTTATGTTTAGGGTCAGGTTTAGACATACGGTTACCTTTAGGATCGAAATAAGTGTGAGGGTTAAGTTTAGGGTTTGGGCTATGTTTAGAGGTAGAATGAGGACTAGGGTTAAGACTAGTAATAGGGTGAGGGTTTGGGTTATACTAATGATTAGGGTTAGGCCTAGGGTTAGCATTAGGGTTAGAGTTAGCTTAGGGTAAAGGACAGGATTAGAGCTAGGATTAGGGCTACGTTTAGGATTAGGGTTAGGGCTAGTGTTAGGTTTAGGGTTAGGGTTAAAGCTAGGGTTAGGTCTTGCATTAAGGCTAGGTTTTGGTTAGAGTTAGGGCTAGTTGTAGAGTTATGGCCAATGTATGGACTAGGGTTATAATTTGGGCTAGTTATAGAATTAGGGATAGGACTAGGTATAGTGGTAGGGTTAGTTATAATGTTTAGAGCTAGCATTAGTGTTAAGGTCAAATTGAAGGTCAGAATAGTTTTAGGGTTAGGGTTTGGACTCGAATTAGGCCTAGGGTTAGGGCTAGGTGTAGGGTTAGGTTTTGGTTTAGGTGAAGTTTTAAAGTTGGGGCTATGGCTCAGTTTTGTTTTAGGGCTAGGGCTATGGTTAGGGCTAGTTTTAGGATTAGCATTAGTTTTAAGGCTATTTAGGATTAAATCTAGGGTTAGGTCTAGGGCTAAGGAAGGGCTACTGTTAGGTCTTGTTTTATGGCTAGGATTAGGGTTTATTGTAAGGGATAGGATTATAACTAGGAATAGGACTAGAGTGAGAGTGAGAGTTAGTCTTACTGCTAAGCTTAGAGTTTGGTTAGGTATAGGGCTTAATTGGGGCTAGTAATAGGGCTAGGTTTATGGTTATGTTTAGGCCTAGGATTAATTTTAGGCTTTGGGTTAGGTTTAGTGTAAGTGATGGGGTTAGAGCTAGGGATAGGGCTAGGGTGAAAGTTAGAATTAGGGTTAGGGCTAGGGTTTCATTAGAGTTATGATTAAGGCTAGGTTTAGGGCTAGGATGAAGGTTAGGATTTGTGTTAGGGTTAGGAATAGGATTAGTGTTAGGGCGAATGTCCGATCTAGGGTTATGGTTAGTGATAGTTTTAGGGTTTGGTTTATGGCTATCTTTAGTGTGTTAGGTTTAGGTTAAGGGTCTAGTTTAGAGCTAGGGGTATTATTAGGGTCAGGGTCAGGTTTAGGGTTTTGATTAGGTTAGGGTTTAGGTTTAGGTCTTGAATTAACATTAGGTTTTGGCTTAGGGTAATGATAGGGTTTGGTTTAGGGTTCAGGTTAGATTTAGCATAATGGATAGGGTTACAATTATGCATAGGGTTAGATTTAGATCTAGGGTTAACATTATAATTAGTGTTATGTTTAGGGCAATTGATAGTGTTAGAGATAAATTTGGGGCTAGGGTTATGGATAGGATTAGCTCTAGGTTTAGGTTTAGGGTTAGGGTTATGGGTTTGGTGTGTGTTAAGGTGAGGGTTAGAATTATGGCTAGTGAAAATGTCAGGTCTAGGGTTATGCTTATGGATAGTTTTAGGGTTAGGTTAATGGCTAGGCCTAGTATAAGGATTAGGTATAGGGGTAGGGTCAGGGTTTGAGCTAGGTATATTACCATGAAAAGGGTCAGACTTAGGGTTTGGGTTAGGTTAAGTTTTAGGTTTAGGGCTTGAATTAGCATTATGGTTAGGGTTAGGGTAATGATAGGGTTAGGTCTAGGGTTCAGGTTAGGTTTAGTTTAATGAAATAGGTTAGGGTTAGGGATAATTTTAGGGTTAGGCCTAGGGTTACCATAAGAGTTATGGTTATGGTTAAGGTAATGGATAAGGTTAGAGCCAGTGATACAGCTTGGGTTATGGTTAGAATTCTGGCTAGTGTTAGGGTAAGGTTTAGGGCTAGGTTCTGGGTTAGGGTTAGGTTTAGAGTTCAGATTATAGCTAGGGTTAAGGCTCAGATTAGGGCTTGGTTTGGGGTTTGGTTAGGGCTAGGGTTAGGGCTATGGCTAATGTACGAACTAGTGTTGCAATTAGTGCCAGTTTTAGGGTTAGCGTTAGGGCTTGGTCTAATGTTACGGTTAGGTTTAGTGTTAGGGAGATGTTTAGAGCAAGGGTTATTGTTAGAGTCAGTGTCAGATTCAGGGATAGTTTTATAGTTAGGGTTAGAACTCGAATTAGGGCTAAAGTTAGTACTAGGTTTATGGTTAGGGATTGGTTTAGGTTAAGGGTTAGGGATATAGGTTGGTTTTGTTTTAGGACTAGGGCTACAATTACAGCTAGAGTATGGATTAGCATCAGGGTTAGGGATAGCGTTAGGTTGAGGTATAGGCTTAGGGTTAGGGTTAGATTTAGAGTTAGGGTTAGATCCAGGATTAGGGCTAGGGTTAGGGTTATGGTAACGAATATGGTTAGAACTAGGGATGCGACTAGGATGAGAATTAGAGTTAGTCATAGTAGTAGTCTTAGGGTTAGGGTTAGTGTTAGGGCTAGGGTTAGGGCAAAATTAGGGCTAGGATTAGGGCTAGAGTTAGTGTTAGAATTAGGGCTCTATTAGGGTTAGGAATAGGGCTAGAGTTAGTGTTAAGGTTAGAACTAAATTAGGGCTAGGATTAGGGCTAAAGTTATTGTTAGGTTTAGGGCTAAATTAGGTCTAGTATTAAAGCTAAGGTTAGTGTTATGGTTAGACCAAGGGGTTGGGCTGGAGTTAGGGTTGGCATTGGTGTTAAGGTTAAGTTTAGGGGAATGAGTGGGGTTATAGCTAGCTTAAGGGCTAGGATGAGGATTAGAATTAGGATTAGGCCTAGGGTTATGGTTCAGTTTAGGATTAAGGCTAGGTTTAGGACTATGTAAAGGGCTAGGGTTCCTCTTAGGGTTATGGCTAGGACCAGTTTTAGGGCCAATATCAGGTCTAGGGTTAAAGTTAAGGATAGTTTTAGAATTAGGTTATGACTAGATCTAGTGTAAGAGTTAGGTTTAGATTAAAGGTCAGCTTTAGGGCTAGGGTTATTATTAGGGTCAGAGTCAGGGTCAGGATTAGCATTTGGTTTGGCTAAAGGTTTAAGATTAGAGCTCGAATTAGCATTAGGGTTAGGTTCAGGGGTAGCATAAAGGATAGGGTTTAGTTTAGGTTTCAGTTAAGGTTTAGGGTAATGGATGGGTTAGGTTTACGATTGGGTTAGTTTTAGCATTAGGGTTAGTGTTATGTTTTGTTTAATGGATAGGTTTAGAGCTAGGGTTATGACTAGGTTATAGTTTGGATTAAGTATAGGATAAGGACTAAGTTTAGGGATAGGGCTAGTGTGTGATTTGGGTAAGTTTTAGGGTTAGGGTAAGTGTTAGGTTTAGGGGTAGGGTCTTGGTTAGGTTAGAGTAAGGGTTAGTGTTTGAGCTAGGGTTACGGCTAGGTTGAGGGTTAGGTTGAGGTTTAGGTCTAGGTTTACCTTTATGGTTAGAGTTAGGATTAGTGTTAGGGATAGGGTTTTAATTAGGGTTAGAGTTAGGGTTAGGGTAATGGATATGGTTAGAGCTAAATTTCAGGCAAGGTTTAATGTTAGGTTTAGGGCTAGGGTTAGGGTTAGGGGTTAGGATAGAGCTAGGGTTATGTTTAGTGTAAAGTTTAGGCTTTGAGCTAGGGTTAGGTCTAAGGCGAGGCTTAAGTTAGGGCTAGGTTTAGGATTAGGGTTAGGCTGAGTGTTATGCTTAGAGCTAATTTTAGGCCTAGGATTTGGCCTAAGTTGTGTGTTAGGTTTAGGGCTGGGGTTAGAATTATGGGTGATGTAAGAGCTAGGGTTATGTTTAGGGCTAGTTTTAGGGTTAGGGTTATGGCTAGGTCTAGTGTTAGGTCTAGGTTTTGGGTTACTGTGAGGTTTAAAGCTAGGTTCAGTGTTAGAATCCAGGTCAGTTTTTGTGATAGGGTTACATTTAGGATTAGATCCAGAATTAAGACTAGGTTTAGGTTTAGGGGTAGGGAAAGTGTTCAGTTTAGGTTAAGGGTTATTGTTAACCCTATCACTATTTGTTACACTAAACCTAAGCCTATCCCTAATATTAACACTTACATTAAACCCTTTCCTGAGCTGAACACTAACCCTAACCCTATCCCTAACCCTAATAATAACCATAACACTAATTCTAACCCTAAAACTAACCCTAACACTAACCCTAACGCAAACACTAAAACTAACCCTAACCTTAACACTAAGATGAACCGGAACCCTAACCCTAACACTAACCCTAAATATAAACCTAAACCTAAACCTAACCCAATCAATAACATTAATCCTAACACTTACACTAATCATAACACTAAAGCTAACCATAACACTAACTCTAACTTTAACACAATCCTTAATGCAAACTCTAACTATAACTCTAATCCTAACACTAACCCAAATCTTACCCTAACCCTAACACTAACACTAAACCTAAACAAAAACTCTAAACCTCAACCTAACACTAAACACAACCCTAAACCTAACCCTAACACTAACCCTAACCCTAATACTAACCCTAACCCTAACACAAACCCTAACACTAACCCTAACAAAAACCCTAACCCTAACTTTAACCCAAAGTCTAACCCTAAAACTAACCCTAACCCTAACCCTAAACCTCACTTTAACCCACAACCTAACCCTAACCCTAAACCTAATAGTAAACCTATCTGTAAACCTTATCTAACCCTAACATTACCCTAACTTAAACAAAAAAGCTAACCTTAAACTTAACAATAACACTAACACTAACACCAAACCTAACTTTAATCATAAACCTAACACTAACACTAATCTTAACCATAACACTAAACCTAAAACTAACCCTAACCCTAAGCCTAATGCTAACCCTAACTCTAAACTTAAACCTAACCCTAAAGCTAACCCTAACATTATCCCTAATCTTAAACCTAAATATAACACTAACACTAACCCTAAACCTAATTTTAAACCTAACCATAACCATAACACTAACCCTAACACAAATCCTAACCCTAACCCTGACATTAACTCTAACCCTAACCCTAAATCTAACCCTAACACTAATCCTAACGCAAACCCTAACCCTAACACTAAACCGAACCCTAAACTTAACTTAAATCCTAACTCTAATAATAAAAACACCCTAACCCTAACCCTAACACTAATCCTAAAACTAAGCCTAAACCTAAATCCAACCCTAACTTTAAAACTATCCCTAATCCTAACCCTAACCCTAACACTAATCCTAACCCTAACCCTTAGGCTAACACTAAACATAACCCTAAACCTAACACTAACACTAAGCCTAATCCCAACCCTAACCATAACCGTAACACTAACCATAGCCCTAACCCTAAAACTAATTCTAAACCTATCACTATCTCTAACCCTATCCTTACCCTAATCTTAACCCTAACCCAAACAGTAATGCCAAACCTAAACCAAACCCTTAACACTCACGCTAAACCTAATCCTAACATGAACTCTAACCCTAACCCTAATACAAACCCTAACTGTAAACATAACCCTAACCCTATCCTAACCCTAACACTAACCCTAACACAAAACTTAACCCTATGTCTAACACTAACAATAAATCTAACACTAATCCTAACCATAACGCTAACACTAACCCTAACCCCTACCCTAACCCTATCACTAACACTAACCCAAAACATATTTCTAAACCTATCACTAACCATAACCCTAATCCTAAACATAAACCGAACTCTAACACTAATCCTAATTCTAATCCTAAACTAACAGTAACACTACCCCTAACCCTAAACCTAACCATAAAGTTAACATCAACCCTAACGCTAACCATTACTCGAACACTAATCCTAACCCTAAAACTAACCCTAACACTAAACTTAAATGGAACCCTAACCTTAACCGTAACACTATCCCTCACCCTATGCCTAACATTATTCTTAAATCTATCCCTAACCGTAACACTGACCCAATCACTAACACTAAACCTACTCCTAACCCCAACCCTAACCCTAAACCTAACACTCACCCTAACCATAACCCTAACACGAACCCTAAACTTAACCTTATCACTAACCCTAACCCTAACCCTAACCCTAACACTAATACTAAACCAAACCCTTACCCTAACCCTAACACTAACCGTAACCCTAACACTAACCCTAACCCTAAATCTAACCCTAACCCTAATCGTAACTTTAAACCTAAAATTTATACTCACCCTAACCCTAACACTAAGCCTAAAAATAACCTTAATCCAAACCCTAACACTAACCCTAAAGCTAATGTTAACCCAAACCCTAACACTAAACCTAACCCTAACCCTAACCCTAACTGTAACCCTAAACGTCCCTAATCCTAACACTATTGCTAACCCTAAACATCCCTAACCCTAACACTTTTGCTAAACATAACCCTAACCCTAACTCTAACGCTAACACTAAAACTAACCCTAACCCTAACATGAACCTTAACCCTAACACAAACCCTAGCCCTAACCCTAACACTAACCCTATCCCTAAACTTTACCCTATCTTTAACACTAACCCTAACCCTAACACAAACCCTGACTCTAACCATAACCCTAACCCTAACCTAATCCTAACCCTAAACCTAACCTAAACTTTACCCTAACACTAAACCTATAACTAACCTTAACCTAAATCTAACAATAATACTAACAATAAACTTAACCCTAAACCTAACCCTAAATTTAATCCCAACACAAACCTTAACACTAACACTAACTCAAACCTAACCTTATACCAACACTAACCCTAATCTGAAACCTAACCATAATTGTAACTCTAACCCTAAACCTAACCCTCACCTTAACACAAACCCTAAAACTAAACCTAAGACTAACCCTAACCCTAACCTTAAACATACCCCTAACACTAAACCAAACCCTAACATTAACCCTAACCCTAACACTAACACTAACTCTATCTGTAACCATAATCCTAACCCTAATACCTAACCTAACACTAACCTTAACCCTATCCCTAACACTAACACTAAATGATAACACTAATCCTAACCTTAACCCAAACATTAAACCTAACACCAACCCTAATCCTATCACTAACACTAACCTTAAACATAAGCCTAACATTAACCCTAAATATATCCCTAAACCTAACACTATCCATAACCCTAAACCTAACACTATCCCAAACACTAAAACTAACCCAACCCTAAACCTAACCCTTACCCTAACCCTAATACACACTCTAACGCCAACCCTAACACAAACCCTAAGGCTAAGCCTAACACTAAACATAATTATATCCCTAACCCTAACAAGAACCCTAAAACTTACTCTTACCATAACTCTAATTCTAACCCTAACCTAACACTAACCTTAACCCGAACCCAAAACCTAATCCGAACTGTAACACTTACCCTAACAAAAACCCTAACACTAAGCCTAAAACTAAGCCTAACCTAACTCTAACACTAATCCTAATACTAACCCTAACCCAAACCTAAACTTAAACCTAAACCTAACCCTATTCCTAAACCTTACACTAACCCTAATCCTAAACCGAGCACTAACCCTAACCCTAAATTAACCCTAACCCTAACCATAACACCAAACCTAAACCTAACAGTAACACTAACTCTAATCCTAAAACTATCCCTAACCTTAACACTATCCCTAACCCTAATCCTAACTAACCATAACTCTAATCCTAACCCTAAACCTAACCCTAATCCAAATCCTAAACCTTATCCTACCACTCACACTAACCCTAACCCAAATTCTAACCCTAACCCTAACACTAATTTAAACCTTAACCCTAACCATTACTATAATACTAACACTAACACTAACCCTAACCCTAACCCTAACTCTAACCCTAATCCTTACCCTTACACAAACCTAAAACTAATCTTAACCCTAACACTATCCTTAACCCTAACCCTAAACCTAACACTAAACCAAACCCTAACCCTAACCCTAACCTAAACCTAACCCTAACCCGAACGCTAATACTAACCCTAAACCTTACCCTATCCCTAATCCTAATCCTAATGCTAGAACTCAAACTAAACTAATCCTAACAAAAGCATTAATGCTAACCCTAAACCTAACCCTAACCCTAAACTAAACATAACACTAACCCTAAATATATCCCTAACACGAATCCTAACTCTAACCTTAACCATAACTTCAGCATGAACCCTAACTATAACACTAAACTTAACCCTAACCTGAATCTTAACCATAACCGTAACCATAACCCTAAACCTAAATTTTACCCTAACACAAACCTTAACACTAACCATAACAATAACCCCATCCCTAACACTGCCTCTATCTGTAACCGTAACCCTAACCCTCACACATACCCTAACCCTAAACCTCACCCTAACCCTAACATTAACCCTAACACTAACATTAACCCTATCCATAACACCAACAATAACCCTAACAATAATCCTAACCCAAACAATGACCCTAACCTGAATCCTAACCCTATCACTAACACTAACCTTAAACATAACCCTAAACCTATCACTAACCCTAACTCTCACCCTAATACTAACACTAACCCTAACCCTAACCTAAAAGAAACACTAAACCTAACCCTAAAACTAAATATAAACTTAACACTAACCCTAGAACTAGCCCTCATCCTAACACTAACCCTGTCCCTAAACCTAACCATAACACTAACCCTAAAACTAACACTAACCCTAACCATAACATTACATTAAACCTGAACATCAGTCTAACACTAACCATAAACCTATCTCTAACCCTAACACTATCCATAACCCTAACCCTAACTTTAACTCAAACACTAAAACTAAACCAAACACTAAACCTTACCACAATCCTAACCCTAACACTCACCCTTACCCTAACTTTAACCATAACACTAAGCCTAACACTATTCCTAATCCTAACACTGACCCTAAAGCTATCCCTTATCATAACTCTAACACTAACCCTAATCCTAACCATAACACTTACCCTAACACTAAAACTAACCCTAATCTGAACTGTAAATCTAACACTAATACTAACCCTTACCCTAACACAAACCCTAACACTAAGCCTAAAAATAACCCTAAACTAATCCTAACACTAACCCTCACCCGAAACCTATCCCAAACCCTAACACTAAACCTAACCTTAAACCTAAACCTAAGCCTAACCCTGAACCTTATCCTAAACATAACCCGAGCACTAACCCTAACCCTAATCCTAACCCTAACACTAACCCTAACACTAAACCTAACCCTGAGAGTAACCCTAAAATTAAAGCTAACCCTAATCCTTACCCTAAAACTAATTCTAAACCTTAACCTAACATTAACTCTAAAACTAAATCTATATCTAATCCTAAACCTAAACCGAACTTTAACCCTAACCCTAACCCTCACCCTAATCCTAACACAAACCCTAAGCCAAACCATAACCCTAAACCTAAGCCAAAAGTAACTTTAACCCTAACCTAACCCTAACCTGAACCCTAACCCTAAACCTAATGCTAACTCTATAGTAACACTAAACATAGCCCTAACACTAACCCTAAACCTATCTCTAAACCTCAGAGTATATCTAAACCTAAACATAACCCTAACACTAACACTAACCCTAACACTAAACCTAAACATATCACTAAACCTAAACCTAACACTAACCCTAAACGTAACCCTTACCCTAAACCTAACCCACTCAATAACACTAATCCTAAACCTAACATGAATCCTAAGACTAAGCCTAACACTAAACATAAACCTAAACCTAACCCTAACCCTAACACTAACCCTAAACATAACCCTAACAGGAAACCTAACCTGAACCCTAACCCTAATTCTCTCACTAACCTAACCCTAACCCTAAACCTACACTAACCCTAACCCTAAGACTAACCCTAACCTTAAAACTAACCATAACCCTCACACAAAAATGAGTCCTAACCTTAAAACTAACCCTGTCACTAACACTTATCATAACCTAAACCTAATACTAACCCTATCCCTAACACTAACACTAATATTAAACCTAACCCTAACCCAAAATTAAACACTAACCCTAACCCTAACTGTAACACTAACTCAAACGCTAATCCTAACACTAAACTAACCCTAATCTTAACTGAAATCCAAAACCTAAACTTGACCCTAGCACAAACCCTAAACCTAACCCTAATACTAACCCTAACCCTAACACTAACTCTAAAACTAAACCTAAGCATAACCAGAACCCTAACCCTAACCCTAACCCTTACCCTAATACTAAAACTAACCCTAACACTAACCCTATCACCAACTTTAAACCTAACCCTAACCCTTACTGTAACACTAAACCTAACCCTAACCCTAACCTAAAACTAACCCTAACCCTAAAACTATCCCTAACCCTAACACTAACCTAACTCTAACACTAACCCTAACATAAACATAAACATAACCTTAACATAAACCCTAAACCTAACCCTACAGACAATTCTAAACCTAAGCCAAATTCTAACCCTAAACCAAACACTAACCCTAACACTAACCCTAACAATTACCCTAATACTAACTCAAACACCAAGCCTAACCCTAACCCAAATGGTAACCCTAACCCTAAACCTAACCCTTACAGAAACCCTAACCCTAATCTTAACACTAAAAGTAACCCTAATCCTAAGTTTAACTTTAACCCTAACCCTAACCCTCAACCTAACACCAATCTGAATGCTAATACTAACACTTAACCTCATACTATCACTAACCCTAACCCTGAAACTAACACTAAACCTAACACTAACCCTAACCCAAACATTAAACTTAAGTCTAACCCTAACAGTAACACTAACCCTAACCCTAACGCTAAACCTAAATATAAATGTAACTCTAAACATAACCCTAACACTAACCCTAACACTAACACTAACTGTACCACTAACATGAACCCTAATCCTAACCCTAAACCTAACACTAACCATAAAACTAACCCTAAGCCTAACACTAACCCTAAAAATAATCCTAACTTTAACACTAACCCTAATCCTAACCCTAACACTAACACTACCCCTAACACTAATTCTAACCCTAACACTTTCACTAACCATACACCTAAACTTAACCCTAACCATAACCCTAACCCTAAAGCTAACCCTAATACTAATCCTAACCCTAAACCTATCCCGAACATTAAGACTATTGCTAACCCTAAACCTAATCCTATCACTAACACTAACACTAACACTAATCCTAACACTAACTCTAACCCTAATTCTAACCGTAACCCTAACTGTATCGCTAACCCTAACACAAAAAATATCCCTAACCCTAAAACTAACACTAACACTTTTACTAACCACAAACATAACCCAAAATTAACACTAACCCTAACCCTAACCTAACCCTAACCTTAACACAAACCGTAACGATAACAATAACCCTAACCCTAACCTAATGCTTACCCTAAACAAAACTTAAACCTCACCCTAACCCTAATCCTAACACTAATCCTAAAATTAAACTTAACCTAAAACTAATGATAACCCTAAAAATAAACACAACCCTAAACCTAACTCTAAATCTAGCCCTAACACGAATGTTAACCCTAACCCTAACACTAACTTAAACCTAACCCTAACACTAAACCTAACCACATCCTGAATCCTAAACATAACCATAACCATAACCCTAACCTTTACCCTAACACAAACTGTAACACTAACCCTAACACTAACCCTAAATTTAAATTTAACCCTAAACCTAACACTAACACTAACCCTAACACTAACACTAACCCTAACTCCTTTCCTAACCTTTACCCTAACACAAACTGTAACCCTAAACCTAACATTTACCCTAACCCTAAACTTAACCCTAACCCTAACCCAAACCCTAACAATAACACTAACCCTAACACTAATTTAACCCTATCCCTAACACTACCACTAACTGTAACACAAATCTTAACCTTAACCCAAACACTAACACTAACCGCAACCCTAACCCTATCACTAACATTAACCGTAAACATAACCCTAAACCATTCACTAACACTAACCCTAACTGTAACCCGAACACCAACATTAACCCTAACCCTAACCTAACCTTACAGTAACACTAACCCTAACCCTAAAGCTAAACTTAAACTTAACACTAACTCTAACACTATCACTTATCCTAACACTAACCGTATCCCTAACCCTAACCCTAACACTAACTCTAAACCTAACCCTAACCCTAAATGTAATACTAAACCTAAATATAAGCCTAACACTCAAACTCAGCCTATCTTTCACCCTAACACTATCCATAACCCTTACACTAACCCTATCCCTAACAATAAAACTAACCCTAAACCTAACTCTAACCCTAACACTCATCCTAACCCTAATGCAAAAACTAAACCTAGCATGAAACTTAAGCCTAACCCTAACCCTAAACGTTACCCTTACCCTAACACTAACCTGAGCATTTACCCAAACCTTAACCCTAACCCTAACACTAAACCTAACCCTAACAATAACTCTAAAACTTACCCTAAACCTAACACTAACATTAACCCCAACACTCACCCTAAAACTAATTTTAAATCTAACCCTAACTTTAAACCTAACACTAAACCTAACTCTAACCCTAACCCTACATCTAACTGTAATCCTAAACCTAACCCTAACACAAACCATAACCCAAACCATAACTCTAAACCTACCCAAACCCTAACCCTAACCCTTAACTAACCCAAACACTAACGCTAACACTTACCATAAAACTAAAGCTAAAACTAACCCTAAACCTAACTCTATCCATAACCCTATCCCTAACACAAACCCAAACACTAAAACTAACACTAAACCTAACACTTACCAAAACCCTAACCCTAACACAAACCCTAACCATCACCCTAACACTAAGCCTAACCTTATCCCTAAACCTAACACTAAACCTAAACCTAACCCTTTCCATAACTCTAACCCTACCCTATCACTAATCCTAAACCTAAGCCTAATCCTAACACTTACACTAACATTAAACCTAACCCTTACCACAACTCTAACCCTAACCCTAACACTAATATTAACCCTAATCCTGACCATAAGCTAACAATAGCATTAACCCTAACCCTAACCCTAATCCTAATTTGAACTGTAACCCTAACACTAATACTAAACCTAACCATAACACAAACCCTAACACTAAGCCTAAAACTAACCATAATCTAACCCTAACAATAAAGCTAACCCTAATTTTAAACCAGACCCTAACACTAATCCTAACCTTAAACCTAGCCCTAACCCTAAACCTTATCATAACCCTAACCCTAAACCAAGCAATAACCCTAACCCTAACCCTAAACCTAATGCTAACTCTAACACTAACCCTATAGTTAAACCTATCCCTAACCCTAACACTAACTGTAACACTAACCGTAAAGATATACCCTAAACCTAACAATAATCATAACTCTAACCCTAACCCTAACACTAAACCTAACCCTAACTTTAACCCTAAACCTAACATTAAATCTAACCCTAATCCTAAATCTAAACCTAACACAAACCATAACCAAATCCATACCATCCCTAACCAAACCGTAATGATAACCCTTACCTAAGAGTAACCCTAACTCTAACCAGAACACTAACCCTAACATTAACCCAAACCTAACCCTAACACGAACCCTAACCCTAACTATACCACTAAGACTAAGCCTCAACCAAACACTAACCCTAACCCTAATACTAAACCTAAACCTTACCATAACCTTAAAAATAACACTAACCCTAACCGTGACCCTAACCCTAACACTAACAGAAACGCTAATACTAATGTTAAACTTCACCATAAGCCTAAAGCTAACCCTAACCCTAACCCTAAACCTAACACTAACCCTAAGCCAAACACTAGTCCTAACCCTAACCCTAACACTAACACTAACACTAACCCTAACCTTAACCCTAACACTAAACCTAAAACTAACACTAACCCTAAACCTAACACTAACACAAACAATAACCCTAACATTAAACCTAACCCTAACCCTAACCCTAACCATAATCCTAACCCTAACACTAAAACTAACCATAAACCTAATCCTAACACTAACTCTAACCCAACCCCTAAACCTAACACTAAACCTAAACCTAACCCTAAGAAAAACCCTAACACAAACAATAACCCTGACCCTTATCTAAACCTAACCCTCATCCTTACCTAACCCTTACCCTAACCCTAACCCAAACACTAAACCTAACCCTAAGGCAAACCCTAACACTAACCCTCTCTCTAACCCTAACACTAAACTTTTCACTAACCGTAACACTAACTTTAAACCCAACCTAAGCCTAACACTAACTCTAACTCTAACCCTAACACTGACACTTAACCTAACCCTAAACCTAACCCTAAACCTTAACCTAACCCTAACCCTAAACCTAACCCTAACACTAACTTCATCCCTAACCCTCACCCTAACCTTAACTCTAAACATAACACTAACCTAAACCCTAAACCTAAAACTAACACTAAAACTCACCAGAAACCTAAACCTACACCTAAACCTTACACTAACCCTAAACCTAACCATAACAAAAACCCTAACCCTAACTCAAACTCGAACATAACCCTAAACATAAACCTAATACTAATATTACCCTAACTCTAACCCTAACCTAAACCTAAACCAAATGCTAACACGAACACTAACATTAAACTTAACCATAACCATAACCATAACCCCACTCCTAAACCTAACACAAATCCTAATCCTAACCCTAACAGTTACCCTAACCCTAACACTAACCCTAACACAAACTCTAACCTTAAACCTAACAGTACTTTAACATTAACAGTACTTTAACCTAACCCTAACTCTAAACCTAACCCTAATCCTATCTCTTAATAACACTAAATGTAACCCTACACTTAACCCTAAATCTAAACCTAAACCTAACTGTAACCCTAACCAGAACACTAACCCTAAACCTAACCTTAATACCCACAGTAACCCTAATCCTAAACCTCTCATTAAACTTAACGCCTAACCTTAATCCTAACCCTAACCCTAAAACTAACACTAACTGTATCACTAACATTCACACTAACCCTAAATCTAAACTTAACTGTAACATGAACTCTTACCCTAATCTTACCACTAATCCTAACCCTAATCCTAACCCTAACCCTAAAACTAACACTAACCATATCACTAACATTCACACTAACCCTAAATCTAAACTTAACCGTAACACGAACCCTTACCCTAATCTTACCACTAATCCTAACCCTAACCCAAATCCTAAACTTAACCCTAACACTAAACATAACACTAACCCTTACCCTAAAACTAACCCAAACACCATCCCTAACCCTAACTGTAACCCTAACCCTAAAATTAAAACAAACCATAACCCTAACACTAAGCTTAACACTAACCCTAATGGTAACCCTAACTTTAACCCTAACATGAACCCTAACCCTAAACCAAAACCTAACACTAACCCTAAACCTAAATTAAATCTAACACTAATCCTAAACCTAAAACTAAACCTAACACTAAACCTAACCCTAGCCCTAACCGTAACACTAAAAATACACTAACCCTAACTCGAACCCTAACCTTAAACCTAACGCTAACCTTAATGCTACCTAATTAGGTAACCTAATGTTACCTAATCCTAACCATAATCCTAAACCTAGCAATAACCCTGACACTAACCCTAACCCTAACCTAACATGAACGGTAACACTAACTATTCCAATAAGCCCAATCATAACCCAAACCCTAATCCTGAACGTAACACTATCGCTAAACCTAACCCTAACTTTAACTCTAAAACTAACCCTAACCCTAACACTTACACTATGTCTAATTCTAACACAAACCCTAACACAAACCATAACCCTGACCCTAATCTAACCCTAACCCTCACACTTAACCTTAACCTTAAACCTAACACAAACACTAACCCTAACCCTAACTCAAACCCTAACACTAACCCTAAACCTATCCCTAACCCTAAACTTAACACTAACCCTAACCTTAACTCTAACCTTAACCTTAATTCAAACCCTAAACTTAAAAATATACCTAACACTAACCTTAACCCTAATCCTAACATGAACCCTAAACCTAAACCTAACACTAACCCTAAACTAACCCTAACACTTACCGTAATTCTAAAAGTAACCCTAACACTAACACTAATCTTAACCCTAACCCTAACCCTAACTTACCTTAAACCTAAACCTAAACCTAAACCGAATCCTAACCATAAACATAACCCTAAACATATCCCTAACAGTAACCCTAACACAAACCCTAACCCTAAACCAAACATTAACCCTAACCCTAGCCCTAGCCCAAACCCTAACCATAATTTTACACTTACACTAATTCTAACCATAACCATAAACCTAACCCTAAACTTTATGCTAACCCTAACTCTAACCCTAAAACTAACTTTAACCATAACCCAACCAATAACCCTAACCCTAACCATAACATGAAACCTAACCCTTTCCATAACCCTAAACTTAACCTAACCCTAAACCTAACCCTAATTTAACAATAACCCTAACCCTATCACTAACCCTAAGCCTAACCCTAACACTAATTCTAAAGTAACTCTAACCATAACACTAATCCTAACACTAACCTTAGCCTATCACAAAAGCTAACGCTTATTCTAACACTAACACTAACCCTAAATCTAAACCTAAACCTAACCCTAACCTAAAACAAATCCTATCACTAACCGTAACCCTAACCCCAACCCTAACCCTATCATTAACCTTAACAATAACACTAAACCTAACTCTAACCCTAAACCTAACATTAACTCTAACACGAACCCTAATTCTAAACCTAAACCTAACAATAACACTAATCCTAACACTAAACCTAACACTAAACCTAACCGTAACCCTAGCAGTAACCCTAAGGCTAACCCGAACCCTAAACCTAACAATAACTCTAACCCTAATTCTCACCCTAACCCTAAACCATACCCCAAATCTAACATTAACCCTTACCCTAAATGTAACATTAAACCTAAACCTAAATATAACCCTAACCCAAACAATAATTTTAAACCTAACTGTAATCCTAACACTAACTTTAACCTAACCCTAAACCTAAACCTAATACTAACACTAACCCTAACTTCAAACCTAATCCTATTATTAACCCTAACCCGAACACTAAAACTAACACTAACCCTAACCCTAACCCTAACTCTAACAGGAACCCTAATCCTAAACCTAAACCTAAATCTAACACTAACCCTAACCCTCACCCTAACCATAATTCTCAACCAAACACTAACCCTTACCCTAAACCTAACAATCACCCTAAACGTAACACTCACCCTAAACCTAACTATAACCCTAACCCAAACACTAATGTTAAACATAACCTTAACCCTAACATTAACCCTAACCTAACCCTAACCATAAACCTAAATCTAACACTAACCCTAACCCTAACCCTAACATGAACCCTAAACATAACCCTAACCCTACTCGAACCCTAACCCTAACCTAAACCTAACCATAAAACTAACCTGAACCCTAACACAGACCGTAACCATAACCTTAACCATAAACCTAAACATAATCCAACACAAAACCTAACCCTCACGCTTTCACTAACCCCAGTCTAACTCTAACCTAACCATAAACCTCACCTAAACACAAACACTAGCCCAAACCATAACCATAACCCTAACTTAACCCTAATGCTAAACCTTAACTAACCCTAACCCTAATCCTAAACTTAACACTAACCCTAAAGCATAACCTTAACACAAACCATAAACCTAACCATACCACTAAGCCTAACCCTCACCGAAAGACTATCCCTAAACCTAACATTAACCCTAAAACTATTCTTAATCCTTACAGAAATTCTAACCCTAAACCTAGCATTAACCCTAAAACTAACCCTAACCCTAATTTAACCCTAACCCTAACACTAACCACAATCCTACTCCTAACAACAACCCTAACCCTAAAACTAAACCTAACACTCACCTTAGCCCTAACCCTAAACCTAACACGAAGCCTAACCCTAACACTAACACGAAGCCTAAACCTAAATATAACCCAACCCAAACACTAACGATAAACCTAAACCTAAACATAACAGTAACACAAACCCTAATCCTAAGGAAACCCTAAACCTAACCCTAAATTTAACACAAACCCTAACCCTAACCCTAACACTAACCCTAACCCTAATTTTACACTAACACTAATTATAAACATAACCCTAAACCTAACCCTAAATCTTAACCTAACCCTAACCCTAACACTAAATTTATCCCTATCCCTAACTCTGAACCTAACCGTAACCCACATCATATCACAAACTCTAACTCTAACATTAACCATAACCTTAACCTAACCTCAACCCTAACTCTAACCTAACACTAATTCTAACCCTAAATCTAACCCTATCACTAACCCTGACCCTAACCCTAACATTAACCCTACCCTAAACCTAACCATAACTGTAATACTTACCCTAACTCTAACCCTAAACCTATGACTAACAATAATCCTTATCCTAACCCTAAGACTAATCCTAACCTGAACCATAAAACTAAACCTAAAACTAACCCTAAACCTAACGCTACACCTAACACTAACACTAACCCTAATCCTTACCGTTATCCTAACACTATCCCTAACACTAACACTAACACAAACCCTAATCGTAAAACTAACACTAACCCTAACCCTAACCCTAAACTAACCCAGACCCAAAACCTAAACCTAAACTAGCCCTAACCCTAACCTAGCCCTAAAACAAAACTGAGACATAAACCTAACCCTAACCCTTAACATAAACCAAACACTAACCCTAAACCTAGCCCTAAACCTTGCCATAATTTGAGTGCTAAACCTAACCCTAGAAGTAACCCTGAACCTGACTCGGTTCCTAACACTAACCCTAGCTCTAAATATTACCTTAATGCTAAACCAAGAAGTAGCCCTTATCAGAAACCAAGTTCTTTCATTAGTCATAGCCCTAATGCTAACACATATCCTAGTGCTAATCCGAGCCCTAACCCTAGGTTTAATTCTAAGACTAATCCTAATCCTAACCCTGACCCTAATCCTAACCCTACCTCTAATCCTATACCTTACCCTAAGCCAAACACAAACACTGATGCCTACCCTAACACACACCCTAGCTCTAAACCTTATCCTAACCCAAAACCTAACCCTAACACTAGACTTATCCATAACTTTAACCCGAAATCTAGCCATAACAATAACCCGAGCTCTTACATTACACATAGCTCTAAAGCTAGCCATAAACATCACAAAAACCTACCCTTCATTTGCCCCAAACCTAGCCCCAATTGTAACCCTAACCATAACCCTAGACCTAACTATAACCTTAACCTTGCCCTAGTCCTAAACCTAGCTCAAACTCTAACCCTTTCCCTAATCATAGCATTAACCCTAACCCTAACCCTAATCCTGACTCTAACCCTAACCCTCACCCTAGACCTATCACTAGCTCAAACCCTAATACTTACCCTAAACCTAACCCTGACACTAACCCTAGGCCTTTCCGTAACCCTAGCCATAAACTTAACCTTAAACCTAGGCCTAACCTTAGCTCTAACCCTATCCATTATCATAAAGATAAGCCTAAACCATATACTAACCCCAGGCCTAACGCTGACCCTATCACTAACAATAACCATATCCATTACTCTAAACCTAACCTGAATCCTAAACCTAACCCTATCCATTACCCGAATCCTAAACTGAACCCTAATGCTAATACAAGCCTTAACCTTAAACCTTAACCTAAACCAAATCATACCCAGACCCAGACCCCAATAAAACACCTAGCTCTAAACCTGACACTTACCCTAAACCTACCCCTTACACTGGGCCTAGCTGTAACCTAACCATAAAACTGCCACTTACTTTGAACCTAGATCTGACAGTAGCTCTAGCCATACTCTTAGACCTAGCCCTAACACATACCCTTATCCTGGCACTAAACCTAGCCTAAATCCTAACCCAGACCCTAACCCTAGCCCTAAATCAAATTCTAACCCGAACCCTAGCTCTAAACCTAGCTATAACCCCATACCTTCCCCTAAATCTAACCCTAATCCTAACACTAACACTAACCATAACCCTAGCCCTAAACATAGGCCTAATCCTAACACTAACCCTAGTGCTAATCCTAGCCCTAATTTAGCCCTAACCCTAAACCGACCCCTAAACCTAGCCCAAAGATTAACTCTAATTGCACCCCAGTCTTATTTCTAGATCTAACCCTATCCATTACCATAACCCTAACACTAGCCCTAACCTTAATCTTAATGCAGGCCCTAGCCCTAAACCTAGACCTAACCATAACAATAAATCTAAGCCTAAACCTCATTCTACCACTAGCCATAACACTATCACTGATTCTAAAACTAGCCCTAACCCTAGCCCTAGCTCTAAAACAAAACGGAGCCATAGCCCTAACCCTAACCCTAGCCTAAAGGTAATGCCAGACATGACATTAGCCCTATCCCTAATTCTTACCCTAACTCTAACACAAAACCTAACCCTACACCTAGCCTTAATCCTAGCCCTAATCCGAGTCTTATCCCTAACCCTGATCAGTAACACTGATCCTGACACTGACCCTAACACTAACCCTATCTCTAATCATCTCCCTAAACCTAAACCTAATCTAAACCCTAGACCTTGACCTAGACCTAATGCTATCACTAAAACTAATCTTAATCATAACTCTAGTTCTTACAATAGCTGTAGTCCTATCTTATCCCAGACCTAAACCAAAACCTAGCCCTAATCTGATCCCTAACCCTAGCTTTAACCCTATCCCTAACCCTAACACTAGCCCTAACCCTTAATCTAAACCTATCCCAAAAACTAAACCTTGAACTAACCCGAACAATGGCCCCAATCCTAACCATAACCCTAGCCCTGAAGGACCTCAAGGCCCCAGGCCCAACATTAGGAAATCCAGCCCCTGTGCTTTGAAGCTGCAGGATGCTTTCTTACCCAGCCCCCATGTCAAAACCCCACCAGTTGCACGTAGCATTTCAAGTCTTGCACAATGGCAACCACAAGATATTCCATATAGATAACCCCGGGAGGGCCAAACTTGAGCAAACAGGGAGAAAACAGGAACCAAAAAGAGCAGGGTGCAATTTTATGTTTTTTTCTGAGAACAAAAAGTTAAAAAAAACAAGTTTACCCCCCAGGTGACCCCGCTGCTGGATTCAGGGAAACCAATAGAAAGGCTGCTGCTGTGCTAAGCTGAAAACTAACCCCCTGCTCCCTATAAAAGATCTGTGCCCCAGAGCCCGGTGTGCCAGTTCACCGAAGCTCCGGCTGAGGTTTCGCTGAGCACCCGCAGGCGCCTGTGTATCAATAAATCGCCTCTTGCTTTTGCAGCCAGTGTCTCGTGTGCTTTTCCTTGGACAGGGAGTCGGAGGGTCTTTCATTTTGGAGGTCCCACCGAGATCCAAGATCCCGGTTCCGATCCCGATCCCTATCCGGAGGACACCCGACATCACTGGCAGGTAAGCTGGCCAGCTCGAGCTGTCTATGTCTAACCTGTTGTCCTGTTGGTTTTCTGTTTTCTGTTTTGCGCGGCATCTGAAAGACTATGCATAGTCACTTAGTATTCTGATTCTGAAGCAGTTCCGTGATCACTCAGGTTTCTGAGGCAGACGTGGAAGGAGTTGACGAACTTGGACTTCACCCCTGCCACCCTAGGAGACGTCCCAGGGATCAGAGGGGTCCATTTCTTTAGGGCCCCCGGTGTTTCCGAGGGATACACCGTTTTTGTAGGTGAAGGAGAAGCAGTTTCTCCCAGGCCATCTGTTTTGTAGGCGACGGAGAAGCAGTTTCTCCCAGGCCATCTGATTCTTTCGGTTGGTGCCGAAGCCGCACAGCATTCTTTGTGTTTTATGTCCTGTCTGATTCATATCTGTACTTTAGAGATGGGAACCAAATTTTCAGTCACAAATTTTGACACTCTCAAGGGGACTTTTAAGGAGTTCCCACTCTGCTTTCTTGGGGAAGCCTAGCACTCGAAACAACTGCAAGCAGAGGATAAACTTTTTGGGAGCTGGCTACTAAAAAGTTAAAAAAAAATGCCTAAGGTCAAACCAAACTGGAGGAACTGATCCTGTGGGTGAAAGATGGGATTAAGGGACTCCCAGCAGCTGCCAGAGCCATTTAGCTCTGGGGAGTTCCCTGGGTCCTTGTCTACATCTTAAGGATTACGCCACCTCTGTTTACTTAAAAAGAAGGGACACTGAATGCAGTAAAGCCAGTCACACTGAGACCCTTGATTTTACACCTATAGTTGCCCCTATGTGAAAACATCTGGTCCACTCATGGGAAAGTCTATGGTGCCACTGATAGGAGTCATAATTAAATGAAAGTTCAAAACCTGGAGAGATATTTTCTTATCTGGTTGTCTGATTGTTTCTTAAAGATAATCTAAGTTAAATGTGTGTCTAAAAAAAATAATAATAATTTTTATTGTAACAGTCTGGTATCTGAATGGGTTTCTAAAGCATTGCACTATCTTGCAGTTAAAAGTTGGGTTTAAGCAATTGTTTAGTTTGATTTCAGATAGTTCATGCTAGAAAACTTAAATACTTGAGATAAAAAAAAATTAAAGAGTTTCAATTTTGAACTGGGTAGCCTAAAGAGCAATTAAAACGTTGGTCTGGCTCATAAAAATGACATTAGATAATTAAATAGCAATAGTCTTAGAAATTTTCAAAGCTTAATTTCAGATATATATGGTAGTGTGTGGGCAAATTTAATGTAACTCAATGCTACGTTAGAAACTTCAGAACAAGCAAAGTGGCTTAGAGGTACCAAAAAAAATTTCTTCTGATGGTAGAGATCCTATTTCCAGTTTTATGTGAACAAGTTTTTCTAATGTAAAAAGATATAAAATTTTAAATTTTGAAAATTACTTCTTAAATTTGTATCATAATTTTCAACATCTAAAACCTGGAAATATAACTTAAGGTTAAAATGCCTTAGGCCTAAAGTGTCTGCTCAAAATAGCAGTTCCTGTCCTCAAAATTAAGCTTATAAGTTTCTCTAGGTGTTCAAAAAGGCCCTAATAAAATGTTAACTCTGCTTAAATTTAGAAGTTTACAAATATTGTTTCAAAATGTGAGCAAAAAGAAGTTTATATAATTATGGTGTTATTAATGTGTTCATATCTTCCAGGTATACAAGTCTGTAAGGTAAAAGCTTCAAAAAAACATTATATCAAGCTGGTGTTCTAAAATTGTATGGTAATTTTAAATTTTGACCTCTTGTAGAAAAGTAATAATAATGTACTTTATTGCAAAACACAGGAGTGCATTGCTGCTTTTCTATAGGGGGTTAAAAGCTTTCAGCCTTTAATTCATGTTTTAGGTATGATATTATGTTGTGTTAGCTAATGTTCATGTAAACTTGAACAACAATTTATGTAAACTTTATAAAATGATCAGCTTCAGAACTATAGTACTTGAGATTTATAAAGAGCCCTGCCTTACTTGAGATAAGGCTCTGTCCCATCTCACTACATGTAAAAGTGGCTATAAAAAAGTAAGCCAGATTTCAGTACAGTTAAAATTGTGTCCAAAAATAGGTTTATGCCAAGATTACTAGGATCTCAAACAGAAAATTATGATGTATAACCCTGCTAGAATTCAAGGTAGCTATTATATAAGCTAAATATGTTTTTACCCTAGTTAATTTTGTTTTAAAATTTACTTATAGATGGTTTAAGGATTGCCTGTCAATGTCTTAAAAAAGGTATTGCTTTAAGAACACAACCTGGGCCAACATAAGATAAGAAGTTATCACCTACAGGATAGAGAGATAAACATTAAAGCCCAGTGCTCTTAATATAAGGCTGTTAACTTATTTGCTGGATGTTTAAGATCAAGATTTAAAATTAATTAAATTAAAAGGGCCAAGAAAACCAATATTCGGCTCTTGCCCTCTGAGTCAGTCTGAATCAGGGAATAAGGGACTTCTCCAGAGGGCTCAGCAACTCTAGGCCACATAACCTCCTGAGCAGGGAGATTAATGAGACCAGTGGAGGACAGAAAGCCAATCGGTGCATTTGCTGTAAAGAGGAGGGTCATTAAAAAAGGGAGACATCCCTGATGCTTCTGAGGGAAGCCATATGGTCAAGCAAGGCCTGGGCCCATTCTAGCGCAAATGGCACTAGCAGAACTGAAAAGCTGCTATGAAGTTCCCGAGGACTCCTAGGATAACTCAGCTGACTGTAAACAATAGGTAGAAACAAAAGTCAGTTTGACTTGCTTCATCTTAAACACTTAGCAAAGACAGTAAAAGCCAAAGCACAGCTGTTCCTAAACATCTTAAATAATAATAATAGTTAAATGTAACTTCCATAAATAAGTAGACTGGAGGCTACAAGAGAGATTCTTAGACAGAAATGCCTGATTACTGTCAAAGGGACTGCTAGAATAGTTTTAGTCTAAGGCTTTTATTTCTAGCCAACGCAGGTAGACTTGATGTTTGCTAATATGGTTATCCAGCCCTAAGTAGCAGAATTAAAGATTTCTCTATTAGACACAGAGGAGAAACAAAAGGTTCTCTTAGAAGCTCACAAAAATGTGCCAGGGGATGACGGGCGCCCCACCCAACTCACAAATTTGATTAACGAAGCTTTTTCTTCAACCCGGCCAAACTGGGACTATGCGACTGAAGCAGGTAGGAACCACCTACGTCTCTATCGCCAGTTACTCAGAGCGGGTCTCCATGGAGCAGGGCGACGGCCCACCAATTTGGCTCAGGTAAGACAGACTATCCAGGGGTCAGAGGAAACTCCGACAGCCTTCTTAGAGAGATTAAAAGAGGCTTATCGGAGGTTTACTCCCTTTGATCCTGATAGTGAGGACCAGAAAGGAAACATTTAATGGGCCTGCCTTCGTCTCCCAGGTAAGTCAGGCGGTGGCTAATACGTTGGGGATCAATTGGAAATTGCATTGTGCTTATAGACCCCAAAGCTCAGGACAAGTAAAAAGAATAAAACCATCAAGGAGACTTTAACTAAATTAATGCTTGAAACTGGCACTAGAGACTGGGTACAACTCCTACCCTTAGCCTTGTACCGGGCCCGAAACACCCCAGGCCCACAGGGATTAACCCCATTTGAGATTCTGTACGGTGCACCACCTCCCGCTGTTAACTTTTATGAAACTGAAACCTATGCCTCCCTCACCCCATCTATGCAGACTCATTTGCATGCTTTGCAATTGGTCCAGAACGAGGTCTGGAAACCTCTAGCCGCAGCATACAAAGAGGAACTTAAAACCCCCTTGCTGCCACATCCCTTCAAGGTCAGAGATACCGTCTGGGTACGCAGGCACCAGAGCAAGAACCTCGAACCGCGGTGGAAAGGACCCTACACTATCCTGCTGACCACTCCTACTGCACTCAAAGTGGACAACATCGCTGCTTAGATCCACGCTTCCCACGTGAAGACTGCACATCCACAGGAGTCCGCAGACACCTCTCCGGATCCAGAATGGAAGTTGCAACGCACCCAAAATCCACTAAAGATAAGACTCACTCGCTGTTGATTTTTCTTGCTTTGTGCTGTGTCTTCCCCATATCAGTTAACTCCAACCAGTCTGTGAGCCAGACATGGCAAATATTATCGGGGACAAGAAATATAATTTAGAAAAAAAAAAAAACATCCGCAAAATACCCCCTTTGGGCTTGGTGGCCTACCCTAGGGCCTGATCTTTGTCACCTGCTGGCTGGGGCGAACGACTTTGATAGCCCAGGTGAGTCAGAAGCGTGCGTCACCAGTGGACGCTGCGCCTATGTAAATCGTCCAACAGGGTGTAAAGACCCGAGAGCTCGAGCGGCTCTAAGAAAAAAACCCTTCTATGTATGCCCTAGGGACGGGAAAACTAGGTCGCAGGCACAAAAATGTGGGCAACATGAAAGTTACTATTGTAAGTCTTGGGGATATGAAACTATGAGGGATATATGATGGAAGCCAGGTTCATCTGGGGATTTAATACAAGTAAAAAAAAAAAAAAAAGGACAAGAGCCCCCACTATCTTCCGACTCCTGTAGGAGCCTGAAATGGTACGGGGCAAGGCCATGCTCCGCGTTTGCCTGCAACCCCTTAAACATTACCTTTACTCAGGCAGGCAAGACATCAAAAAAAAAAAAAAAAAAAAAACAACAACAACAACAAAAAAAAAAACAATGGGGCCTAAAAATGTACTTCAAAAATGCCTACGACCCTGGGGTCCTATTCAAAATTAGGCTAACTACTATATTATCTACTGTAGCTGGCCCCTTGATTATATTACTGTTAATTTTAACCTTTGGACCTTGTATATTCAACAAATTAATGCAATTTATGAAAGAAAAACTGTCTGTAATCCAAACTAATGTCCTCGCGCAGCAATATCAAGTACTCCCACAGCACCCTGAGCCATCAGCTGAGCTAGTGCCGGACTCTGAGCAGGTAGATCAATGGATATAGGATTATATCCCGGATAAAGAAAAGGGGGGAATGAAGGACCTCAAGGCCCCAGGCCCAACATTAGGAAATCCAGCCCCTGTGCTTTGAAGCGGCAGGATGCTTTCTTACCCAACCCCCATGTCAAAACCCCACCAGTTGCACGTAGCATTTCAAGTCTTGCACAATGGCAACCACAAGATGTTCCATATAGATAACCCCGGGAGGGCCAAACTTGAGCAAACAGGGAGAAAACAGGAACCAAAAAGAGCAGGGTGCAATTTTATGTTTTTTTCTGAGAACAAAAAGTTAAAAAAAAAACAAGTTTACCCCCCAGGTGACCCCGCTGCTGGATTCAGGGAAACCAATAGAAAGGCTGCTGCTGTGCTAAGCTGAAAACTAACCCCCTGCTCCCTATAAAAGATCTGTGCCCCAGAGCCCGGTGTGCCAGTTCACCGAAGCTCCGGCTGAGGTTTCGCTGAACACCCGCAGGTGCCTGTGTATCAATAAATCGCCTCTTGCTTTTGCAGCCAGTGTCTCGTGTGCTTTTCCTTGGACAGGGAGTCGGAGGGTCTTTCAGCCCTAACCCTAGCTCTAATCTTATTTATTACCCTAACCATAACCCTAACCGAATTCTAACCCTAGGCGTAATCTTAAACTATCCATAACCCTAAGGCTGTCCATTACCTTAAACCTAAACTGAACCCTAAACCTCACCATATCATTACCCTAACCCTAACACTAACCCTAATGCTAATTTGAGCCCTAACCATAAACCTTAATCTAACACATACCCTAACCCTGATTCCGACCCTAATAATAGCCTAGCTGCAAAGCTGACCCTAACACTCAACCTAATCCTTACAATATATCTGGCTATAAACCTAACCCTAAAACAATCCCTAACCATAACCCTAGACCTGACATTAGCCCTAGCCACAATTCTAGCCCTAAACCTAACACAAATCCTAGCTCTAAACCTAGCACTAAGCCTAGCCTTAATCCTAACCATAACCTTAACCCTAGACCTGTCCCTAATTTTATCACTTGACCTAGCCCAAAACAAAGCTGTAACGTCATACCTTAACCTAACCCTAGCACTAAACATAGGCCGAAAACTAACATTAACCCTAGCACTACTCCTAGCACTAATTTAGCCCTAACCCTAAACCTAACCCTATACCTAGCCCTAAGAATAAATCTCTCACACTAGCCCTATCCCTAGTTCTAAACCTATCCCTTACCATAACCCAAACTCTAGACCTATCCCTAGCCCCAACCTTAGCCCTAAACTTTGCCATAGCCCTAAATGTGAATATAACCCTAACCATAAGCCTAAAGCTCACCCTAACACTACCCTTGTCCCTAATGCTAATTGGAAAACTAGCCCTAACCCTAACCTAGCCCTAAAACACAACTGAGCCATAAACCTAACCCTAACCCTTAATCTAAACCAAACACCAACCCTAAACCTAGCCCTAAACTTTGCCATCATTTGAGTGCTAAACCTAATCCTAGGAGTAACCTTGACCCTGACTCGGATCAAAACACTAACCCTGCTATATACATTGCCTTAACACTAACCCTAGAACTAGACCTAATCAGAAACCAAGTGTTTCATTAGCCATAGCCCTAAAGCTAACATAAATCCTAGCACTAATCCAAGCTCTAAACCTAGGCTTAACCCTAAGAATAACCCTAAACCCAACCCTAGCCCTAACACTATCCCTAACCCTAATCCTACCCTAAACCCATACCTTTCCCTAATCCAAACCCTCACCCTAATGTTACCTAGTCCTAACCCTAATCCTTAGCTTACCCCAATCCCCAACTATATTACTAGTCCTAATCCTAGCCTTCATTATAGTTGTAACTCTAACCCAAACTCTAACCCTTATTCTGACTTTAATACTAACCTTAGAACTAAACCTCACACTAACCCTAAACTGGACCCTAAAACTACCCCTACCAGGAAACCTGTACCTAAATCTAACAGTAACACTAGCATGAGACCGAACCTAATCCTAAATACAGTCATAAATCTAGCCCTACCCCTAAACAGAAACCTAGCACTGGCCCTAACAATAACCCTTAACCTAACCCAAAGACTAACCCTATCCCTATACCCAACACTAGTCCTAATTCTGGCCCTAACTCTAACCCTAACACTAATCCTAACCGATAGCCCTCATGCTAGCCATAAACACCACACAAACCTAGCCTTATCCTAGCCCTTAACCTGGCCCTAATTGTAAAACTAACCATAACCCTAGCTCTGACTCTAACCCTAACCATCGCCCTAGCGCTAACCCAAGCTCATATCACAACACTTACTCTAAACCTAACTCTGACACTAACCCTAGGCCTAAATCAAACCCTAGCCCTAATCCTAACCTTAACCCTAGCATTAACCTTACCTCTAACCTTATCCATTAACCTAACGATAAGCCTAACTCAAATGCTAACCCTAGGCCTGATGCTAACCCTATCACTGACACTAACTCTATCCATTACTCTAAACTTACCTTGAAGACTAAACCTAACCCTACTCATTACCCTACTTCTAACCCTAACCCTAACGCTAATTCAACACTTAACTCTAAACCTTAAACTAAACCAAACCCTACCCGACCCTGACCCTAATAAAATGCCTAGCTCTAAACCTGACCCTTACACTAAACGTAATTCTTACACTAGACCTAGCCATAACCTAACCCTAAAACTATCCCTAACCAAAACCCTAGACCTGACATTAGCCCTATCCCTAATCCTAGCCCTTGCCCAAACACAAACCCTCAAACCTAGGCCTAAAGCTAGCCTTAATCATAACCCAAACCCTAACTTAGCCCTAACCCTAATTCTACTCTCACCCTATCCCTAAACCTAGCTATACCCCACTCTTTTCCCTAAACCTAACCCTATCTCTAACACTAACACTAACTCTAACCCTAGCCCTAACCCTAACAATAACCCTAGCGCTAATCCTAGCCCTAATTTAGCCCTAACCTTAAACCTACCCCTAACCCTAGCCCTAAGACTAACTCTAACTCTCGCCTAGCCCTATTTCTAGTTCTAACCCTATCTACTATCATAACTGTAACACTAGCCCTAACTTTAGCCCTAACCATAGTGCTAGCCCTAAACCTAGATCTAACCATAACAATTAATATAAGATTTAACCTCACCTTACTACTAGCCCTAACACTATCACTAATCCCAAATCTAGCGCTAACTCTAGCTCTAGCTCTAAAACAAAACTGAGCCATAGCCCCAACCCTAACCCTAACCTAAACATAACCCTAGACCTGACATTAGCCCTATCCCTAATTCTTACCCTAACACTAACACAAATCCTAATCCTACACCTAGCCTTAACCCTCGGCCTAATTTAAGTCCTATTCCTAATCATAAAATTAACACTGATCCTGACTCTGACCCTAACACTAACCCTATCTCTAATCATCCCCCTAAACCTAAACCTAATAGAAACACTAGACCTAGTCCTAATGCTAACCCTATTACTAGCCCTAATCATAACCCTAGTTCTTAAATTAGCCAGAGTCCTACACTAGCCCTAACTTAACCCAAAACCTAGCCCTAATCCAAGACCTAATTCTAGTTATAATCATAGTCCTACCCCTATCCCTACCCCTGACACTTAACCTAAAGCTAACTCTAAACATAAACCTTGTCCTTACCCGAAACCTAAACCAAATCATAGCCCTATTCCTAACAATAACACTAGCCCTCAACCTAGGTATAATTTCATCCATTACCCTAACCAAAACCCTAAGCAAATTCTAACCCTAGGCCTAATTCTAACCATAGTCCTAACCTAACCATAATCATACTTCTAACTGTAGCTCTAATCCTAAACATTACCTGAACCATGTCTTTAACCAGATTCTATACCTAGGCCTAACCCTAACCCTATGCCTTACCCTAACCCTGTCCACTATACTAAACCTAACCTGAACCTGAACCCTAACCTAAAGTATGCATTACTCTAACACTAATGCTAATTTTCTCCTTAAACCTAAACCTTAACCTAACCCATACTTTAACCCTGACTCTGACCCTAATAGTACCCCTAACTCTAAACCTGACGCTAATGCTCAATGTAACCTTTACAATAGACCTGGCCATAAACCTAAACCTAAAATTATCACTAACCATAACCCTAGAACTGACATTAGCCCTAGACCTAATTAGCCCTAATGCCAACACAAACCCTACCCCTAAACCTAGCCCTAAGACTAGCCTTAATCCTAGTCCTAACCTTAACCAGACCACTAACCCTAATTTTATCCCATGGCCTATCCCCAAATGTAGGTGTAACATCATACCTTACCCTAACCCTAACCCTAACTCTAGGCCAAAACCTAACACTAATCCTAGGCTAATCCTACACCTAATTTAACCCTAATCCTAAACTTAATCCTATTCCTAGCCCTAAGACTAACTCTAACTCACACCCTAGCCCTATCCAAAGTTGAAAACCTATCCCTTACCATAACCCAAAACCTAGCTCTATCCCTAGCCCCAACCCTAAGTCTATCCATCACTTTAGCCCTAAACCTGGTTGTAAACCTTAACCTTAAGCACAAACCTCACCCTAACACTAGCCCTAAACCTAATGCTAATTGGAAAACTAGACCTAACCCTACCCTACCCCTAAAACAAAACTGAGCCATAATCCTAACCCTAACCATTAACTTAAACCAAACACTAACCTAACACCTATCCCTAAACTTAACCCTATTTTGAGTCCTAACCCTAAACATAGAAATAACCCTGACCCTGAGTCGGACCCTAACAGTACACCTACCTCTAATCATTGCCATAACGAGAATCCTAGAACTAGAACTAATCAGAAAACTTGTTCTTTCATTAGCTGTTGCCCTAATACTAACACAAATTCTAGCCCTATTCCGAGCCCTGAATCGAACCCTAATCCTACCCATACCTTTAACCCATTCCTTACCCTAAGCCAGACCCTAAACTTAATGCTACTGTAGTCCTAACATCAATACTTAGTCTAGCCCAAACCCTAACTCTATTACTAGTCCTAAACCTAGGCTTAATTTTAGCTTTAACCCTAATCCTAACCCTGACCCTTATTCTGACCCTAACACTAACCCAGATCTAAACCTCAACCTAACCCTAAACTGAACCCTAACACTACCACTACTGGTAACCTATACTTAAACCTAACATCAACACTTGCACTAGACCAAACCTAATCCTAAATAGAGTCATAAATCTAGAATTAGCCCTAAACAAAAACCTATCACTAGACCTAACAATAACCCTTAACCTAACGTAAAGACTGAACCTATCACTAGACCAAATGTAGTCCTAATTGTGGCCCTAACCATAAAACTAACCCTAACCCAACAATGACCCTTAATCTATAGAAACCCTAGCTCTAAAACTTATCCTAAACCAAAACCTAACCCTAACACTAGACTTATCCATAACCCTGACCCTAATACTAGCCATAACCATATCCCTAGCTCTTATATTTCCCATAGCCCTAACGTTACCCCTAAACATCACACACAATCTAGCCCTTATACTAGCCTTAAACCTAGCCCTAATCATAACCCAAACCATAACCTTAGACCTAACCCTAATGCTAATGCTTGCCCTAGCCCTAAAACTAGCTCAAACTCTAATCCTTAGTCTAAACATAACCCTAACCCTAAACCTAACCCTAGCCCTGACTCAAACGCTAAACCTCGCCCTAGGCTTAACCCTAGCTCATATGCCAACACTTACCCTAACCTAACCCTAACATTAACCCTAGGCCTAACCCTAACTCTAACCCTAAACCTAACCTTAAGCCTAGCCCTAAACTTAGCTCTAACCCTATCCATTATCCTAAAGATAAGACTAACCCAAATGCTATCCCTAGGCCTAATGATAACCAGATTGCTAACACTAACCCTATCCATTACTCTAAACCTAACCAGAACCATAACCTAATTCTATCCATTACCCTAACCCTAAACCTAACCCACCGCTAATTCAAGCATTAACCCTAAACCTTAACCTAACCAAAACCCTACCCAGACCGTGAAACTAATAATACACCTAGCTCTAAACCTGACCCCTACCATAAACTTAACCTTTATACTAGACATAGCCATAACCTAACACTAAAACTAATATTAACATCAACCTAGAGTGACATTAGCCCTAGCTCTAATCCTGGCCCTAGCCCTAACACAAACCCTCAGCTTAATCCAAAAACTAGACTTAATCCTAACCCAAACCCTAACCTTAGTCCTAACCCTAATCCTAACCCTTGCACGTGCCCTTAACCTACCTATAACCCTATCCATTCCCCTAAACCTAATCCTAACCCTAACACTAATACTAACCCTAACCATAGACCTAACCATAACACTAAACCTAGTGCTAATCCTAGCCCTAATTTAGCCCTAATCCTAAACCTACCCCTAACCCTAGATGAAAGACTAACTTGAACTCTCACCCTAGCCCTATTTCTAGTTCTAACCCTGTCCGTTACCATAACCCTAACACTAGCCCTAAACTTAGCCTTAACCCTAGCCATAGCTCTAAACCTAGATCTAACCATAACTATAAATCTAAGCCTAAACTTCACCCTACCACTAGCCCTAACACTAATCATAAAACTAGTCCTAAACCTAGGCCTAGTTCTAAAACAAAACTGAGCCATAGCTCTATCTCTAACCCTAGCCTAACCTTAACCCGAGACCTGATATTAGCCATATCCCTAGACCGAAACCTAGTTCTAAGCCTAGCCTTAATCCTACCCCTAATTTTAACCCTAGCCCTAAACCTAATTTTATTTCTTTTCCTAGCACTAAACATATCTGTAACATCATACCTTACCCTAAACCTAATGCTAACCCTAACCCTAGCCCTAAACCTAGGCTTAAATCTAACACTAACCCTAGCACTAATCCTATCCCTAATTTAGCCCTAACAGTAAACTAACCCTTTCCCTAACCCTAAGACTAACTCTAACTCTTGCCCTAGCCCTATAACCTAGTTCTAAACCTATCCCTTACTATAACCCAAAAGCTAGCCTATCCGTAGCCCCAAACTTAGCCCTAACCTTCACCCAAGGATTAAACCTGGATCTAAAACTAAAATTAAGAATAAACCTCACCCTAACACTAGCCCTAACCCTAATGCTAATTGGAAAACTAGCCATAAATCTACCCTAACCCTAAAACAAAACCGAGCCATAACCATAACCCTTAACCTAAACCAAACACTAAAGCTACAACTAGTCCTAAACCTAGCCCTAATTTCAGTCTTAACCCTAACCCAACCCTAGACATAACCCTGACACTAACTCGGCCCTTAAACTAACCCTAGCTCTAATAATTGCCCTAACACTAACACTAGAACTAACCCTAAACAAAAAAAATAGTTTTTTTCATTAGCCGTATCCCTAATGATAACACAAATCCTAGCCCAAATCTGAGACCTAACCATATTTTTTTATCTCTAACCCTAACCTTAACCTAGCCCTAAACCTAACTCTAACCCTAACCCTACCTTAAACCCTATCCCTTTCCCTAAGTCAAACTCTAACCCTAATGCTATCATAGTCCTAAAATTAATCCTTTGCCTACCCCAAACCCTAACTCTATTACTAGTCCTATCCTAGCCCTCATTCTAGATTTAACCCTAATTCTAACGCTGACCGTTATTCTGATCTGAACACTAACCCTAGATCTAAACCTGACCCTAACCATAAACTGAACCCTAACATTATCCTTACCAGTAAACTTATACTTAAACCTAACAGTAACACTAGCACTAGATGAAACCTAGTTCTAAATATAGTCATAAATCTAGCCCTAGTCCTAAACAAAAACCTAGCACTAGGCCTAACAATAACCGTTAACCTAACTAAAGACTAACCCTATCCCTATACCCAATTCTAGTCATAATTTTGACACTCACCCTAAACCTAACCCTATCCTGAAAAATGACCCTTAACCCTAAACAAATTCTAGCTATAAACCTTATCCTAACCTAAAACCTAACCTTAACACTAGACATATCCATAACCCTGACCCTAAAACTAGCCATACATATATTCCTAGCTCTTATATTTCCCATAGCCCTAATGTTAGCCCTAAAACTTACAGAAAACCTAGCCCTTATCCTAGCCCTAAACCTAGCCCTAATGGTAACCCTAACCATAATCCTAGACCTAAGCCTAATCCTACACTCGCCCTAGCCCTAAACCTAGCTCAAACTCTATCTCTTACCTTAAATATAAACCTAACCCTAACCCTAGCCCTGACTGTGACCCTAACTCTTGCCCAAGAACTAACCCTAGCTCAAATGCTAATACTTACCCTAAAACTATGCCTGATACTAACCCTAGGCCTAACCGTAATCTTAGCCCTAATCATAACCTTATCCCTAGCCCTTACCTTAGCTCTAACACTATCCATTACCCTAAAGATGAGCCTAACTCATATGCAAACCCTAGAAGTAAGCTAACCTATTGATAACAATAACCCTATCCATTTCTCTAAATCTAACCTGAACCCTAAACCTAATCCTATCCATTACCTTATCTGTTACCCTAACACTAAAGCTAATTCAATCCTTAAATCTAAAACTTAACCTAAACCAAAACTTACCCAGACCCTGACCCTAATAATACACCTAGCTTTAAACTTGACCCTTATCTAAACCTTAACCTTGCACTAGACCTACCCGTAACCTAACC
Source organism: Marmota flaviventris (assembly GCF_047511675.1). Taxonomy (NCBI): domain Eukaryota; kingdom Metazoa; phylum Chordata; class Mammalia; order Rodentia; family Sciuridae; genus Marmota; species Marmota flaviventris. The sequence goes on along the minus strand of NC_092511.1, from coordinate 75,498,514 downwards.
CTAAAACTAACACTAACCAAAAATCTAGACCTGACATTTGCCCTATCACTAATCCTAGCCCTAGCCCTAGCATAAACCCTCATTCTAGCACTAAATATAGCCTTAATCCAAACCCTAGCTCTAACCCTAATTCTAACCCTTGCCCTAGCCCTAAACCTAGCTATAAACCCATCCCTTTCCCTAAACCTAACCCTAACCCTAGGCCTAAATGTAACACTAACCCTAGCCCTAAATCTAGCCCTAACGTAGCCCTAACCCTAAACGTAACCCTAACACTAGCCCTAAGACTAACTCTAACTCTCGCCCTAGCCCTATTTCTAGTTCTAACTCTGTCTGTTAATAAACCTAACACTAGCCCTAACCTTAGCCCTAAACATAGTAATAGCCCTAAACCTAGATCTAAACATAACAATAAATCGAATCCTAAAACTCACCATACCACTAGCGCTAATGCTATTGCTAATCCTAAAAGTAGCCCTAGCTGTAAAACAAAACTGTGACAAAGCCCTAACCCTAACCCTAACCAAACTATACTCCTAGACTTGAAATTAGACCTATCCCTAATTCTTACCCTAATCCTTACACAAAACCTCACCCTACACCTAGGCTTAACCCTAGCCTTATTTGAGTCTCTCCCTAACTCTGATCAGTAACACTGATCCTGACTCTGACCGTAACATGAACTCAATCTCTAATCATCACCCTAAACCTAAACCTAATCTACACACTAGATTTAGACATAATGCTAAACTTAACACTAGCCCTAATCAAAACTCTAGTCTAACATTATCCCTAGTCCTAAATAGCCCTAACATAACTCAAAACCTAGACCTAATCAGAGCCTTAACCCTAGTTTTAACACTAGCCCTAACCCTAACCCTAGCCCTAAAACTTAACCTAAACCTACCCCAACCTAAACATTTTCCTAAACCGAAATCTAACCCAAACCATAGCCCTAATCCTGACCATAATACTATCCCTATCCGTACCTCTAATATTATCCATTACCCTAACCATAACCCTAACCAAATTCTAATCGTAGATCTAACCCTAACCATAGCTCTAACCTAACCATAACCTATTCCTAACTGTAGCTCTAATCCAATCTATTACCCTAACCATAATCCTAACCAAATTCTATCCCTAGACCTATGCCTAGCCCTATCCCTAACCCTAATCCTGTCCATTACTCTAAATCTAACCTTAACCCTAAATTTAACCATATCCATTACCCTAACCCTAACACTAATCCTAATGCTAATTTGAGCCCTAAGCCTAATCCTTAACCTAACACATACCCTAACCCTGACTCTGACCTTAGTAATATCCCTACCTGTAAACCTGACACTAAACTTCAACCTAACACTTACAATAGACCTGGCCATGATCCTTAGCCTAAAACTATCCCTAACCATAACCCTAGACCTGACATTAGCCCTATTCCTAATCCTAACCCTAACCTTAACACAAATCCTAGCCCTAATCCTATTCCTAAGCCTAGACTTAATCCTAACCCTAACATTAACCCTAGCCCTAACCCTAATTTTATGCTTTGCACTAGCCCGAAATGTAGCTGTAACATCTTACCTTACCCTAACCCTAATTTTAACCCTAAACCTAGCCCTAAACCTAGGCCTAAACCTACAACTAACCATAGCTCTAATGTAGCCCTAATTTGGCCCTATCCCTAAACCTAACACTATCCTTAGCCCTAAGACTATCTCTAACTCTTGCCTCAGCCCTATCCCTAGCTCTAAACCTATTCGTTACCATAACCCAAACCCTATCCCTATTCCTAGCCCGAACCCTAGCCCTAACCTTCACGCTAGCCCTAAACCTGGATCTAACCCTAACCTTAAGCCTAAAGCTCCCTCTAACACTAGCCCTAACCCTAATGATAATTGGAAAACTAGCCCTAACATTACCCTAGCCCTAAAACAAAATCGAGCCATAACCCTAACACTAAACCTTATCCTAAACCAAACGCTAACCGTACACCTAGCCATAAACATAGCCCTAATTTGAGTCCTAACCCTAACCCTAGAGTTAACCCTGACCCTTAATCAGAACCTACAGTAACCTTAGCTCTAAACATTGCCCTAACGCTAACCCTAGAACTAGTACTATTAAGAATCCTAGATTTTCATTAGCTGTAGCCCTAATGCTAACACAGATCCTTGTTCTATTCTGAGGCCTAAACCTAGGTATAACCCTAAACCTAACCCTAACCCTTACCTAACCCTAACTCTACCTCTCACCCTATCCCTTACCCTAAGCCAAACCTTCACCCTAATGCTACCCTAGTCCTAACCATAATCCTTAGCCTACCTGGAACCTTATCTCTATTACTAGACCAAAACCTAGCCCTCATTCTAGCTCTAACCCTAACTCTAACCCTGACCCTTATTCTGACCCTAAAAGTAACCCTAGGTCTAAACATGACACTAACCCTAAAGCAAACCCTAACCTTAATCCTACTGGTAAGACTATACTTAAACCAAACAGTAACACTAGCACTAGACCAAACCTAATTCTAAATAGAGTCATAAATCTAGCCTTAGCCCTAAGCAAAAAAACTAGCACTAGCTCTAACAATAATCATTAACTTAACTAAAAGACTAACTCTATCCCTAGACCCAACACTAGTCCTAAATCTAGTCCTCACCCTAAACCTAACATTACCCGAACAATGACCATTACCCTAAAACAAACCCTAGCTTTAAATCTTATCCTAATCCAAAACCTAACTAGAACACTACACTTATCCATAACCCTAACCCTAAAACTAGCCCTAAACATATCCTTACCTCTTACATTACCCATAGCCCTTATGATAGCCATAAATATCACACAAACATAGCCCTTATGCTAACCCTAAACCTAGCCCTTATTGTAACCCTAAAAAGAAGCCTAGACCTAACCCTAACCCTAACCCTCGCCCTAACACTAATTCTAGCTCAAATTCTAACCTTAATCTAAACATAACCCTAACCCTAACCCCAACATTAGCCCTGACTCTAACCCTAACCCTCATGCTAGACCAATTCCTACCTCAAACGCTAACACTTACCCCAAACCTAACCCTGACATGAACTCTAGGCCTAACCCTAAACCTAGTCCTAATTCTAAACTTAACCCTAGCCCTAAACTTAGCTCTAACTCTATCCGTTACCCTAAATACAAGCCTAACCAAAATGCTAACCGTAGGCCTAATGCTAACACTATTGCTAACACTAACCCTATTGATTACTGTAAACCTAACCTGAACCCTGAAACGTAACCCTATCAATTACCCTAATCCGAACCCTAACCCTATCCCTAATGCTAATTCAACCCTTAACCCTAAATTTTAACTAAATCAAACCCTACTCAAACCCTGACCCTAATAATACACCTAGTTTAAACCTGACCCTAAAACTAACCATAACCATAAACCGAGACCTGACATTAGCCTGAGCCGTAATCCTAGCCCTAACACTAACACAAACACTAGTCCTCATCTTAGGCCTTTACCTAGCCTTAATCCTAACACAAACTCTAACTGTAGCTCTATCTCTAATTTTAACCCTCGCCCCTTAACCTGAAGTTAGGTATAAACCCATCCATTCCCCTAACCCTATCACTAACCCTAACCCTAACACTAACCATATTACTATCCCTAACTATAGGCTTAACCCTAACACTAACCCTAGCACTAATACTAGCCATAATTTAGCCCTAACTCTAACTCTACCTTAACCTTGGCCTAAGACTCACTCTAACTCTCCCCCTAGCCCTATTTCTAGTTCTAACCCTATCCATTACAATAAACCTAACACAAGCCCTAATCTTAGCCCTAACCCTAGCCCTAGACCCTACCATAGATCTAACCATAACTCTACATTTGACCCTAACCCTAAACCTAATCCTCAACCTACCACTAGACCTAACACTATCGCTAATCCTAAAACTAGCCATAACCCTAGCCTTATCTTTTAAAGCAAACAGAGCCATTGTCCTATCCCTAATTGTTAACCTAAACCAAACTTTAACCCTAAACCTATTCATAACTTTCTATCTCCAATTCATGTTCTAGTTCTAAAATTAACCCTGACCCTGACTTATATTCTAACATGAACCTTAATTTTAAATATCACACTCACCCTATAGATAGCGCTAACACTAGATCTAGACCAAATACTAACTCTAATCATAACCTTACTTCTTATATTAGCCACAACCCTAATCCTAGCCCTAAACCTAAAAGAAAAACTAGCCCTAATCTGAGCCCTAACCCTAGAAGTAAACCGAAACTGAAACCTAGCCGTAGCCCCAACCCTAACCCTAGCACTAACTCTATCACTTACCCTAAGCCAAACCTTATACATAATGCTAACCTTAGTCATAATCCTAATCCATAGCCTAATCCAAACACTAACACTATTTCTAGTCCTAACCCTAGCCCTCATTCTAGCTCTAACCCTAACCCAAATCATTGCCCTAACACAAATCCTCAGTCTAAATCTGACCCTAACCCTGAACCAAACCCTAAAACTAGCCCTACCAGTAAACTTATACCTAAACCTAAGCTTAACACTAGCCCTAGACCTAAGCCTAATCCTAAATATAGCCATAACTTGACCTAGACCTAAAAAAAACCCTGAGCCCTAACCCTAACATAAGCCTTAATCTAAAGCAAACATTCACCCTATCCCTAGACCTAACCCTAGTCCTAATTCTGGCTTTCACCCTAAACTTAACTCTAACCTGAACACTGACCATAACACTAACATTAAACCTACCTCTAAACCAGAGCCTAACCCAAAACCTAAATCTATCACTAGACATAGCAATAAATCTAACCTTAAAACTAGCTTTAATCAGAACCCTAGATCTTACATTGCACATAGCCTTAACCCTGGGCCTAAACCTAACACAAAACCTAGCCCTAATCTGAGGCCTAAACCTACCCTAAGCATAACAATAATCCTAAATGTAGCCCTAAATCTAACCCTCGCCTTAGACATAACCTTAGCTCAAAGCCTAACCCTTAGCCTAAACATAACCCTAGCCCTATTTGTAAACATAAACCTAACACTAGCCCTAAACCTAACCTTAACCCTAGTACTAACCCTAGCTCAAACCCTAACATTACCCTAACCCTAACCTTAACCCTAATAATAACCCTAGCCCTAAAGCTAGCCCTATTTCTAACCATAATCATAAACCTAACCCTCGACCTAACCCTTAACCTAACCCTTGCCATAAACTTAACCCTAAAACTTACTATGAATCAACAATAAACCTATCCCTAAACTTAAATTTAACCATAACCTAAACTTAACCCTAAACCCAATCTTACATCAAATCCAGTACATTACTCTAAAATTAACCCTAACCCTAATGAAAACCCTAGCCCTAAACCGAACCATTACCCTAACCATAACCATAGCCCTAACCTAGACCTAACATTAAACCTAACATGCCCCCTAACCATAGATTAAACCCTAACCCTTACCCTAATCCTAACACTAGCCCTACCCCTAATCATAACCTTAACTCTAGCCCTAACCCTAACATTAAACCTAGCCCTAATCCTAGACCTAATATAGTCCTATTCCTAACCCTAACCAGAACTCTAGGATTAAGACTAACTGTAATTCTCACACAAGGCTATCCCTACTTCTAACGCTGAACTTGCCATAACCCTAACCCTAGTCATAACCCTTGCACTATTCTTAGCCCTAGCATTAACTCTAGATCAAAACCTATCTCTAAAACTAACCCAAAACTGATGCCTCAGCCTAAACCTGAAACTAGCTCTAACCCTAATGCTAATCCTAAAATTAGCCCTAACCCTAGCCCTAGACCTAAAACAAAACTGTGCTATACCCCAACACTAACCCTTACTCTAGACCAAAGCTTAACCCTACACCAGCCCTAACCCTAGCCCTAATTTGAAACCTAACTCTAACCCTAAACTTAACCATGACCCTGACTCATATCCAAACACTAAAGCTAGCTCTAAACATCACCCTAACCTTAAACCTCACCCTAACACTAGGCCTAGCCCTAACCTTAACAATAAAACTAAAGCTAATTGTAACCCTATTTCTTATAATAGCCATAACCATAACACTAGCCCTAACCCTTATACAAAACTAGCCCTAATCAAGCCCTAACACGAGCTTTAAACCTAAACCTAACTCTAACCATATTCCTAACCTTAGCTCTAACCCTATCACTTACCCTAAGCCAAACCCTCACCCTAATGCTAACTGTATTCTTAGCACTAATCCTCAACCTAACCAAAATCTAAACCTATAACTAGTCCTAACCCTAACCTTCATTCTAGATCTAACAATAACCCAAACCCTAACCCTATCCCTGATCATTATTCTGACCCTAACACTAATCTTAGGTCTAAACCTAAACCTAACCCTAAACCAAACCCTAACACTAGCCCTACTGGTAACCTCATACCTAGCCCTAGACCTAAACCTAATCCTAAATCTAGCCATAACTATAGCTCTAGACCTAAAGGCAAACAAGACCTAGTCTTAACAATAACCTTTAACTGAACCCAAATTCTAACCTTACCTCTAGACCTAACCCTAGTCCTAATTCTGGCTTTAACCCTAACCAATACCCTACCCAAATACTGTCCCTGAAACTAACACTAACCCTAGCTCTAAACTTCACCCTAACCCTAAAACTAACCCTAAAACTACACCTAGAACTAACATTAACCATAAACCTAGTCTTAATCATTACACTAGTTCTTACATTAACCATAGCCCTAACCTATCACAAAGCCTAGTCCTAATCCAAGCCCTACTTTAGCTTTAACCCTAAAGCTAACCCTAACAATAACCCTAGCCCTAACTATAACCCTAAGCCTAAAACTAGACCTAATCCTAACCATAAACCTAGCCCTAACCCAAGCTCTAACCCTATTAATTACCCTAAGATAACTATAATCCTTATGCTAACCCTAGACAGAACCCTAATCCTAGCACTATCCTTAACCCTATCCATTAACCTACACCTAACCTGAGCCCTAAACCTGTGTCATTACCTGATCTCTAAACATAAGACTAATTTGAGCCCTAAACGTAAACCTTAACCTAACCCCAACCCTAAACATGACCCTGATTCTAATAATACCCATAGATCTAAACCTGACCCTAACAAGAAACCTAAACTTCACAATAGACCTAGCCATAAACCTAACCTTATAACTATCCCTAACCATACCCTAGACCTGACATTAGCCCTAGCTTTAATCTAGCCCTAAAACTAATACAAAATTTAGCCCACATCCTAGCAAGGAACCTAAAATTAATCATTACCGTAACCCTAACCTTAACCTTAACCTTAACCCTAATTCTCACCCTAGTACTAGAACTAGCTATATTCCCATCCCTTACCCTAAACCTAACCTAACCCTAAAACTAACACTAACCCTAGACCTAAGCCTGGGCCTAAACCTAACACTAACCCTAGCCCTATACTTAGGACTATCACAGAACCTAGGTCTAAACTAACTCTAAATTTAACCCTAACTCTAAGACTAAACCTAACCATAACTCTACTCTTAATCCTAATCCTTAACCTAAGCTTAAATTTCACACTCACACTAGCCCTAACCATAAGACTAATCATAAAACTAGCCCTAACCCTACACCTAGCCTTAACACAAAATCAAGTCATAGCCCTAACATTAATCCTTAACCTAAACCAAATCCTAAACCTACACCTAGCCCTAACCCTATTCCTAATTTTAGTCTAACCCTAACTCGAAAACTAATGCTGACCCTGATCTGACCCTAACACTAACCCTGGCTCTAAACATCATCATCACTGTAAACCTAACCCTAACACTAGACCTAGACCTAACTCTAACTATATACCTAGCTGTAATCATAAACGTACTTCATACATTCGCGGTAGCCTTAACCCTAGCCCTAACCTAACCCAAAACCTAGCCTTAATCTTAGTCCTAAATATAAATTTCACCTTAAAATTCAACCTAACCCTAACCCAAACACTACCTTTAATAACCCTAGCCCTAACCTTAGGGCTAACCCTATCCATTACCCTAGCAATAACCCTAACCCTTCTAATAACCCTAGGCCTAACCCTAACCCTAACCCTATACTTTACACTAAACCAAACATAAACCCTAAACCTAACCCTGTCATTACCCTAACCCTAAATCTAACACTAATTCGAGCCCTGCACCTAAACACTAATTTAACCCAAACCCTAATCCTGGCCATGATTCTAAAAATAAGCCTAGATCTAAACCTGACCCTAACCAAAAACCTAACCCTTACACTGGACAAACCCTTAAACCTAACACTAAATCTATCCCAAACTGTAACACCAGACCTGACATTTGTCATAGTCCTAATACTATCCCTAACCCTAAAACAATTCCTAGTCCTCATTGTAGCCCAAAACATAGCCTTAATCATAACCCTAAACCTAACCCTAGTCCTAACCCTAATATTAACCCTCACCCTTGCCCTAATCCTAGCTATAACAACATCCCTTACCCTATATTAAACCCTAACTGTAACCCTAACCCTAGTGGTAACCCTTGACTTATCCTTAGCCCTAGCACCAATCCTAGATCAAAATCCAACTCTAAATCTAATCCTAACTCGATGCCTAAGCCTAATCCTAAAACTAGCCCTAACCCTAGCCCTAACATAACCCTAGCCATAATTTAGCACTATCCCTAAACCTAACCCTAACCCTAGCCCTAAGACTCACTCTCTTATACTAGCCCTATCACTCATTCTAACCCTATCCCTTACTGTAACTCTAACCCTAGTGCTAACCCTTTCCCTATCCTTATCGCTAGCACTAACCTTAGGCAAAATGTAACTCTAAAACAAGCCCTAAACCGAAGCCTAAGCCTAAACCTAACACTAGCCAAACCATAACACTATTCCTAAAATGAACCCTAATGCTAGCTCTAGCCCTAAAACAAAACCGAGCCATAGATCTAACCCTAAACATTAACCTAAACCAAACCCTAACCTTACACCTAGACGTAAACCTAGACATATTTGAGTTGGAAGCCGAACCCTAAAACTAACCCTGAACCTGACACTGACCCTAACACTTCTAGCTCTAAACATCACCCTAACAGTAAACCTAACCCTAACACTAAACCTAGCACTAAAAGCCTAAAACTAGCCCTAATTTTAAACCTAGTAATTACATTAGCTGTAATCCTAGCCTTAACATAACCCAAAACCTAGCCCTAATCAGAGCCCTAACCCTAGCTTTAAACCTAACCTAACCCCAACACTAGCCCTAATTGTAACCACAACTTTAGCCTTAAACTGATCTCAAACTCTATCCATTAACATAACTATAACCCAAACCATAATGATATCCCTAAGCATAAACCTAACCCTATCCTGAATCCTAACCCTTCCATTGCCGTAAACCTAACCTGTACCCTAAATCTAAACCTATAGTTACCTTAACCCTAATCCTAAAACTAATTCAAGGCCAAAATTAAAACCTTAACCTATCTCAAACGCTAACCCAGACCTTAACCCTAATAATACCCCTAGCACTAAACGTGACCATAACCCAACACCTAACCCTTAGCCTAGACTTAGCCATAAACCTAACCCTAAAAATATCTTTCAACCACAATTCTGGACCTGAAATTAGCCCTAGCCCTAATCCTAGACCTAACCCTAAAAACACACCTAGCCCTCATTCTTGTCATAAACCTAGCCTTAATCATAACCCTATATCTAGCCCTACACCTAACCCTAATTCTAACCCTCACCCTACCTCTAAACCTAGCAATAATGTCATAACTTACTCTAAATTTAAACCTAACCCTAACCCTAACACTAGGCTTAAGCTAAATACAAACCAGCCCTAATTTAGCTGTATCTCTAAACCTATCCTAACTCTAGACCTAAGACTAACTCTAACACTTGCCATAGCCCTAGCCCTAGTTCTATCCGTATCTGCTACCATAAACATAACACTAGCCCTAACACTTGCCCTAAGGTTAGTCTCAGCCCTAACCATAACTCTAAATCCAACCTTAAACCTAAGCCTAAGCCTAACATTAACACTAGCCCTAACCCTAATGATAATTGTAAAACTAGCCATAACCTAATCCTAGCAGTAAACCAAAACCAAACAATAGCCCTAATCCTAAACCTTAACATAAACCAAACACTAACACTACACTTAGACCTAAACCTAGCCCTAATTCGAGTCCTAAGCCTCACCTTAAATCTAACCCTGACTCCGACTCATATCCTAATGCTCACCCTATATCTAAACACTGCCCTAAACTCAAACCGAACACTAACATTAACAATAGCGCTAATTCGAGTCTTAATGCTAACCCTAAAACTAACCCTGACCCTGACTCATATCCTAACAAGAACTCTAACTATAAATATCACCTTAACCTTAAACCTAACCCTAGCACTCAAACTACCCCTAATCCTAACCCTAAAACTAACCCAAGTTCTTACATTAGCTGTTGCACTAATCCTAGCCCTAACCCTATCACAAAAACTAGTCCTAAACCGAGCCCTATACCTAGCCTTAACTCTAACCCTAATCATAGCCCTAACCCTAGATCTAAATCAATCCCTTACCCTAAGCAAAACCCTAAGCCTAAGAATAACCCTAGACCTATCTCTAGTCTTTAGACTAACCAAAACCCTAACCTTATTAATAGTCCTAATCCTAGCCTTTGATTTAGCTCTAACATTATCCCAAACACTAACTCTAACTCTGATCCTTATTCTGACCCTAACACTAAACATAGGACTAACCCTAACCCCAACCCTAACCCAAAATCTACCATAATCCTATCGCTAGACCTAACTCTCAGCCTAGCCCTAACCATAGCTCAGAACCTAATCCCTACGCTAAACATAACCCTAAGCCTAATCCTACTTCTAACTCTCACCTTAACCCTAAAACAAGACCTAATCTTAACCCTAACCCTAACCCTAAACTTAACTCTAACTTTATCCATTACCCTAAACATAAACCTTACCATAATGTAACCCTAGGCTTTACCCTAATCCTATCGCTTTCCCCAAACCTATCAATTACCCTAACTTACCCTGAACTGTAAACCTAATCCAATTATTACACTAACCCTAACCTGAATGCTAATTTGAGTCCTAACCCTAACCTCAAAACTAAACCAAACCTTAACACTAACCGTGACCCTAATAATTCCCCTAGCTATAAACCTGACTCTTACCCTACCTAAACCTTACACTAGAACTAGCCATAAAACTAACCCTAAAACTATTCCTAACCTTAACCCTAGACATGATATTAACCCTAGCCATAATCCTAGCCCTAACCCTAACAAAAACCCTAGCCCTTATCCTGGCCCTAAACACAGCCTTAATTTTATCCTTAACCCAAACCCTAGACCTAACCCTAACAAAAACCCTAGACCTAATCTTAGCTCTAATTTAGCCTTACCCCTAACCCTAACCCTAACCCTAGTCCAAAGACTAACTCTAACTTTCACCATAACGCTAACCCTAGTTCCAACCCTATCCCTTACTAGAACCCTAATACTAGCCCTAAACCTTGGTCTAACCCTAGCCTTATTCATGGCCCTGGCCATAACCCTAGATCTAATCCTAACTCTAAATCTAATCATAAAACTAAGCCTAAACCTAAACATAACACTAGCCCTAACTCTAATGGTAATCCTATAACTAGCCCTAACACTAGGCCTAGCCCTAAAACAAAACTGAGCCATATCCGTAACACTAACCCTTATGCTAAACCAGAACCTAACCCTACACCTAGCCCTAATCATATCCTAATTCTAGTCCTAACCCTAACCCGAAAACTAACAAGGACCCTGACTCTTACCCTAACACTAACCCTGGCTCTAAACATCATCATCACCTAAACCTCAACCTAACACTAGATATAGCCCTAACCCTAACCCTATAACTAGTGCTAATCATAACCCTACTTCATACATTAGCCATAGCCTTAATCCTAGCCCAAACCTAACCTAAAACTTAGTTTTAAACCGAGTAGTAAACCTAGCTTTAACCCTAAACATAAACCTAACCCTAACCCAAACCTAGCCCTAATCCAATACATAACCCTAGCCCTAACCTTAGGCTTAAACCTTTCCATTACCCTAACAATAACCCTAACTCTTAACTAACCCTAGGCTGACCCTAACCCTATCCATTACACTAAACCAAACCTAAACCCTAAAAATAACATTGTCATTACCCTAAACCTAAACCCTAACCTAACCCAAACCCTAACCCTGATGCTGACCGTAAAAACAACACTAGATATAAACCTGAATCTTACCCTAAACCTAATCCTTATACTGGACCAAGCCATAAACATAACACTAAATTTAGCCCTAACTTTAACCCTAGACCTGACATTAGCCCTAGCCGTAATACTATCCCTAAGCCTAACACAAACCCTAAACCTCATCCTAGACATAAACCTAGCCTTAATCATAACCCTAATCCTAACCCTAGCCCTAACCCTAATACTAACCCTTGTCGTAGCCCTAAACCTAGCCAATACCACATCCCTTACCATAAATGTAATCCTAATTCTAACCCTAACCCTTTTTCATCACAATTGCCCTATCCTTAGACCTAGCTTTAACACTAGATTGAAACCTAACTTTAAATCTAACCTTAACTCGATGCCTAAGCCTAAAGCTAGACCTAGCCCTGATGCTAATCATAACCCTACTTCATACATTAGCCTTCATACATAACTCTAACCCTAGCCCTAACACTAAACGTAGCCATAATTTAGCCCTATCGCTAACCCTAAACCTAACTCTAGCCCTAAGAATAACTCTAACTCTCACACTGGCCCTATCACTCATTTTAATCCTATCCCTTCCCATAAACCTAATCCTATCCCAAATCCTAGTTCTAACCCTTGCCCTATCTTTAGCCCCAGCACTAACCTTACATAAAAACCTAACTCTAAATTTAACCCTAAACTGAAGCCTAAGCCTAAGTCTAACACTCGCCCTAACCCTTACACTAGTCCTAAAAATTTCACTAGCCCTAACCCTAGCCCTAAATCCAAACCAAGCCAAAGCTCTAACCATCACCATTAACCTAAACCAAGCCACAACCCTACACCTAGCCTTAACACCAGCCCTAATTCGAGTTTTAAGCCAAACCCTTAAACTAATCCTGACCCTTACACTGACCATAACACTAACCCGAGTTCTAAACATCACCCTAAACCTAAGCCTAAACCTAACAGTAAACCTAGCCCTAAAACACTAAAATTAGCCATAATCATAACCCTAGTGCTTATATTAGCCATAAACCTAACCCTAGCACTAACTTAACCCAAAACCTAGCCCTAATCATAACCATAACCCTAGCCCTAAACTGATTTCTAACTCTATCCATTACCATAACCATAACCATAACCATAACCATAACCCTAATGCTAATTCAAGCCCTAACTTTAAACCTTAACCTATCCCAAACATTAACCTAGAACTTGACCCTAATAATACCCCTAGCTCTAAACCTGATGCTAACCCTAAACCTTACCCTTATACTAGATGTACACATAATCCTAATTCTGAAACTATCTTTAGCCATAATTCTGGACCAGAAATTAGCCATAGCACTAATCCTTGTGCTAACCCTAAAAAAACAAAATTCTTAGCCCTCTTCCTAGCCCTAAACCTAGGCTTAATTATAACCCTAACCCTAACCACAGCCCTAACCCTAATTATAACCCTCACCCTACCTCTAAACCTAGCTCTAAAGCCATGCATTACCACAAACTTGTCCCTAACACTAAACTTAAACTCTAAATGCTACGTCTAAACTCTAACCCAAACCCTAACCCTAACCCTAACCCTAGGATTAAACAAAAGCCTAAACCTAGCCCTAATCCTAGCCCTAATTTAGCCCTATCTCTAACCCTAACCCTAATCCTAGCCCTAAGACTAACTCTTGACCTAGCCCTATCCCTACTTCTAACCCTATCCCTTACCATAACCCTAAACCTAGCCATAACCCTACCCCTATCCTTAGTTGTAGCCCTAACCCTAGGTCTAACCCTATTTCCAAATTTAACCCTAACACTAAGCCTAAGCCTAACACTAACACTAGCCCTAACCCTAACCACAGGACTAAAACAAACCTAGCATTAGCACTAACTCTAAACCTTAACTTAAACCAAACCCTAATACTACTGCTAGACCTAACCCTAACCCTGATTCTAGTACCAACCCTAAATTTAAAACCAACCCTGATGATGAATCATATCCTAACACTTACCCTAGCTCTAAACACTGCCCTCACCTTAAACAGATCCATAACAGTAACCCTAGCCCTAATTCGAATTTTAACTCTAACCCTAAAACTGAGCCTGACCCTGACTCCTATTCTAACACGAACCCTACGTAAAAATATCACCCTAACCTTAAACTTAACCCTAACACTAAACTTAACCCATACCTTAATACTAAAACTAACCGTAAAGTTAACCCTAGTTCTTACATTAGCCATTGCCTAAACCCTAGCCCTAAAGCTAACACAAAACCTAGGCCTGATCTCAGCACTAAACTTAGCTTTAACCCTAACTCTAACCATGACCATAGCCCTAACCCTAGCTCTAAACCAATCCCTTACATAAGCAAAACCCTAAACCTAAGGATAACCCTAGACATATGCCTAATCCTTAGGCTAACCAAAACACTAACCTTATTTATAGCCCTTACCCTTGCCCTCATTCTAGATCTAACCCTCTCCAAAACACAAACACTAACCCTGACCCTTTTACTGACCTTACCATTAATCCTAGGTCTAATCGTAACCATAACCCTAACCCAAAACCTACCATAATCCTGTTCCTAGACCTAATCCTGAACCTAACACTCAGCATAGCCCTAATCATAGCTCAGAACCTAACTTTTACACTAAACATAACCTTAAACTAACCCTAGTTCTAACCCTCACCCTAACCCTAAATCAAGAACTAATTTTAACCATAACCCTAGCCCTAACCTTAATTCTAACTGTATTATTAACCAAAACATAACCCTTACACTAATGCTAACTCTAGGCCTAACCCTAAATGTATCACTATCCCCAAACTTATCAATTACCATAAACCAACCCTGAACCCTAGACCTAATCCAATCATTGCCCTACCCTAACACTAATGATAATTCAAGTCCTAACCCTAAACTCAAATCTAAACCAAACCCTAACACTGACACTGACCCTATTAATTCCCCTAACACTAAACCTCACTCTTACCCTATACCTAACCCTTACACTAGACCTACCCATAAAACTAACTCCAAAACTATCCCTAAGCATAAACCTAGACCTGATATTAGCCCCAGCCATGATACTAGCCCTAACCCTAACAGAAACCCTAGCCCATATCCTAGCCCTAAGCATAGCCTTAATTATAACCCTAACCATAACACTAGGCCTAACTCTAACACTAACCCTAGCCCTAATCTTAGATCTAATTTAGCCCCATACCTAACCTTAACACTGAACCTAGCCCAAAGACTAACTCTAACTATCACCTTAGTTCTAAAACTAGTTCTAACCCTATACTTTACTGAAATCCTAATTCTAGCCCAAACCATGGGTCTAACACTAGCCCTATTCATAGCCCTAGCAGAAACCATAGATCTAACCCTAACTCTAATCTAACCCTAACCCTTAGCCTAAACTTAAACCTAACACTAGCCCTAACCCTAAGGCTAATCCTAAAACTAGCACTAACCCTAGGCCTAAAACAAAACCAAGTCATAGACCTAACACTAACCCTTAATAAAAACTAAGCCTTAACCATACACTTAGCCATAACTCTAGCCATAATTAGAGTTTTAAACCAAACCCTAAAACTAACTGTGACCCTGACACTGACCTTAAAACTAACCCTAGCTCTAAACATCACCCTAACCCTATACCTAAACCTAAGAATAGACCTAGCCCTAACCCTAACCCTAAAATTAGCCCTAATCGCAACCCACATACTTACATTAGCCATTACCCTAAATCTAGCCTTAACTTAAACCAAAACCTAACCTTATTTCAAGCAGTATCCCCAAATTTAACCCTAACCCTAACCCTATCACTAATTGTCACTATTACCCTACCTGTAACCCTAGATTTAAATCTAACCCTAACCCTAATCCTAACCCTATCAATAATCGTAACAATAACCGTAGCCATACCCCTATCTCTAACCCTATCCATTACCCTAACCATAACCCTAACCCTAATGCTAAACCTGGCCCTAAACCTAACCATAACCCTAATCCTAACCCTATCCATTACCCTAAATATAACCTGAAAACTAAACCTAACACTATCTTTACCCTAATCCTAACTCTAATGCTAATTTGAGCCCTAACATTAAACCTTAACCTACCCAAAACAGTAATTGTGACCCTGACCCTAAGAGTACCCTTAGCTCTAAACCTGACCCTAACCCTAAACCTAAACCTTACACTAGACATAGCAATAAACCTAAACCTAAAACTGTTTTTAACCATAACACTAGACCTGAAATTAGCCCTAGCCATAATCCTAGCCCTAAACATAGGCTTAATCCTAGACTGAACCATAACCCAAGCCCTAACCCTAATTCTATTCCTCACCCTAGCCCTAACCTACCTATAACCTCATCCTATACCCCCAAACTAACCATAACCCTAAAACTAACCCTAACCCTCACCCTAAACCTAGGCCTAACACAAAGCCTAGTGCTAATCCTAGCCTTTATTTAATCCTATCCAAACCCTAAAACTGGCCATAAGACTAACTCTAACTCTTGCCCTAGACCTAGCCCTAGTTCTATCCTTAGCCTTAATCCTAATCCTAGACTTAAGCCTAAATCTAAATCTAAACCTAACTCTAAATTTAACTGTAACAATAAGCCTAAACCAAACCCTAACACTACCCCTAACCATAACACTAATCCTAAAACGTGCCCTAGCACTAGTCCTAGCCATAAACCAAAACCAAGCCATAGTCCTAATCTTGACCTTAACCCAAATCAAACACTAACCCTACAACTAACCGTACAAGTAACTCTATAACTAATCCTGACCCTGACACTGACCCTAACACTAATCCTAGCTCAAAACATCACCCTAACCTAAATTTAACCCTAACACTATATCTAGCCTTAACCTAACCCTAAAACTAGCCTTAATCATAACCCTAGTTCATATTTTAGTCATTGTCCTAACCATAGCCCTAACCTTAACACAAATTCTACACCTAATCTGAGCCCTAACCCTAGCTTTAACTGTAATATTAGCCCTAACCCTAACCCTAACACTAGCCCTAACCCTGACTCTAACCCTATTCCTTATGCTAAGCCAAACCCTAACCCAAATGCTAACCCTAGTCCTAATCCTAATCCTTAGCCTAACTTAAACTCTAACCATAATACTAGTCTTAACCCTAGCCCTCATTCTACCTATAAACCTAACCCTGACCCTCATCTGATCCTAACACTAACCCTAGGTCTAAACCTGAACCTAACCCTAAACCAAACCTTAACACTAGCCCTACTGGTAAACCTATAACTATAAGTAAGCCTAACACTAGATCTGGACCCAAAGCTAATCCTAAATATAGCTATAACTCTAGCCCTAGACCTAAACAAAATCCCAGCAATAGCACTAACAATAACCCTTAACCTGTATCGAACACTAACCCTACTCCTAAACCTAAACCTAGTCCTAATTCTGGCTCTAAAACTAACCCTAACCCTATCCCAAAAACTCACCCTAATTCTAACACTGAACCTAGCTTTAAACATGACACTAACTCAAAACCTAGACCTAACACTAGACCTAGCCATAATCCTAACCCTAAAACTAGCCCTAAACATAACCCTAGCTCTTACGTTAACCATAGTCCTAACACTAGCCCTAAACCTAACATAAAACCTAGACCTAATCCTAGGCCTAAACTTAGCTGTAAGCATAACCCTTAGCCTAACCCTAGCCCTAAACATAGCCCTAACTTAAGCCTCTCCTTAGACATAACCCTAGCTCAAAGCCTAACCTTTACAATAAACATAACCCAACTCTATCCTAAACCCCATCCCTAACAATATCCCTAATCCTGATGTTAAACCTAGCCTGAACTTTAGCTCTAACCATATCCATTACCCTAATCCTAACTCTAACCCTATTTAAAACCCCATCCCTAACACTAAACCTAATTCTAACCATAAATGTAAACCTAGACCTAAACCTAAATGTAAACCTAACCTAAATGTAAACCTAGACCTAACCCTCACCCTATCCCTAACCTTAGCTCAAACACTAACTCTTACCCTAATCTAACTATAACCCTAGCCCTAAACTTAACACTTACCCTAACCCTAAAACTTACCCTAAATCACACCCTAACACTATCCCTAAACCTACCCCTAATCCTACAGTTAATCCAAACCATAACCTAGCCCTAACCCTAGCTCTGAACCAATCCATTACACTAAACATAACCCTAACCCTAAAGGTAACCCTAACCCGACTGCTAAACCTAACTCATCCATTACTCTAAACCTTAACTGAAACCTAAACTAAACCCTATCCATTACCTAATCTTAAACCAAACACTAATGCTAATTCGAGACTTAACCCTAAACCTTTACCTAAACAAAATGCTAACTCTGACCTTGATCCTGACCCTAATAATAACCCTAGCCCTAAAGCTGACCTTTAACTTAAACCTAACTTTTATACTAGACCTAGCCATAACCTAACCCTAAAACAATTTTTAACATTCACCCTAGATCTGATATTAGCCCTAGACCTGGTCATAGACAAAACCCTAACAGAAACCCTAGCCCTTAATTTAGCCCTAAACCTAGCCTTAATCCTAATCTGAAACATAACCCTAGGCCTAATCCTAATTCTAACCCTCACCCTATCCCTAAAGCTAGCTATAACCCCATCCATTTCCATAAACTTTACCGTAACACCAATGCTAACCCTAACTCTAGCCAAACCCCTTAGTCTAGCCCTAACACTAAACCAAGCCTTAATACTAGCCCTAATGTAGCCCTAACCCCAACACTAACCCTAGCCCTAATCCTAGCCCTAATTTAGCTCTAACCCCACCACTAACTCTAGCCCTAATCCTAAACCTAATTTAAACCTAACTCTAACACTAACCCTAGTCCTAATCCTAGCCCCAATTTAGTCCTAACCCTAGCTGTAATCCTAGTCCTAATTTAGCCCTAACCCTAAAGCTAACCCTAAGACTACTACTATGACTAACTCCAATTCTCACCCTAGCCTTATCCCTAGTTCTAACCGTATTTGTTACCATAAGCCTAACCCTCACCCTAACCCTAGCCCTAGCCCTAAACCTAGATCTAACCCTAACTCTAAATCTAACCCTAAGCCTAAGCCTAAACCTCAACCTAACACTAGCCCTAACCCTAATACTAATCCATAATCTAGCTGTAACAGTAGCCCTAGCCCTAAAACAAAACCAAACTACATCCTTAACCCTTAACCTAAACCAAACCCTAACATACTAGTACTACTAACTTTAGCCCTAATTCGAGTTTTAACCCTAACCCTAAAACTAACCCTGACTCTGACACTAACCCCAACAAAACCCTTGTTCTAAACATCACCCTAACCCTAAACCTAACCATAACACTAGACCAAGCCCTAACACTAACCCTAAAACTAGCACTAATTGCAATACTAGTTCATACATTACCATAACCCTAATCCTAGCCCTAACCAAACCCAAAACCAAGCCCAAATCCGAGCCTTAACCCTAGCTTTAAACCTAACCATAACCCAAAACATAGCCCTAAACTTTACCCTAACACTAGCCAGAATTCTAACCATAACCCTAGCCCTATCACTAATTCTAACCCTATCCATTACCCTAACCATAACCATAACTCTAAGGTTAACCCTAGGCCTAACCCTAAACTTAGCCCTAATCCTAGCCCTAAACTATTTCATTAACCTAAACGTAACCTGAACTCTAAAGCTAACACTATCATTACCCTAACTCTAGCCCTAATGCTAATTCAAGCCCTAACCCTAAACCTTAACCCCTCCCAAACCCTAACTCTGCCCCTTCCCATGATAATATACCTAGCTCTAACCCTGACCCTACCCCTAAACCTAATCCTTATACTAGACCTAGCCATAAACCTAATCCTAAAACTAACGCTAGCCATAATCCTAGACCTGACATTTGTACTAGCCATAATTATAGCCCTAAACTTAACACAAAACAAACCCATAACCCTAACCCTAACCCTAGCTCTAATCCTATCCATAACCCTAGCCCTAAATTTAGCTCTAACCTTATCAATTACCCTAAACATAACCCTAATTATAATGCTAACTCTAGGCCTAAATCTAACCCTTTGCCTAACTGTAACCCTATCCATTATGCTAAATCCAACCTGAACCCTAAACAAAACCCTATCATTACCCCAACCCAAAACCTAATGCTAATTTGAGCCCTAACCCTAAACCCTAACCTAAACAAAACCCTAAACCTGACCCTGACCCTAATAATACCCCTAGTTCTAAATTTGACCCCTACCCAAAACCTAACACTTACATTAAACATAGCCATTAACCTAACCCTAAAACTATCCCTAACCATAACCCTAGACCTGACATTCACCCTAACAGTAATTCTAGCCCTAATCCTAACACAAACACTAGCCCTCATCCTAGCCCTCAACTAAGACTTAATCATAACTCTAATGAACCTAGCCCTAACCCTAATTCTAACCTTCACCCTAGCACTATTCCTAGCTCTAACCCCACTGTTTACACGAAACCTAACCCTAAGACTAAAACTAACCTTAGGCCTAAACATAACCATAAACCTAGCCCTATTATTAGCCCTAATTAAGCCCTATACCTAACCAAACACTAAGCATAGCTGAAAGACTAACTCTCACTCTCACCCTAGCCCTATTCCTAGTTCTAACCCTATCCCTTACCATAACCCTAATCCTAGCCATAAACCAACACCTAACAGTAACCCTATCCTTAGCACTAGACCTAACCCTAGATTTAATCCTAAATCAAAATCTAACTTTAACCCTAAGCCTAAACCTAAACCTAACACTAGCCCTACACCTAATGCTAAGTGTAAAACTAGCCCTAACCATAGCCCTAGCCCTAAAACAAAACTGAGCTATAGCCCTAATTTTAACACTTCACCTAAAACAAAACCTAACCCTACACCTAGCCCTAACAATAGCTCTAGTTCGAGTCCAAAAACTAAACCTAAAACTACTCTGACCTTGAATTTAATCCTAACACTAACCCTAGCTCTAAATGTTATACCTAACCCTAACACTTGACCTAGTCCTAACCCTAATACTATACTAGACCAAATCATAACCCTAGTCTATACATTGGCCATAAATCTAAAACTAGCCCTAACTCTAAACAAAACCTAGCCTTAATGCAAGACCTAACCCTAGCTTTAACCCTAAACCTAAACCGAACACTAGCCTAACCCTAACCCTAACACTAAACATAGCCCTAATCCTAGCTCTAATCCTATCCCTTACCATAAGCTAACCCTAATGCGATGCTAACTCCAGACCTAACCCTAATCCTTAGTCTAACCAAACACACACCCAATTACTAGTCCTAACCCTAGTCCTAATTCTAGATCTAAACATAACCCAAACCCTAAACTTAACCTCACACTTATTTTGACCCTAAAGGTAACCATATGTCTAAACCTGACCCTAAACATAAATCGAACCCTAAGACTAGCACTAGCAATAACCCTAAACCTAAACATAACTCTAACACTAACCCTAGACCTAAATCTAATCCTATCTCTAGCGGTATCTCTAGCCCTACACCTAAACAAAAACCTAGCCCTAGCCCTAATGATAAACCTTAACCTAACACAAACACTAACCCTACCCCTAGACCTAACTCTAGTGATAATCCTTGGTTTAACCCTAACCCTAAATATAACCCGAACACTGACCCTGACCCTAACACTAACCCTAGCTCTAAACATCACGCTAACGGTAACCCTAACACTATTACTTGACCTAGCAGTAATATTTACACAAAAAGTAGCCCTAATCATAACCCTGGTTTATATATTAGTTGTAGGCCTAACACTAGACCCAACCTAACCCAAAACCTGGCCCTAAGCTGAGGGCAAACCCTAGTTTAAACATTAACCCTAACACTAGCCCTAATCCTAACATTAACCATAGCCCTAAACATAGCTCTAATTATATCAACTACCCTACACTAACACTAATCCTAACCATAAGCCTAGCCCTAAACCTAGCTCTAATTCTATTCATTACCCTAAACATAATCCTAATCCTAATGCTGATCCTAGGCTTAACCCTGACACTATCACAATCAATAAACCTATCCATTGCCCTAAAACAAACGTGAACCCTAATCCTAAGCCTATTCATTACCCTAACCCTAACTCTAACCCTAATGCTAATTCGAGTCCTAAACCTAAACCTTAACCTAAACCAAACCTTAAGCCAAAAAACTGACCCTAATAATACACATAGCTGTAAATTTGACCCTTACCTTAAATCTAACCTTACACTAGACCTAACAATAAACATAAACCAAGACCTATCTCTAATGTAACCCTAGACCTGATATTAGCCCTAGACCTAATCCTAGCCTTAACCTAACACGAACACTAGCTCTCATCCTAGCCCAAATCGTAGTCTTAATCATAACCCTAACCCTAATTCTAACACTTTCCCTAGCCTTAAACCGAGATATAATCCCATTGCTTACGCTAAACCTAACCCACACCCTAACCCTAACACTAAACCTAGACCTAATCTTAACCCTAGGACTAACCCTAACACTAACCCTAGCCCTAATCCTAAACCTAAACCTAATCATAGCTTTAAGACTAACTATAATTCTCGACCCAGCCCTAGCCCTAATTCTAACCCTATCACTTACCAAAATCTTAGAATAACCTAAGAATAGCCTAGGATGATCTAGAATAACCCTAGCCCTAACCTTACACTTTGCCCTAACCTTAGATCTAAACCTAACTCGAAATCTAACCCTAATTCTACACCTAAACCTAACACTAACACTAGCCCAAATCCTATCGCAAATCCTAAAACTAGCCCTAACCATAGGATTAGACCTAAAACAAAACTGAGCCATAACACTAACACTAAACTTTTACCTAAACCAAACCCTAACCTTATATCTAGTCCTAAGCCGAGCCCTAATTTGAGTCCTAATCTTAACCCTAAAACTACCCCTAAACCTGTCTTTGACATTAACACTAACCCTACCTCTAAGCATTACCCTAAACCTAAACCTTAACCTAACACTAGACCTGGTCCTAACCCTAATTCTAAAACTAGTTCTAATCATAAACCTAGATCAGACATTAGCTGTAACCTTAAACCTAATGCTATCTCAAACCTAGACAAAATCTGATACCTAACCCTAGCTTTCACCCTAAACCTAAACCTAACACTAGCCCTAACACTAACCCAAACCCTAGCTCTAACCGTAGCACTAACCTTATACTTTACTTTAGCCAAACCCCAACCTTAATGCTAACCCTAGTCCTAAAACTAATCCTTAGTCTAACCCAATCCCTAACCCTAATACTAGTCCTAACCCTAGCCCTCATTCTTGTTATAATCATAAACCAAATTTTAACCCTAACCCTGACCCTTATTATGACCCTGAATATAAACCAAACCCTAACACTAGCCTTACCCATAACCCTATATCTAAACCTAACCCTAACACTAGCCCTAGATTAAACCTAATCCTAAATCTAACCATAACTTTAAACAAGACCTAAACAAAAAACTAGCCCTAGCTCTAATGATAACCCTTAACCTAAGCCAAACACTAACCTTACCTCTAGTCCTAACCAATCCTAATTCTGGCTCTAGCCCTAACACTAACCCTAATACAAACACAGACCCTGACACTAACACTAACCCTAGCTATAAAACTGACCCTAACCGAAACCTAAACCTAACACTAGACCTAGCCATAACCATAAACATAACCCTTACATTACCATAGCACTACAACTAGCTCTAAACCTAACACAAAACCTAGCCCTAATCCTAGGCCTAAATCTAGCCCAAAGTGTAACCCTAACCCTAACCTATCCTTATCACTTACCCTAAGCCGAACCCTCACACTAACCCTAACCCTCGCCTTAGACCTAACCCTAGATAAAACCCAAAACTGAACCCTAAACATAACCCTAGCCCTATCCCTAAACCTAATTCTAATCCTAGTCCTAAACATAATGTTAACACTAGCCCTAATACTATCTCTAAAATTATCCATTACCCTAAACCGACCCTTAACCCTAATGATAACCCTAGCTCTAATTCTAATTGTAAACTAATCCTAGACCTAAACCTACCTAATGATAACCCTAGCTCTAATCCTAATTGTAAACCTCATCCTAGACCTAACCCTAAACTTAACCCTCATCGAAGCCTTAACCCTAGATAAAAACCTAAACCTTACTCTAACACTAAACCTAGCCCAAACCCTAACAATAACCCTAAACCTAACACTACCCCTAACCCTAGCCTGACATCTAACCCTATCCATTACTCTAACTCAAATGATAATATTTGCCCTAAACTTAACACTAATCCTAAAACTAAAACTACCCCTAAACCTAACCCGATATCTAACCCTATACATTAACCTAACTCTAAAGATAACCTTAGCCCTAACCCTAACAATAACCATAACCTTAACCATAAATCTAACACTAGACATAATCCTAAACCTAACCCTCACCCTAGCACGAACCCTAGCTCAAAACCTAACCTGTACCCTAAAACTAACATAAACCCTAACCCTAGGTCTAGCACTAACCCTAACTCTAGCCCTAATCCTATACAAAATCCTAGCCCTAACCCTAGCTCTAATGCTATTCATTACCCAAACAATAACCCTAAGCCAAATGCTAACCCAAGGTCTAACGCTAAAGCTATCACTAACCCTAACCCTACCAATTACCCTAATCTTAACCTGAATCCTAAATCTAAATCTATCCATAAACCTAATACTAATTCTAAACCTAAACCTAATCTGAGCACTAAACCTAATAATTAACCTAAAACAAACCCGAAACCTCACCCTCACCCTAAAAATACACCTTACTCTTAACCTGGGTCATACCCTAAACCTAACATTAGACCTAGCCATGAAACTAACCCTATAACTGTCCCTAGCCATAACCATAAACCTGACATTATTCTTATCCCTAAAACTTGCTCTTACCCTAACACAAACCCTAGCCATCAACCTAACCACAAATCTAGCCTTAATTCTAACACAAAACTAACCCTAGACCTAAACCTAATTCTAATCATCGCCCTAGCTTTAAACCTAGCTATAATCCCATCCCTTCCCCTAAACCTAACCCTAAACCTAATCTTAAACATAGCCCTAACCCTAGGCCTAACCCTAACACCAATGCTAGACATATTCCTAACCCTAATTTAGCTGTACACTGAACCCTAACCCTAGCCTTAATACTAACTCTAACTATCTCCCTATATCTATTCCTAGTCCTAACCCTATCCCTTACCGTAACACAAACAGTAGACCTAACCTTAGTCCTAACCCTAGCCATAGCCCAAACCCTAAAATTAAACATAACTCTAAATGTACCCCTATGCCGAAACTCACCCTATCACTAGCAATAATACTAACATTAATTGTAAAAATACCCTTAATTTATCCTTAGCCCTAAAACATAGTGAGCCACAGAACAAACCCCAACCCTTAACCTAAACCAAATTCTAACCCAACATCTAGCCCTAAGCCTACCCGTAATTTGAGTCCTATCCCCATCCCTAAAACTAACTCTGACCCTGACTCTGAACCTAAAACTAACCCTAGCTCAAAACATCACCCTTAACTTAAACCTAACCATAAAACTAGACTTAGCCCTAACCGTAGACCTAAAATTAGCCCTAATCATAACCCTAGTTCTTACATTATCTATACCCCTAACACTAGCCCTAATGTTACCCAAAATGTAGCCCTAATGCGAGCCCCAACCCTAGCTTTAACCCTAACTCTAAATCTAAAACAAGCCCTAACTCTTACTCTAAACCTCAACCTAACTTTAATCCTTGCACTAATCATAAACTTAACACTAACCCTAACACTAACACTAACCATAACCATAGCCCTAACACTAGCTCTAATCCTATTCATTACTCTAACCCTAATCCTAATCCTGACCCTAATGCTAACCCTCGGCCTTACCCTAACACATTCACTAACCGTACCTATCCATTACGCTAAACATAACCCTAACCCTAAACCTAACCAAACACTAAACCTAGACGTAACACTAACCCTAAAACTAGCCCTAATTGTAACCCTAGTTCTTACATTAGCTGTAGCCCTAAAGCTAACACAAAACCTAGCCTAGACCTAATCGAAGCTCTAATCCTACCTTTAAACCTAACCTTAAACCGAACCCTAGCCCTAACCCTGACCCTAAACTTAGCCCTAACACTAGTGCTACCCATATCACTTACCCTAAGCCAAACTCTAAACCTAAAGGTACCCTAGTCCTAAACCTAATTCTTAGCCTAACACAAAACCTAACTCTATTACTAGTCCTAAACCTAATCCTCAATCTAGCTCTATCACTATCCCAAACTCTAACACTAACCCTGACACTTATTCTGACCCTAACACTAACTATAGATCTAAACCTGACCCTAACCCTAAACCAACCCCTAATATTGGCACTACAAGTAACCCTATAACTAAAGCTTACCCTAACACTAGATTTAGACCTACACTTAATCCTTTATCTAGTGATAACTCTAGGCCTAGCCCTAAATAAAAACTTAGTCCTAGCCCTAATAATAACCCTTAACCTAACCCAAATACTAACCCTACCCCTAGACCAAACCCTAGTCCTAATGCTGGCCCTAACAATAAACCTAACCCTAAACCGAACACTGACTCTTACACTAACACAAACCCTAGCTCTAAACCTTATCCTAACAAAACACATAACCCAAACACTAGACCTAGCCATATCACTAACCCTGAAACTAGCCATCACCATAGGCCAAAACCTACCTCTAACTCTATCCATTACCCTAAACCTAACACTTACCCTAAAGCTAAACCTAGCCTAAACACCTCAAACTGACTCTAACCCTAATCTTTGTCCTAGCCAAACACTAGCTCAATCCCTAACCCTTAAACTTAACCCAACCCTAACACTAACCCATGGCCTAAACCTAAACCTAACCTTAACCCTAGCACTAATCCTATCCTTAAACCTATCCCTAACCCTAGCTCTAAGCCTATATATTACCCTAACTCTACCCTAATCTTAATGATAACCCTAGCCTAACCCTAGCTCTAACCCTACCCATTAACCTAATATTAACCCTGATGATAACCCTAGCTCTTACCCTAAATCTAACCTAACCCTAACCCTAGACATAACCATAAACCTAAACTTTGCCATAGAGCTAACCCTTGCTCAAACCGAAACCATTACCCTAAACCGAACACTAAACCTATCCCTAACCCTAAACTAAAGCCTAACCCTAACCCTAACCCTAACACGACATCAAACCCTATCCAATACCCTAAACCTAATGATAACCCTAGCCCTAAAATTAACACTAACCTTGGCCCTAGCCGTAACTATAACCTAGATCTAACCCTAAACCTAACCCTTGCCCTAGTGCTAACCATAGCTCAAACTCTAAACCATACCCTAAACCTAAACCTAACCCTAACCCTAGGCTTAACCCTAACTCTAGCCCTAATAATAACCATAACCCAAGCCCTAACCCTATCCCTTACCCTAAGCACAACCATAACCCTAAGGCTAACCCTAGGACTAACCCTAACCCTTTTGCTAACTCTAACACCATCAATTACCCTACACCTAACATGAACCCTAAATCCAAACCTATCATTACCGTAAAAAATCTCTAATGCTAATTGAAGTCTAAACCTAAATCCTAACCTAAACCAAACACGAAACTTAATTCTAACCCTAATAATACCCCTAGCTCTAAACATGACCCTTACCCTAACCGAACCCTTACACTAGACCTAGCAATAAATCTAACCCTCAATCTATCCCTAATGTAAGCCTAGACCTGACACTAGCTTAGTCTTAGCCCTAATTCTTGCCATAACCCTAAAACAAACCCTAGCCCACATCCTAGCCCTAAACCTAGCCTTATTACTAAATCAAACCATAACCCTAGCCCTAATCAAAATTCTTATCTATGTCCTAGCCCTAAAACTAGCTCTAACCCCAACCCTTCCCCTAAACCTAACCATATCCCTAAACATAAACCTAAGGCTAAACTAGGCTTAACCCTAATACAAACACTAGACCCAATCCTAGCTCTAATTTAGCCTTAAACCTAACCTAACCCTATCCCTAAGACTAACTCTAAATCTCGCCCTAGCCCTATTTCTAGTTCTAACCCTATCCCTTACCAAAATCCTGTCACTTGCCTTTACATTAGCCCTAACCCTTGCTCTAGCCCTTATCCTATATCAAACCCTAACTCTAAATATAACCCTAACCCTAAGCTAAACCTCTCACTAACACAAGCCATAACACTAATGCTAATCCTAAAACTAGCTCTACCCTAGCCCTAGCCCTACTAAACAACCGAGCCATAGTCCTAACCCTAAGCTTTAACATAAACCAAACACTAAGCCTACACCTATCCCTAAACCTAGCTCTAATTTGAGTCCTATACCTAACCCTAAAACAAACCCTGACCCTGATTGTGACCCTAACACTAACCCTAGCTCTAAACATCACTCAAAACCTAGTTCTAATTGTAACCCTCGTTCTTACATTGGCTGTAGCCCTAAAAATAGCCCTTACCTAACTCAAAACCTATCCCTAATCAGAGCCATAACTATAACTTTAACCCTAACCATAACCCTAATTCTAGCCCTAACACTTACCCAAAACTTAACTCTAACCCTAATCCCTGACATAACCCAAAACCTAACCCCAACCCTAGACTTAATCCTAACCATAAACCTAGCCCTAAACCAAGATGTAACCATATCCATTACCCTAATCCTAATCCTAACCCTAATGCTAACCCTAGGATAACCCTAAACCTATTCCTAACTCTAGACTTATACATTACCCTAAACCTAACCTGAACCCTAATCCTAAGCATATCCATAAACCTAATCCTAACCCTAATAATCTTAACCCTAAAACTATTTCTAACCATAACCCTACACCTGACATTAGCCATAGCCCTACTGAAGCCCTAACCCTAAAACAAACTCTAGCCCTAATCCTACTTATAATCTTAGCCTTAATCCTAAACATAATCCTAACCATAGACCTAAACCTAATTTTAACTGTCGCCCTAGTTCTAAAGCTAGCTATAACATCATACCTAACCATAACCATAACAATAACCCTAGCCATAAACCTAGGCTCAGCCTTAATACTAACCCTAGCTCTAATTCTAGCTCTAATTAAGCCCTAATTCTAACCCTAAATCGAATCCTAACACTAACTCTCGTCCTAGCCCTATCCCTAGTTCCAACCCTATCCCTTATGATAACTTAAACCCTAGCCCTAACCCTAGCCCTCACATTCACTGTAGCCCTAAACCTAGATCTAACCTTAACTCTAAATCTAACACTAACCGTAAGACTAACCCAACCCTAACACTAGCTCTAACCCAAACACTAATTTGAAAACTAGCCCTAAACCAAGCCCTAGATCTCAAGCAAAACTGAGACATTTAAACCAAAGCCTAACTCTAGAGCTAGTACTAACCCTACCCCAAATTTGAGTCCTAATCCTAATCCTAGAACTAATACTAACCCTGACTCTGACCTTAACACTAACCCTAGCTCTACACATCACCCTATCCCTAAACCTAATTCTAACACTAGACCTCGCCCTAAACCTAACCCTAAAACTAGCCCTAATCATAATGCCAGTTCTTAAACTAGCCATAGTCCTAAACCTAACACAAAACCTAGACCTAACCCAAGGCCTAACCCTAGCTTTAACCCTAATCCTAACCCTGGCACTAACTCTAACCCTATCCCTAGCCCTAATCCTAGCTCTAACTCTATTTCTTACACTTAGTTAAACCCTCACCCTATTGCTACCCTAGTCCTAACCCTAATTCTATGCCTACCCCAAACCCTAACTCTATTACTAGTCCGAACCCTAAACTTCATTCTAGCTGTAAACTTAACCCAAAACCTAACTCTAACCCTGACCCTTATTCTGATCCTAACACTAAACCTAGGTTTAAACCTGACCATAACCCTTATCCGAAACCTAACACTAGCCCTACCATTAACCCTAAAACTAAACCTAACAATAACACCAGCCCTAGACCTAAATATAATCCTAAATATAGCCATAACCCTATCCTTAACCCTAACAATAACCCTTAACTTAAACCAAACACTAACTCTACCCCTAGACCTAACCCTAGTCCTCATTTTGGACCTAACCCTAAACCTAATCCTAACCTGAACCCTGACATTTACCCTAACAAAAACCCTAGCTCTAAACCTTATTCTAACCCCAAAACTAACCCTAACACTAGATGAACTCTAAATCTAGCCATTACCATAAGTCCAGCTCTTACATTACCCATATACCTAACAGTAGACCTAAACCTCACACAAAACCTATCCCTAATTACAGCGCTAAACCTAACCCTAAGCATAATTCTATTCCTAAACCTAGCCCTAACCCTAATCCTAAACCTAAACCTAACGCTAACCTAAACCTAAACCTATCTTTAACCTGCCATCTAAACCTATTAACCTAACCCTAATAATAACCCTAGCCCTAAGCGTTACACTAACCATGACCATAACTATAGACCAAACCATGTTAAGGTTTATAAACAAGTCAAGTTGGCGCCTGGCATTTTGCCAGAGGGAGTGGTTTGAGAAGTAACACCAGCGAGCCATTAAGTGTGGAGATTCCTTATTGGTTGACTGCTGTATCTAGTTTATGTTAGTTAAGATAAGCTGTGTGAAATGTATATATACCCCTCTTGTCCTACAATAAGCGGCTCCCACTCCTGCTGTATCAATCTACACAAGTTGTTGATCACCCCCCGGTTATTTTACTGCAGCTGGACTGCGGCAGATGGTGGCCATACCGGGAACCCCTGGACACTCGGCGGTAAGTGACGAAAAAGAGCTGCTCATCCCTAGATAGGACGGGAGCAAATCTGCTCATCCCTAGGCAGATAGGGCGAGAGGAAAAATGGCCATTTTGAGAAAATAGAGAAGATAGATACAGTATGTTTGTGTCTTGTTTTGTCTTGAAATGTTTTATTGTATTTGTGACGAAAATATGGAAGGGGTGTTAAGTAAATTACTAAGGGAAGAAGGCACCCCAGTGGAACCAAGAGCAGTTAGGGCATGTGTTGATGGAAGCCCAGGAACTCTAGTCAGAAAGAAAAAAGTTCAGAGGAGGAAGGATTATCAGGAAAAATGTTGCAGGAAAAGGCTACTACTGACTACTTTTCATTACCGGAGGGTGCTTGAATCGGCAAGGTGGCTGCCATGTGCGCGAGCCGGTCATGGCACAGCAAAGACTTTCCAAGTGGTGGCAGCCAGCTCTTCCCGACGCCCGGGGAGCGGGACTCCACTGAGAGAGCCCAAATCCAAACCTGACCTGGAGGCACAGTCTCGCAGGCTCTTGCTCCCTGTGCCCAGTGGCAGTTTGAGTCCTGAACACTCCCCGGACTCTCCCCAGGGCCATCTGGGGTTGCCCAGGACGCTGCAGGCAGAAGATGGCCCGAGTCCCTGAAGTTTGATCATTTCCAAGGCCAGTAACTACAATGGTTCTCCCACACCTGGAAGCTAATGAGTAATGAGCACTATTAAGGCTTATTTCAAATGTAAAAAAACTTGAGATAATGTACTAGATTGTTCAGAAGGTTGTTTTCTTAGTGCCTGCTGGAATACTACAGGATTTTCTTTAGCCATCTGGAGTTCCCACCTTCATCCAAGTGCCAGTGAAGACGAAAGTGGAAGAATTTCCAGTGTTTCTGAGAACCGGATGAGACTTCGGATCAAGCTAGCTGCCTGCAGAACTTACCTGGACTGTAATTTAAGCTAGCTGCCTGCAGAACTTACCTGGACTATGATTTACCTGGACTGTGAGTTAATCTATTGAGACACTGATTTACCTGGACTGAGACAACAAACTGTAATCTACAACAAATTGTAACTCGGTATCTTTGCTAACGGTGTCATTGCTGGTATAATTTTTCCAAGGGCTTCTTGCATGGAGCCATCAATTGGCTTGGTATTGTGGCATTTTGTATTCTCCCCTTCTGCTTGCAGCAGATTATTTATGATGTTATGTAAGAACCACT
The DNA here is from genome assembly GCF_047511675.1 of Marmota flaviventris. Classification (NCBI taxonomy): domain Eukaryota; kingdom Metazoa; phylum Chordata; class Mammalia; order Rodentia; family Sciuridae; genus Marmota; species Marmota flaviventris. The sequence continues at coordinate 75,466,054 of NC_092511.1, read as the reverse complement.
ATGGTTGTTATTTAAATTTTTAAAAAGCGGGAAATGTTAAGGTCTGTAAACAAGTCAAGATGGCACCTGGCATTTTGCCAGAGGGAGTGGTGTGAGAAGTAATGCCAGTGAGCCACTAAGTGTGGAGATTCCTTATTGGTTGACTGCTCTATCTAGTTTATGTTAATTAAGATAAGCTGTGTGGAATGTGTATATACCCCTCTTGTCCTACAATAAATGGCTCCCACTCCTGCTGTATCAATCTACATAAGTTGTTCGTCACCCCCGAGTTATTTTGCTGTAACGGACTGCAGCAAAACCATAAATTAATCTTAGCTATAGCAAAAATCCTTGCTCAAACCCTAAATCGAACCCTAAACATAATCCTAAGTGTAACCTTCCCCCTAACCCTTACCCTAACCCTAACTCTAGCCCTAATCCTAACCTTTATCCTAGCCCTAACCCTAGGTCTAATCTTATAAATTACCCTAACAATAACCATAACCCTAATGCTAACCCTAGGCCTAACCCTAAACCTATCACAAACCCTAACCATATCTATCACCTTAAACCTAACCTAAACCTAAACCTAACACTGTCCATTACCCTAACCCTAATTCTATCTTTAATGCTAATGTGAGCCTTAACCTTAAAGCTTAACTGAACCAAAATCCAAAGCCTGACAGTGATCCTAATAATACCCCAGCTCTTAATCTGACCCTTTCCCTGAATGTAACACTTTAATTTAACCCAGCCATAAACCTAACCCTAAAAATATCACTAACTATAAACCTAGACCTGACATTACTCCTAGCCCTAATTCTTGCCTTTAACCTAACACAAAACCAAGCCCTAATCCTAGCCTTAAATCTAGCCTTAATCCTAAACCTAACCATAAACATAGCCCTAACCTAAAAGCTAATCATAAAACTAGCCCTAACCCTAAGCTTAGCACTAAAACAAAACTGAAAAACAGGCCTAACAGTAACCTTAACTTAAACCAAAACCTAGCACTACACCTAGATCTAACCCTAGCCCTAATTCAAGTCCTAATCATATCCTTAAAAATAACCTTGAACCTGACTTATATCCTAACACTCATCCTAGTTCAAAACACCACCCTAACCCTAAACCTACTGTAATCCTATCCCTATATCTAACCCTAAACCTAGCCCTAAACCTAGGTCAAAACCTAAACTTTATGCTAAACATAACGCTAAACCTAAACCTAAACCTAGTTCTAACACGAACTCTAACCCCAACTCAAGGCATATTCCTAACCATAACTCTAGTTCTAACCCTATCAATTACCCTAACCATAACCCTTACCCTAATGCTAACCCTAAGCCTAACCCTAGCCCTATCACTAATGCTAACCATATCAATTACCCTAAACCAAACCTGAACTTTAAAACAAACCCTAACTATACCTTAACCCTAACCCTAATGCTAATTTGAGCCATAAACCTAAATCCTTACCTAAGCAAAATCCTAATCCTAATAATTCCCCGAGCTCTAAACCTGACCCTTACCCTAATCCTAACCCTTACACTAGACGTCGCCATAAGCCTAACCCAAATATATCTTTAACCATAACCCTAGACCTGATATTAGCCCTAACACTAATCCTAGCCCTTAATCTAAAACGAACACTATCCCTCATCCTAGCTGTAAACCTAGCCTTAATCATAACCCTAACTCCAACCCTAGATCTAACCCTAACTCTAATCCTCACCCTATGTCTAAACATAGCTATAACACCATTCTTTATCCTAAACTTAAACGTAACTCTATCCCTATTGCTAGGCCTAAGCTAAACACTAACCCTAGCCCTAATCCTAGTTTTAATTTAACCCTATCCCAAACCCTAAATCTAATTTTAGCCCTATCACTAACTCTAACTCTCACAGTAGCCCTAACCCTAATTCTAATATTAAAACTAGCCCTACCCCTAGCCCTAGCCCTAAAACAAAACTGAACCATAGCCCTAACCTTAACCCTGAACCTAAACCAAATCCTCACCATAACACTAGCGCTAATTTGAGTTTTAATCCAAACCCTAAAACTAACCCTGACCTGACTCTGACCATAACACTAACCCTAGCTCTAAACATAACCCTAACCCTTAACTTAACCTAACACTAGACATAGCCCTAACTCTAACCAAATTTAGCCCTAAACATAACCCTGGTATTTACATTAGTCATAAGCCTAACTCTAGCACTAACTTAACACAAAACCTAGCCCTAATCCAAGCTGTAACCCAAGTTTTAACCCTAATCCTAACACCAAACCTAGCCCTAATCAAAAACATACCCCTAGCCCTAACCCTAGCTCTAACCCTATCCATTGCCATAAGCATAACCCTAACGCTAATGCTAAACCTAGTCCTAAACCTAACCATATCTCTAATTTTAACCTAATCCAAACCTAAACTCTAAGCCTCACCCTATCATTGACCTAACACTAACCCTAATGCTAATTTGAGCCCTAACTTTGAATCTTAACCTAACCCAAACCCTAACCCAGACTCTGACTGTAAAAAGAGTCCTAGCTCTAAACCTGACCCTAACCCTAAAACTAACCCTTACACTACATGTAGCCATAAACCTAACAATAAAAGTATCTTTAACCATAACCCAAGACCTGATATTAGCCCTAGCCCTATTCCCAGCCCTAAATTAGAACAAACCCTAGTCCTCATCCTAGCTCTAAACCTAGCCCTAATCAGAACCCTAACCTTAACCTTAGCCCTAACCTAATTCTAACTCTCACCTTGCCATTAAACCTAGCCTAAAAATATCCCATACCCTAAACTTAATCCTAACCCTAACCCTAACACAAGACCTAAGCTAAACACTAACCCTAGCCCTAATCCTAGCCTTAATTTAACCCTATCCCTAATTCTAATGCTAACCATAGCCCTAAGACTAACTCTAACTCTCACACTAGACCTATCCCTACTTCTAAACCTATCCCTTAACTTAACCCTAACCCTAGCCCTAAACATAGGCCATAAACCTAGACAAAACACTTGCCTAATCCTTATTCATAGTCCTAACCCTAGATCTAACTCTAATTCTAACACTAACCCTAGCATTAATACTAGTACTAATCCTAACACTAACCATGAAACTAGCCCTAACCCTAATCATAGCAGAAAAAAAAAAAAAAAAAAAAAAAAAAAAAAAAAACGAGTAATAGCCCTAACACAAAACCTTAACTTAAATAAATCCTAATACTACCCCCAGACCTAACCCTAGCCCTAATTCGAGTCCTAACCTTAACCTTAATACTAACCCTGACTCTGACTCATATTATAACACTCACCCTAGCTTCAAACACCACCCTAACCTTAAATCAAACCCTTACAGTAACCCTAGCTTAATTTCAAGTCCTAACCCTAACTCTAAAACTAACTCTGACCCTGACTATTAACCTAACACTAACACATGCTCTATATCACCCTAACCTTAAACCTAATCCTAACACTACAGGATTAACCCCTAATCATAACCCCAAAATTCACATAAATTGTATAGCACTCATTCTAGCTCTAACCATAACCCAAACCCTAACCCTGACCCTTATTCTGACCCTAAAACTAATCGTAGGTCTAAACCTGAACCTAATCCTAAACTGAACCCTAAGAGTAGCCCTTCCTGTAAACTTAGACCTAAACCTAAACCTAACACTAGCCCTAGACCTAAACCTAATCATAAATCTAGCCATAACTCGAACCATAGACCTAATGAAAAACCTAGACATAGCCCTAACAATAACCCTTAGCCTAATACAAACACTGCCTCTTCCCCTAGACCTAATTCTGGCTTTAATTCTAACCATAACACTAACCTGAACACTGAACCTGACACTAACAGTAACCCTAGCTCTAAACACCACCCCAACCCTAAATCTAACCCTAAAACTATACCTAGCCCTAATATTAACCCTAAAACTAGCCTGCATCATAACAAGTACTTATATTAGCTGTAGCCCTAACCTATTGCAAAACCTAGCCCTAATAGAAGGCCTACCCTACCTTTAACCCTAAAGCTAATCCTAATCCTAATCATAGCCCTAAACATAAGCCTAAGCCTAGCACTAATTCTTAGTATAACCCTAGCCCTAACACTAGCTTTATCCTATCCATTATTTTAATGATAACCCTAACCCTTGTGCTAACCCTAGGCCAAACCCTAATCCTATCCCTAACCCTAACCCTATCCATTACCCTACACTTAACCTGAACCCTAAACCTAAAACTATCATTACCCTATCCTTAAAAATAATGCTAATTCGAGCCTTAAACATAAACCTTAACCTAACAAAAACCCTAAACCTGACCCTAACCCTAATAATACCCCTAGCTCTAAACTTGACCCTAACCATAAACCTAACCCTTAAAAGAGACCTAGATATAAACCTAACTCTAAACTATCCCTAACTGTAACCCTAGACCTGAATTTTGCCCTAGCTCTAATCCTAGTCCTAACCCTAACACAAAACTTAGCCCACATCCTAGCCATAAACTTCACCTTAATCATAAACCTAACCCTAACCCTAATTATAATGCTCACCCTAGCCATAAAACTAGCTGTAATCCCAACCCTTACCCTAAACTTAACCCTAACCCTAAATCTAATATTAACCCTAGCCCTAACACTAACCCTTGCCTTAAGATTAGTTCTATCTCTTGCCCTATCCCTATGCCAAGTTCTAACCCAATCCCTTACCATAACACTAAACATAGCCCTAACACTAGCCCTATCCTTTGCCCTAGCTCAAAGCCAACATCTAAACCTAACTCTAAATCTAACAGTAAACCTAAGCCTAAACCTCACACTAAAACTAGTCCTAACCCTAATTCTAACACTAATCCTAAAACTAGCCCTAACCTACCCCTAGCCCTAAAACAAAACCCCTAATCCTAACCCTTAACCAAAACCAAACCCTAAGCTTAAACCTGGCCCTTCTCCTATCTCTAATTCCAGTCCTAAATCTAACCTGAAAAGTAATACGGACACTGACTCTGACCCAATTACTAACTCTAGCTCTAAATATTGTAATAACCATAAACCTAACCCTAACACTAGACTTAGTCCTAACCCTAATTCTATAACTAGTGCTGATCATAACCCTACTTCATACATTACCCGTAACCTTAACCCTAACCCTAACCTAACACAAAACCTAGCCTTAATCCGAGTCCTAAACCTAAACCTAGTTTAACCCTAAACTTAAACCTAACCCTAAACCAAACATAAGCCCTAATCATATATATATATATATATATATATATATATATATATATATATATATATATATATATATATATATATATATATCTCCCTAGCCCTAATCTTAGGTCTATCCCTATTCATTACCCTAATGATGACCCTAACCCTTATGCTAAACATTAGGCCTAAACTTAACCCTATCCATTACACTAAATAACATCTAAACCTAAACCCTAACCCTGTCATTAACCGTAACCATAAACCTAATTCTAATTTGAGCCCTAAAACTTATCTCTAACCTAAACCAAACCCTAACCTTGAACCTGACTCTAATAATAACCCTAGCTCTAAACCTAACCCTTACCCTAAACCTAACCCTTACACTGGACCAAGCCATAAACCTAACACTAAATCTATCCCTAACTGTAACCCTGGACCTGGCATTAGCCCTAGACCTAATACTAGCCCTAACCCTAACACAAAACTAGCCTTTATTCTAGCCCTAATCCTAGCATTAATCATAAACCTAACCCTAACCCTAATCCTAACCCTAATACTAACTCTCTCCCTAGTCCTCAACTTAGCTATAACCCACTGCCTTACCCTACCTGAAACCTTAACTTTAACCCTAATCTGAGGTCTAAACCTAACACTAACCTTAGCCCTAATTTAGCCGTATCCCTAAACATAACCCTAGCCCTAGCCCTACGACAAACTCTAACACTCACACTAGCCTATCATTCGTTCTAACCCTATCCCTTACCATAACCCTAAACCTAGCCCTAACCCTAGTCCTAACCCTTGCCATATCCTTAGTCCTAGCCCTAACCAAAGATCAAATCCTAACTCTAAATCTAACCCTAACCCGAAGTCTAATCCTAACCATTATAAATACATTTATATTTAGATTCTATGTCTACAGATGTTGGCTTCAATTATTATTTAGAATATAGTCATTAGTTTCATAAAAGGCATACCATTTCTGGTGGTATAGAAAGAACTGATGGTCAGCGGTAGGATGCTATGTTAAGGGGGAAAGGAGTGAAGGTATGAGATTAATCTATCTTAGCAAATTGGAGGAGAACTGTAATGAATAGACAGGGGTAATGTATGGAGAATGTATAAATTCAAATTCCTTATTTGTATTCATAAAATTAACCTATGTATGAATAGTAAAAGTTTGGAGGTTGAAAGTGGGATAGAGGGAGGAAGAAAAAAGAAGAAATAAACAAGGAAATAAAGAGAGGAAGAATGAAAATAAGATAAAATAAAGGAGGGGATGAGGTGGGCCTATGCAATTCCTCTATATTAAACTATTCTGGTGATTCAGTTCTTAAAGTCAAACTTCTTGGTTTCACATATGTTGAGATTTTGAGGGCCAGAGGAGGAAAGGTAGAGGAGAATAGATGAGAAGAGCGAGAATAGAAAAGTCTCTCAGAACTCTGTTTTCTCCCAGTAGGTGGAGTTGTCTATTCCTAGCTTGAGTTTCTGTGCTAAGGGTGGTGGAGGTACCAGTTTGAGAGGGCTTGAGCTTCTACCTGGAGCCTCCCTACTCTTAGTCTCTGAGTTGGAAACCATGTACCTGTACAGTTGCTGTTCTGCATTGATAGCTACGCAAACCCCGCCCACCCACCCCCCCCCCAAAAAAAAAAAAAAAAAAACTTGTGAGAAAAATCTTGAGTTATCACAGCTGGAGGTAGGGGAGTTGGAAACCATTTACCTGATCAGCCACAGAACTGAGCTGGTAGCAATGGCCACCAGTAGATGTTGAGTAATATTTTCCAAGATGGATTCCATCTGTTACCTGTGTAGGGTGTTTGGTGAGGTGGGTGGTTCTGGGGTGACCGTTGGCTGTGTCCAGAGCTTGGTCTGGTGACCCACAAACAAAGCCTCTGTGTTCTGTGCTACCTATCATCTGTGCAGAGAGCACCTGCACAGCCAAGACTTCCAACTGTGCAGAGAGCTCCAGCAAGCCCCTAGTTTCTTCAAATTTCTATGATATTTAAGATTCATCTTTTACTTAGCCTTACTATGCTACACAGATTTGAGCCTTCTTGGTTCAATGGTTCGCTGTCAGGAACAGTTTGTATTTTAAGATTTTTCTTCATTATGGCTTATTGATGTGAATGAAAATTGAGCTGGAAATAAAACAGTGTTGGTAGGAGATGCTTGAGACTTCACAAATCAGTTCTCAGTGGGCACTTTCTGGTTTCTTTCTTTTGAAGGTAGTTGAAAGTTGAAGCATGCAAAAGCAACTGTATCTGAGAGCCCTTAAGGAGAAAACATAGAAATATGTTTGTATTAAAATAAGTCTCCCAATGATTTCAGGTTTCTTTGATACTGTACAGTATTCATCTTTAACTTTTCCCACTGATCTCCCCAAGTTTGGGACACCTAGGATCAATGGTTTTCTATAAAGTTATGTGTTAGGGTTAGGGTTATGGTTAGGGTTAGGTTTAGAGTTAGTGTTAGAGATATTTTTGTTCAAATTTCTTTGCTACAGGGCTGCATTAATCTTTTCGCTAGCCTTACTATTCTCCCCAGGTTTGGCACTTCTGGGTTCAGTGGTTTGCTGTCAGGAATAGTTTGTATTTTAAGTTTTCACTTCATTTTGACCTATATGGGTAAATGGAAATAGAGCTTGAATTCAAACAGAGTTGGTTTGAAAGTTTGCTTGAAACCTCACACACTCAATCCGTTCCCAGTGTGTATTTTCTGGTTTGTTTCTTGTGAAAGTAGCCCTTTGCTGAAATAGAAATACCCTCATCTGTGAGTGCTTTAGGAGCAATCTTCAATGATTTTTGGTCAAAATACTTTGATACTGTACAGAATTCATCCTTTACCTAGCCTTAATAGTATGCCCAATTTGGGGCCTTTAAGTTCAATGGTTCACTGTCAGGAACAGTTTGAATTTTTAGGTGTTACTTTATTATGACCTATAGGTGTGAATGACAATGAAGCTTTAGAGATAGTGTTAGTGTTAGAGTTCTTTATTCAAATTTCTTTGATACTGTGAAGACTTCATCTTTTACCTAGCCTTATTATGTGCCCCAGTTTTGGGCCTTCTTTGTTCAATGGTTCGCTGTTGGGAATAGTTTGTTTTTAATGTCTCACTTCATTTTGACCTATATGGGTAAATGCACATGGAGCTAGATATCAGAGGGTTTGTGCTAGCTGGTTGAAACGTCACATACTCAATCAGTTGTCTTTGGACACTCTGGTTTCTTCCTTGTGAAAGTAGCTGTAAGATGAAGCATGCAAAACTAATTTATCCAAGATCACTTAAGGAGAAAACAGGGAAATATGCATGTAGTGAAATACCACCCCCAATTATTTGGTCAGATTTTTTGATACTGTGCAGAATTCATCTGTAAGCTGGCCCCACTAGTCTCCCCAAGTTTGAAACTTTTATGATCAAAGGTTCTCTTAACAGGTTAGGGTTACAGTTATGGTTAGTGTTATGGCAAGGGTTAGAGCTAGTGTTAGGGTTACAGAGAGGCTTTTTTCAACTTTTTTGATACATGGCAGGATTCATCTTTTTCCTATTCTTAGTATACTCCCCATGTTTGGGCCTCCTAGGTAAAAGGAGGTGCTCTCAGGAGCAGTTTTAATTTTCATGTTTCATTTCTTTTTGCCCTATAGGTGTGAATGGAGATGAAGATGGAACTAAAACAGGGTTTGTGATAGCTGATTGAAACTTCACACACCCAATCAGTTCTCAGTGCACATTCCTCTCATTTGTTTCCTGTGGAATTAGCCCAAAGCTGAAGTAGAAAGAAACAGCTTTATCTGTGAGCACTTTAAGAGCAAGCTTCAATTTTTTGCTTGATTGCTTTGATACTGTATGTGATTCATCCTTTTCCTAACCTTAGTAGGATCCCCAAGTTTTGGCCTTCAAGGTTTGCTGGTTCACTGTCAGGAAGAGTTTGAATTTTTAGGTTTCACTTTATTATGGTCTATAGATGTGAATAAAAATGGAGCTGTAAATCAAACAGGGTTAGTACTAGCTGCTTGAAACTTCACACACTCAATCAGATCTGTGGGCACTCTCTGGTTTGTTCCTTGTGAAAGTACCATAAACTGCACCATGAAAAAATAATTTAAACAAGAGCACATTAGGAGAAAAAAAAAGAAATATGAATATACTGAAATATCTCCCCCAATTACTTGGTCAGATTTCTTTGATACTGCACAGGATTTTTGTGTTAGATTGCCCCACTAGGTTCCTTTATTTGGGGACTACTATGATCAATGGTTCTCTAAACAGGTTAGGTTAGGTTTAGTATTAGGTTAGGGCTAGGTTAACAGCTAGTGTTTTGTTAGATTTAGTTTTGTTCAAATTTCTTTGATACTGGGCAGGATTTAACTTTTACCTAGCCTTACTCTATTCCCTAGGTTTGGGACTCTTGGGTCAAGGGTTAGCTGTCTAGAACAATTTGTATTTTAAGTTTTCTCATTATTTTGAACTATGTGGGTAAATGGAAATGGAACTGGAAATCAAAAGGGTTGGTGCTTGCTACTTCAAACCTCACACACTCAATCAGTTCTCTATGCACATTCTCTGGTTTATTCTTTGTGAAAGTAGCCCTAAGTGGAAGCAACTTTATGTGAGAGCACTTTAGGAGAAAATGGAAATATGCATGTGCTGAACTACCTCCCCCAATTATTTGGTCAGATTTCTTTGATACTGTGAAAGATTCATCTGTTAGCCTGCCCCACTTGGTTTGGGACTTCTAGGATCAAAGGGATTCTAAAGAGGTTAAGGTTAGTGTTAGGGTTAGTGTTAGGACTAGGATTAGATCTAGTGTTAGGGTTAGAGTTACTTTTGTTTTCAAATTTCTATGATACTGTGGAGGATTCATCTATTTCCTGTTTTGAGTATACTCCAAATGTTTGGGCCTCCTACATAAAGGGTTTTCTTTCAGGAAGAGTTTCAATTTTCATGTTTCTCTTCTTTTTGCCCTATAGGGGTGAATGGAAATGAAGCTGGAAATCAAACAGGGTTTGGGCTAGCTGCTTGAATCATCACACACTCAATCAGTTCTCAATGAGGATTGTCTGGTTTGTTTCCTGTGGAAGTAGCCCTAATCTGAAGTACAAAGAAACAGCTTTATCTCTGAGTGATTTAGGAGCAAGCAGAATACAAATATACTGAAAGAGCTTCAAAATGTTTTGGTCGGATTACTTTGATACTGTACAGGATTCATCCTAGACCTAGCCTTAGTAGGCTCCCCAGGTTTGGGCCTTCAAGATTCAATGGTTTCCTTTCAGGAACAGTTTCAATTTTAAGGTTTCACTTCATTTTGACCTAACAGGAATTGGAGCTAGAAATCAAACAGTGTTGGTGCTAGCTGCTTCAAACATCACACACTCTATCAGTTCTCTGTGGGCACTCTGGAAACTTGTGAATATTGCTCTAAGCTGAAGCATGAAAAGCAAGTTTATCCAAGAGCACTTTAGGAGTAAAGAGGGAAATATAAATATGTTGAAATACCATCCCCAATTATTTAGTCATATTTCTTTGATACTGTGCATGATTCATCTACTAGCATGACCCATTAGGATCCCCAAATTGGAGACTTCTGTGATCATAGGTTCTCTAAACAGCTTAGTGCTAGGGTTGGGGATAGATTCAAACGTAGCATTAGAGTTACAGTTAGATTTGTTCAAATTTATTTGATACTGGGCAGTATTCATCTATTTCTTACCCTTGTTAAGTTCCCCAGTTTTGGACCTTCTCAGTTCAAGTGTTCACTGTCAGGAACACCGTATATTTTAAGGGTTCACTTCATTTTGATCTCTATGGGTGAATGGAAATGCAGCTCGAAATCAGTGTTTTTGCTAGCTGCTTGAAACTTCACATACTCAATCAATTCCTTGTTGGTACTCTCTGATTTCTTCCTTGTGGATGCATCACGAAGCTGAAGCATGCAAAAAAAAAAAAAAAAAAAAAAAAAAAAACTTTTTATGAGAGCACATTAGGAGACAACAGGAAAATGTGCATGTCCTGAACTAAATCCCCCAGTCATTTGGTCAAATTTCTTTGATACTGCAAATGATTCATCTGTTAGCTTTCCCCACTAGTCTCCACAAGTTTGGGACTTCTATGATCAAAGGTTCTCTAAGCAAGTTAGGGTTAGTTTTAGGGTTAGGGTTAGGGCTAGTGTTAGAGTGACTGTTAGGGTCAGAGTTAGTTTTGTTCAAATTTTGATATTGGGTAGCAGTCATCTTTTACCTAGCCTTAGTATGTTCACCAGTTTTGGGCCTTCTTGGTCCAACGTTCACTGTCAGGAACAGTTTGAGTTTTAAGGTTTCACTTCATTTGAACCTATACAGATAAATGGAGCTAGAAATCAAACAGGGTTTGTGCTAGCTGCTTGAAACTTCACACACTCAATCTGTTCTCTGTGGGCACTATGTGGTTTCTTCCTTATAAAAGTAGCTCTAAGAACAAACATGTAAAAACAACTTTATCCAAGAGCACTTTATGAGAAATCAGGGAAATGTGCATGTCCTAAATTACCTCCACCCAATTATTTGGTCAGATTTGTTTGATACTGCACAGGATTCATCTGCTAGCTTGCTGCCCTGGGTTCTCCAAGTTTGGGACTTGTATGATCAAATCTCTATAAACAGGATAGGTTTAGGGTTAGTGTTAGATTTAGGACTAGAGTTAGAAATAGTGTTAGGGTTAGAGTTATTTTTGTTCAAATTTCTTTGATACTGGGCCAGATTTCTCTTTTACCTAGCCTTATTATGTTCCCCAGTTTGGGGCCTTCTAATTTTAATTGTTCACTGTCAGTAACAGTTTGTATTTTAAAGTTTCATTTCAAGTTGTCCTATATGGGTAAATGAAAATGGAGCTGGTAATCAAACAGGGTTGGTGCTAGCTGCTTGAAATTTTACACACTCAATCAGTTCTCTGTGGGCACTCTCTGGTTTCTTCCCAATGAAGGTTTTCCAAAGCCATGGCAATGAAAGGAACATTATCCAAGAGCACTTTAGGAAAAAAAAAAAAAAAAAAAAAACAGGGGTAATAGGCATGTACTGAAACACCTCCCCCAATTATTTTGTCAAATTTTTTTTTTTATACTGGGCAGGATCCATCTGTTACCTTGCCCTACTAGACATACCAAGTTTGGGTCTTCTATGATCAAAGGTTCTCTAATGAGGTTAGGGTTAGTGTTAGGGTTAGGGTTAGGTTTGGGGCTACAGTTCGAATTGGTTTTGGGGTTAGAGTTAGTTTTTTTCAAATTTCTTTGATACCAGGGAGGATTCATCTTTTACCTAGCCTTACATATTCCCCATGTTTGGGCCTTCTTGGTTCATGGTTTGCTGTCAGGAACACTTTGTCTTTTAAGGTTTCACTTCATCTTGACTTATATGTGTAATTGGAAATGGCACTGGATAACAAATAGTGCTGGTGTTAGCTGCTTGAAACTTCACACACTCAATCAGTTCTCTGTGGGCACTCTCTGATTTGTTCCTTGTGAATGTAGCCCCATGCTGAAGCATGCAAAGCATAGGTTTAGGGTGAGGGCGATACATAGGGCTAGGTTTAATGTTAGGGTCATAATCAGGGTAAGGGTTAATTTTAGGGTTAGGTGAGGACTCTATTTATGGCTACAGTTAGGGCTAGTTGTAGGGTTAGGGTTTGGTTTAAGTTAAGGTTTAGGGTTAGGGCTATGGCTCAGTTTTGTTTTAGGGCTAGGGCTAGTGTTAGGGCTAGATTTTGGATTAGTGTTAGAGTTAGGGCTAGTGTTAGGATGAGGTTTAGGATTAGGTTTAGGGTTAGATTTAGATTTAGGGTTAGATCTAGGACGAGTTTTAGGGCTAGGTTAGGGTTCTGGAAGGGATAGGGTTAGAACTAGGGATACAGTTAGGAAGAGAGTTAGTTTTAGACTTAATACCAGGCTTAGTTTAGGGTTAGGGTTACAACTAAATTAGTGCTAGGATTAGGGCTGTGGTTAGTGTTAGGGTTAGGCCTAGGCGTAGGGCTGGGTTTAGGGTTAGCATTGGGGTCAAGGTTAAGTATAGGGGAATGGGTGGTGTTATAGCTAGCTCTAGGTCTAGGATCAGGGTTAGAATTAGAATTAGGATTAGGGTTAGTGTTCAGGGTATGATTAAGGTAGGTTTAGGGCTAAAATCAGACTAGGGTTTCTTTTACGTTTAGGGCTAGGACTAATGTCAGGTCTAGGGTTTTGGTTAGGGATAGTTTTAGGATTTTGTTATGCCTAGTTTTAGTGAGTTATGTTTAGTGTAAGGGTCAGGTTTGGAGCTAGGGGTTTTATTAGGGTTAGAGTCAGGGTTGGCATTATACTTAGGTTAAAGTTTACGGTTGAGGCTTGAGTTAGTGATAGGTTTAGTTTTAGGGTTAGGGTAATTTATATGATTAGGTTTATGTTTCATTTAAATTTTAGGGTAAAGAATGGGTTAGGTTTATTGAGAGGGTTGGGATTAGCATTAGGGTTAGGGTTATGTTTAGTGTAATTGATATGTTCAAAGCTCAGGTTAGGGCTAGTTTATGGTTTGGATTAAGTCTAGGATTAGAGTTTTGGGATAGGGCTAGGGTTTGCTTTAGGATAAGTATTAGGTTTAGGGTAAGTGTTAGGGTTAGGGCTAGGGTTATATTTAGGTTAGAATAAAGGTTAATGTTTGAGCTAGGGTTAGAGCTAGGGTGAGTGTTAGGTTTAAGTTTAGGTCTAGGTTATGTTTAAGGTTTTGGTTTAGGATTAGGGTTATGGCTAGGATTTTAATTAGGGTTAGGGTTAAGTTTAGGGTAATGGACAATATTAGAGGTAGGGTAAGGCTTAGGGTTAGGGTATGGGTTAAGGCTAGTGTTAGGTTTAGGTTTAGTGTAAGGCTTAATGTTTCAGATAAGGTTTGGGCTATTGCAAGGGTTAGGTTTTGGATTAGGTGTAGGGTTACATTTATGTTTAAGGTTACATTTAGTGTTAGGGATAGGGTTATAATTAGGTATAATGTAAGTGTAATGGATAGGGTTAGAGCTAAAGTTTGGGCTTGGATTAAAGTTAGGATTAGAGCTAGGATTAGGGTTAGAGTTTACCATAAGGCTTGTGCTGTTTAATCCTTGAGCTAGGATTAGGTCTAAGACATGGGTTAGAATTAGGGTTAGTGTTAGGTCTACAATTAGGGTTATGGTTAGGATCAGGGTTAGGTTTAAATTTAGGGTTAGGGTTAGTATTAGGGTTATTTTTTGCATTAGGGTAAGTGTTAGAATTAATGTTAGCGTTAGGGTTATCATTTGTGATAGTGTTTGGATTAGATTTAGGGTTTGCAGTTTAGGGTTAGGTAAAGTTTTATGGTTAGTATTAGTTTTAGCTTGAGGCTTAGGGTTAGTTTTAGGGTTAGAGATTATGTTAGGGTTAGGGTTAATATTAAGGTTAGTGTATAGTTAGGGTTAAGTTTAGTGTAGGTTTAGGGTTAGGGTTAGGGTTAGGGTTAGTATAGGGTTAGGGTTGGGGTAAGTTTTAGTGTTAAGATTTGGGTTTGAATTAGTGTTAGGGTTAGAGTTAGGGTTAGGGTTGGGGTTATGTAAGGTTTAGGGTTAGGCTTAGCTTTAGGGTTTAGGTTAGGGGTTTTATTAGGTTTAGGATTAGGGTTACATTAGGGTTAGGGTTAGAGTTAGGGTTAGGGTTAGGGTTATATTAGGGTTAGGGTTAGAGTTAGGGATAGGGTTAGGTTTATGTTTAATTTTAGGGTATGTTTAGGTTTAGGGCTAGTGTAAAGGTTAGGGTGTTAGTTTAAGTGTTAGGGTTAGGGTTTCGGTTAGTGTTAGGCTTAGGGTTAGGGTTAAGTTTCGGTTAGAGATAGGGTTTGGGATAGGTTAGGGTTACTTTTGGGTTAGGATTAGAGTTAGGGTTAGGGTTAAGTTTAGGATGAGTTTTAGGATTACATTTATGGTTATGATTAGGGTTAGTTTTGGGGTTAGAATTAGACTTAAAGGTAGAGTTCGAGTTATGTATAGGGTTAGAATTAGAGTTAGGGTTAGGATTAGTGTTAGGTTTAGTATTAGGGTTAGTATAGGATTAGATTTATGATTTTCATTAGGTAAGTGTTATGGTTAGTGTTTGTGTTAAGGTTAAAGTTAGATTTAGGTTTTGGGTTAGATTTGAGGCTTAGGGTTAGGTTAGGGTTAGGGATATGTTTAGAGTAAGAGTTAGGGTCAGCAATAGAGTTAGATTTAGGGTTATTGTTAAGATTCGGTTAAGTTTTAGGTTTAGGTTTAGGATTAGAATTAGTGTTCGAGTTAAAATTACTGTTAGGATTAGGGTTTGTGTTAGGGTTAGTTTTATGGTTTATGTCAGGGTTAGGTTTAGGGTTAGGGTTCGGGCTAAGGTTAGTGTAAGGTTTAGGTTTAGTGTTAAGGTTAGGTGAAGGTTAAGGTTATTATTATGGGTAGGGTCAGGGTTGGGTTTAGGTTTAGGGATAGAGTTGGGTTAGTGTTAGTGATACTTTAGGGATGAGGGTAGAGTTAGGGTTAGCAATAGGGTTAGGGTTACAGTTAAGTTTAGGGTTAGGGTTAGTGTTATTGTTAGGATTAGGTTTAAGTTAGGGTTAGGGTTATTGTTAGGTTTAGGTAAAGGAAAAGTATTAAGGTAAGGTTTAGGGTAAGGGTTAGTGTAAGGTTTAGTGTTAGGGTTAGGGTTATGGTTAAAATTAGTGTTAGTGTAGGTTTAGTGTTAGGGTTAGTGTTAGGGTTAGTGTTAGGGTTAGGGTTAGGATTTGTCTTAGGGTTACAATTAGGCTTATTTTTAAGATTCAGATTATGGTTAGGATTAAATTTAGGTTTAGTGTTAGAGTTAGGTGAGTTAGGGTTCACGACATGATTAGGGTTAGGATTATTGTTATGGCTAGGTTTAGGATTAAGTTTAGGTTAGGGTTAGTGTTAGGTTTTGGGTTCATGTAAGGATTAAGGTTAGGGTTAGTGTTAGCTTTACTTTTAAAGTTAGGGTTAGGATTAGGGTTAGTGTTAAGGTTAGAGTTAGGGTTAGTGTTAAGGTTAGGGTTAGGGTTATAGTTCAGTTCAGAATTAGTGTTAGGAGATTAGGGTTAGGTTTAGAGTACACTTACAGTTAGAATTAGGGTGAGGGTTATAGTTAGGCTCAGGATTAGGGTTATTGTTATGGTTAGTGGTAGAGTTCGAGTTAGTTTTAGGTTTAGGGTTAGGGTTAGAGTCAAAGTTAGGGTTAGTGTTAGTGTTAGAGTTAGTGATAGGGTTAGGGTTAGGGTTAGTCTTAGTCTTGGGGTTAGAATTATACTTAGGGTTACAGTTATGATTATGTTTAGTTTTCCGGTTACTGTTAGGATTAGGGTTAGGATTAGTGTTAGAGTTAGGGTTCAAGATAGGGTTAGGGGTAGTATTAGTGTTCGGGTTAGGTTTAGGATTAGGTTTAGGTTAGAGTTAGTTTTAGGGATCGCATTAGGGTTAAGGTTATAGTTAGTGTTATATTTAGTTTTAATGTTAGGGTTAGGGTTAGGTTTAGTGTAAGGGTTAGAGTTAGGGTTATAGATAGGTTTAGGTTTAGGATTAGGTTTAGGTTAGGGTTAGGGTTAGGTTTAGGGATCATGATAGGGTTAAGGTTTTGGTTAGTGTTAGCTTTAGTTTTAAAGTTGGGGTTAGGGTTAAGTTTAGTGTTAAGGGTAGGGTTAGTGTTATAGTTAGGTTAAGGGCTAGTGTTAGGATTAGGTTTAGGTTTAGGGTTATCTTACAGTTAGAATTAGGGTGAGGGTTATAGTTAGGCTCAGGATTAGGGTTATTGTTTGGGTTAGTGGTAGGGCTAGGGTTAGGGATAGTTTTAGGGTAGAGTTAGGGTTACAGTCAAAGTTACAGTTAATGTTAGTGTTAGGGTTAGTGTTAGGGTTAGAGTTAGGGTTGCTGTTAGGGATAAACTTAGGGTTAGGTTTATGGTTTGTGTTAGTATTAGGGTTATGTTTAGTGTTAGGGTTACAGTTAGGGTTAGGTTTCAGGTTAGGGTTAGGGTAAAATTTTGGTTTAGGATTTGGATTAAGTTTAGAGTTAGTATTAGTTTTATGGTTAGTGTTAGGGTTTAGGTTAGTGTTAGCTTAAGGGTTATGGTTTTTTGGGGATTACAGATTGGGTTATGTTTAGGGTTATGATAAAGATTAAGATTACAGTTAGAGTTAGGTTTAGGGTTAGGTTTTGGTTAGGGTTAGGCTTAGGATTAGGGTTAGTGTTAGGGTTGGGGTAAGGGTTATGGTTAAGATTAGTGTAAGGCTTAGATTTAAGATTGGTGTTAAATTAGGGTTAGGGTTAGATTTATGGTTCATGTTAGGATTAAAATAAGAGTTTGTGTTAGGTTTAGGTTTAGGTTTAGGGTTAGGGTTAGGTTTAGGGTTAATGTTAGCATTAGTTTAGGGTTAGGGTTATATTTAGTGTTAGGGTTACGGTTAGGGTTAGTGTTAGGGTTAGGTTTAGGTTTAGAGTTAGAGTTATGGTTAGTTTAGTATCAGGGTTAAGATTAGGATTAGTGTTAGGGTTAGGGTAAGGGATAGGATTAAGTTTAGTGTTAGAGTTAGGCTTTAGGTTTAGGTTTAAAAAGGGTTAGGGTCAGATTTATGGTTTGTGTTAGGATTAAGGTTAGGTTTTTATGTTAAGTTTGGGTTTAAGATAAGGGTTAGAGTTGCATTAGTGTTAGTGTTAGTTTAGGGTTAGGGTTATAATTAGTGTTAGTGTTAGGGTTAGGGTTCATGTTAGGGTTAAGGTTAGGATTAGGGTTAGGGTTAGGGTTAAATTTACTTTTCGGGTTTGAGTTATATTTAGTGTTAGGGTTAGGGTTAGACTTAGGTTTTGTTTTAAAATTAGGGTTAGGTTTAGGGTTATGTTTAGGGTTAGGTTAGATTGAGGCTTAGGTTTTGATTCAGGGTGAGGGTTAGATTTAGGGTTAGGATTAGGGTTGTTGTTATAGTTAGGGTTAGGGTTAGGTTAAGGTTAGTGTTTAGTTTAGGGTTAGTGTTAGGGTTATATTTATTGTTAGTGTTACAAAGAGGGTAGTGTTAGGATTGTGTTTGAGTTAGGATTAGGGTTAAGGTTTGTGTTAGCTATAGTGTTAGGGTTAGCGTTAGGTTTTGGTTTAGGGTGAGGGTTAGAGTTAGGGTTAGTGTTAGGGTTAGTGTTAGGTTAGTGTTAGGGTTAGAGTTAGGTTTAGGTTTAGGATTATGTTAAATATTAGGGTTATGGTTAGGGTTAGGTTAGGATTAGGGTTAGGTTTAGTGTTAGGGTTCGTGTTAGGGTTAGTGTTTGGGTTACTGTTAAGATTAGAGTTAGGGTTAGAATTAGCATTAGTGTTTTGGTTTGGGTTATAGTTAGGTTTAGGGTTAGTGTTGCTGTTTGAATTAGGGTTAGTATTAGGTTAGTGTTAGGGTTAGGGAGTGGGTTAGCATTAGGTTTCGGGTGAGGGTTAGGGTTAGGTTAGGTAAGGGTTAGGTTTAGGGTTAGGTTAGGTATAGGGTTAGGGTTTGGGTTAGGGTTTGTTTTATTATTAGGGTTAGGGTTAGGGTTGCATTAGGGTTAGGTTATGGTGAGAGTTAGGGTTAGGATTCAAGTTAGAGTTAGGTTTAGGGTTATTGTTAGGGTTAGGTTTAGGATCAGGGTTAGGTTTAAAGGTATGGTTAGGGTTAGTCTTAGGGTTATTTTTAGAGTTAGTGCTAGTTTAAAATTAGTGTTAGCATTATGGTTATGGTTTGTGATAGGATTAGGATAAGGTTTAGGTGTTTTGTTAGGGTTAGGGTTAGGGTTAGGGATATTTTTATGGTTAGAATTAGGTATAGAGTGAGGCTTAGGGTTAGTTTTAGGGTTACAGTTAGGGTTAGGGTTTGTGTTAGGGTTAGGGTTTTGGTTAATGTTAGTGTTAGGTTTAGGTTTAGGTTTAGGGTTAGGGTTAGGTTTGGGGTAAGGGTTAGTGTTAAGATTTGGGTATGAATTAGTGTTAGGGTTAGAATTAGGGTTAGGGTTAGGGTTATGTAAGGTTTAGAATTAGGGTTAGGGTTATGGTTTGGGTTAGGTTTTTTGTTAGGGTAAGGATTAAGTTTACCTAGGTTAGGGTTAGAGTTATGGTTAGGGTTTGATTAGTGGTAGGGTTAAGGTTAGGTTTATGTTTAATTTTAGGTTATGTTTAGTTTTAGGGTATTGTTATGGTTAGGGTAATGTTAGTTTAAATGTTAGGGTTAGGGTTGGGGATAGTGTTAGGCTTAGGGTGAGGGTTAGGGTTAGGGTTCGAGTTAGGGTTAGGGTAAGGATTTAGGATAGATTAGAGTTACTTTTTAGGTTAGGATTAGGGTTAGGGTTAGGGTTATGTTTAAGTTTAGGGTTAGTTTAAAATTACAATTAGGGTTATGGTTAGGGTTAATTTGGGGGTTAGAATTAGAGTTAGAGTTAGAGTTTGGGTTATGTTCAGGGTTAGTATTAGATTTAAGGTTAGGATTAGCATTAGGGTTAGTGTTAGGCTTAGTATTACTGTTAGAGTTATGATTTGTGATATGGTTAGTGTTTGTGTTAGGGCTAAAGTTAGATATAGGTTTGGGGTATGGTTGGTAAGAGAGTTAAGGTGAGGTGTAGGCTTAGGTTAGGGTTAGATTTTTGGTTACGAGTAGGTTAGGGTTAGTATTAGGATTAGGGTTAAGTTTAGTGTTAGTTTTAGGGTTAAGGTTAGGGTTAGGGATAGTTACAGGATTGGTTTAGAGTTAGGGTTAGAGTCAGGATTAGTGATAGGATAGGGTTGAGTTTAGGGTTAGTGTTAGTGTTAGGGTTAGGGTTAGTTTTAGTGTTAGGGTTAAGGTTAGGGTTGGGGTTAGGGTTAGGTTTAGTATTAGGTTTAGTGTTAGGGTTAGCATTAGGGTTAAAGTTAGGAAATGGTTAGGGTTAGGTTTATGATTTTGTTAGGGTTAGTGTTAGCGTTAGTGTTAGGATAAGGTTTATGGTTAGGTTTAAGTTTAGTGTTAAGGTTAAGGTTAGTCTTAGGGTTAGTTTTAGGATTAGGGTTAATGTTAAGTTTAGGATTAGGGTTAGGTTTAAGATAAGGGTTAGGATTAGGGTCAGGGTTAGTGTTAGCTTTAGAATTAGTGTTTGGGTTAGGGTTTGGGTTAGGGTGAGTGTTAGTGTTAGGGTTAGGTTTAGGGTTACGGATAGGTTTGTGTTAGGGTATGGGCTAGGTATAGGTTTGTGTTAGGGTTAGGGTTAATTATTCAGTTAGGGTTAGGGATTGGTTTAGAGTTAGTGTTAGGAATAGGGTTAGTTTTATGGTTAGTGTTAATGTTAGGATTATGATTAGGCTTAGTGTTAGGGTAAGGGTTAGGTTTAGGGTTAGTGTTAGGTTTACTATTAGGTCAGTGTTAGGGTTAGGGTTAGTTAGGGTTAAGTTTAGGGTTAGGGTTTGTGTTAGGATTAGGTTTAGTGTTAAGTTTAGGGTATGGGTTAGTTAGAATTAGGGGTAGGTTAGGGTTACAGATAAGATTAGGGTTATATTTAGGGTTAGAATTAGGGTTAGGTTTAGTGTTAGAATTATGCTTAGGTTTAGGGTTAGAGTTAATGTTATTGTTAGGTTTAGGGGTCGAATTAGTGTTAGTGTTAGTGTTAGGGTTAGGGTTAGTGTTAGGTTTTGGGTTATGTTTAGGGTTAGGGTTAGTGTTAGTTTGGGGGTTATGGTTAGGGTAAGAATTAGTGATAGGATTAGGTTTGGGTTTAGGTTTGTTGTTAGGGTTAGGGTTAGGGTTAGGATTAGGGTTAATGTTATGGTTACTGTTAGTGTTAGTGTTAGGGTTAGGGTTAGGCTTAGGCTTAGTGTTAGACTTCAGGTTTGTGTTTGAGTTAGGGTTATGGTTTGGATTAGGGTTAATATTAGGGTTAGGGTTAGGGTTAGTTTTAGGTTTGGGATTAGGGTTAAGTGTAAGGTTCATGTTAGGGAAAAGTTAAGGGTTAGGATTAAGGTTAGTGTTAGTTTTAGGGTTAGAATTAGTGTTTGGGTTAATGTTAGGGTTATGGTTAGTGTTAGGTTTAGGATTAGGGTTAGGGTGAGGGATAGGTTTAGGGTTAGGTTTAGTGTCAGTGTTTGTGTTAGGGTTAGGGTTAGAGTTTATTATAGTATTTGGGATAGGGATAGGTTTAGAGTTAGTGTTAGGCTTAGTGTTAGTGTTATGATTAGTGTAACGGTTAGGGTTAAGTTTAGTGATAGGTTTAGGTTTAGGGTTAAGTTAGTGTTAGGGTAAGAGTTAGGGTTAGGGTCCATGTTATGGTTAGGGTTAGTATTAGGTTTAAGTTTAGGGTTTGAGTTAGGATTAGAATTAGGGTTATTGTTAAGGTTAGGTTTACACTTAGGACTAAGAGAGGGTTAAGGTTAAGGTTAATGTTAGTGTTAAATTTGTGTTAAGGTTAGTGTTAGAATTAAGTTTAGGATATGGGTTAGTTAGAATTAGGGGTATGGTTAGGGTCAGGTTTAGATTTAGTGTTAGGTTAGGGTTAAGGTAATAGTTAGGATAAGAGTTAGGGTTAGTGTTAGTGTTTGGGTTAGTGTTATGGTTAGTGTTAGTGTTAGGTTTAGGGTTAGGGTGAGTATTAGGGTTACATTTAGGGTTAGAGTTATTTTGTGTTAGGGTTTGTGTTAGGGTAAGGGATAGGTTTAGAGTTAGTGTTAGGGTTAGGTTAGGGTTAGTGTTAGGGTAAGGGTTAGGTTTAGGGTTAGGTTTAGTTTAGTGTTAACATTAGGGTTAGGGTTAGAGTTAGGGTTAGAGTTAGAGTTAGGTTTAGTTTTAGGAATAGAGTTAGGGTTTGTATTAGGGTTAATTTTAGGGGTAGGGTTTTGTTAGGGTTTGGGTTAGGGGTAGTGTTAGGTTACGAATAGGATTAGGGTTATATTTTGTTAGAATTAGGGTTAGGTTTAGTGTTAGGATTATGGTAAGGTTTAGAGTTAGAGTTAGAGTTAGGGTAGGAGTAGGGTTAAGGTTAGTGTTAGTGGTAGGGTTAGGGTTATTTTTAGGGTTAGGGTTAGTTTTAGTGTTATGGTTATTGTTAGTGTTAGGGTTAATATTTGGGTTAGTGTTAGGGTTAGGGTTAGACTTAGGGTTAGGGTTAGGGTTAGTGTTATGTTAGGGTTAGGGTTAGTGTTATGGTTAGTCTTAGTGTTAGGGTTAATATTTGGGTTACTGTTAGTGTTAGGGTTAGAGTTAGGGTTAGGGTTAGTGTTAGGGTTGGTGTTAGATTAGGGTTGGGTTAAGAGTAAGAGTTAGTGTTATTTTTAGGGTTACCATTAGGGTTAGTGTTAGTTTTAGGGTTAGGGTTAGTGTTAGGGTTAGGTTTAGGGTTACAGTTAGGTTTTGTATTAGGGTTAGGGTTAGGTTAGTGTTAGGGTTAGGTTGAGGGTTAGGGTTAGGGTTTGTTTTAGGGTTCGGGTTAGTGTTAATGTTAGGGTTAGGGTTCAGGTTGGGATTACAGTTAGAATTAGTGTTTGTTTGTTTTTATGATTAGGGTTAGTGTTAGGGTTAAGGTTATGGTTAGGGGTACTGTTAGGGTTTGGGTGAGTGTTAGGATTAGTGTTTGAAATGTGTTAGGGTTAGGGTTATTGTTACTGTTAGGGTTATGGTTATGGTTAGAGTTAGGTTCAGTGTTAGGGTTAGGGTTAGGGTTAGAGTTTGAGTTAGTCTTAGGTTTAGTGTTAGGGTTAGAGTTAGGGTTAGGCATGGGTTTATGGGTAGTGTTGGGGTTAGATTTAGAAGTAGGGTTAGGGTTAGATGTAAGGTTAAGGTTAGTGTTAGGTTTATGGTAAGTGTTTTTGTTAGTGTTAGGGTTAGGGTTGGACTTAGGTTTTGTGTCAGGATTAGGGTTAGAATTAGGGTTAGGGTTACAGTTAATTAGGGTTAGCATTAGGATTAGGGTTAGGTTGAGTATTAGGGTTAGGGTTAGAGTAAGGGTTAAGGTTAGGTTTATGGTTAAGGTTTGATTTAGTGTTAGGTTTAGGGATAGGGTTAGGGTTAGGATTAGTGTTAGGTTTAGGGTTAGGGTTTTTGTTACTGTTTGGGTTAGAGTTAGAATTTGTGTTAGGTTTAGGGTTTGAGTTAGGGTTAGGGTTAAAGTTAGGATTAGGGTTAGGGTTAACTCTTACTGTAACACAAACCATAACCATAACCATAACCAAAACTTAACCCTTACCAAAACTTAATATTAATCCAAACCCTTGCCCTATCCCTAATACTAATCCAAACCCTAAACCTATCCCTAACACTAACCATACCCTAACCCTAACCCTAATGGTAATAAATACCTTAACCCTTAACCTAATGATAATACTTACCTTAAAATCTTCCCTAACCCTAACACTAAACCTAACCATAAACTTAACCCAAACACTAACAATAACCATATCTCTAACCCTAAACCTAACCTAAACACAAATCCTAAACCTAACCCTAACCCTAACACTAACTCTAACCCCAACCCTAGCCCTAACACTAAACCTAAGCCTCACCTTAAACCTAACAGTAATCCTAATCTTAATTCTAACACTATCCCTAAACCTAACTCTAATATTAACCCAAACACTAAATCTAACCCTAACCATAATGCTAAACTTAACACTAACCCTAACCATAAACCAAACCATAAACCTAACACTAACACTAACCCTAATCCTTATACAAACCTACCCATAACCCTAACCCTAACACTAACACTAAACTTAACCCTTACACTAACCCTAATCGTAACCATAACCCTAACTCTAACCCTAAAACTAACCATAATCCTAACACTAGCCCTATTCTTAACCCTAAATCTAACCCTAACCATATGCCTAAAGTAACCCTAAACCTAACCCTAACTGTAACCCTAACACAAACCCTAACCCAAAAAGTAACCCTAACACTAACATAACACTTACACTAAACATTTCCTAACTTTAACCCTAACCCTAATCCTAAAACTAAACCTAACACTAACAGTAACCCTAACCCTAAACTTAACCCTAACACTAACACTACCCCTACCCCTAACCCTAAGTCTACCCTATACTCAACCCCTATCCCTATCACTAATGCTAACCCTAACCCTAACCCTAAACCTAACCCTAACCCTATCTCTAACCCTAACCTTAACACTAACACTAACCATAACCCTAATCCTAACACTAACCCTAACTTACCCGTAAACATAAAACTAACCCTAAACTAACCATATGCCTCACTTTAACCCTCTTTTTAACATAACCCAAAACTTAAATCTGAGTTTAACCCTAACACAAACCTTAACCATAACACTTACCCTAACATAAATCATATCTCTAACCCTAATACTAAGTCTAACACTAATCCTAACCCTACTCTTAAACTAACCCTAAACATAAACCAAACTCTAACTCTAACTCTGATTCTAATCCAAAAACTAAGCCTAACCATAACCATAAATGTATCTAAAACTAACCCTAAACTTAACCCTAAACCTAACCATAACAATAACCCTAACCCTAATCCTAACCCAAAGTAACCCCAAGCCATCCCAAACCCTAAACCTAGCCCTAACTCGAACCCTAAATGTAACCCTCACCCTAAGCCTAACACTAAACACAACCCTAACCCTAACACTTAAACTAACACTTACCATAACCTTAACACTAACCCTAAACATAAACATTGCCTAACATTAAACATAAAGCTAATCCTAACCCTAATGTAACCCTAACCCTAACCCTAACTCAAAACCTAACCCTAATGTAACCCTAATCAAACCCTAACAGAAACCTGAACCAAACCCTAAAACCAACCCTAACCTAACCATAACCCTAAACCTTACATAACCCCAACCCTAACCCTAACACTAATTCAAACCCAAATCTTAACACTAACCCTTACTCCAACCCTAACCCTATCCCAACCCTAACCCTAAACCTAACACTAAACTCAACTCTATACCCTAACCCTAACATTAACCCTAACCCTAACATTAACCCTAACCTTAAACTAACCCTAGCCTCACACTCCAACTAATACTAACCATAAAAATATCCCTAAACCTGACCCTAACACAAACCCTAAATCTAATCCTAACCCTATCACAAACGATAACCCTAATGCTACCACTAATTCTAACACTAACCCTAATGCTAAAAATAACCCTAAGACTAACTCTAACCCTAACTCTAACCTAACCCTGAATCCTAACCGTGTCCCTAACCCTAAACTTAACCCTTACCTAAACATAACCCTAATGTAACCCTATCAATAACCCTAACTGTAACACTAGCCCTCACCCTAACTCTAATCCTAATGAAACCTTAACACTAAACCTAACTCCTAATAGTAACACAAACCGTAACACAAACTATAACCCAATACCTTTAACCCTAACCTAACCCTTACCTAACCCTAACTCTAACCCAGACATGAACCCTAACTTTATCCCGCTCCCTAAACCTAATGCTAAATCCTAATACTAACGCCTAATTCAAACACTAACACTAACCTAAACCTAACTATAACCCAACCCAAAACTAACACTAATCCTAACTGTAACCCTAATGTTAACACTAACCCGAACACTAACCCTAACCCTAATGCAAACCCTAACTCTAACACTAACTCTAACCCTACCCTAACCCTAACCCTAACCCTAACAGTTAACTAATCCTAAACCTAAATCTAATCCTAACCCTAACCCTAACACTAACCCTAACCTAACTCTAACCCTCACCCTAAACCAGAAACTTAAAACTAACTCTAACCCAATCCCTAACACTAACCCTTACACACATCCTATCCCAAACACAATCCTAACACTAATTCCCTACATAACATTTACTATAACCATAATCCTAAAACTAACCCTAAACACTAACTTTTCCTTAACCCTAACCCTAAACACAACACTAGTCCTAAACCTAAAGCTAACCTCACCTTGAAACTAACCCTAAGCCTCACCATAACTGTTACCCTAAACCGAATACTAACCCTAACCCAAACACTAAACCTAACCCTAACCCTTACCCTAACCCTAACACTAAATATAACTCCATCCCAAACACTATCCCCACCATAACCCTAACCCTAATCCTAACTATAACACTAATCCAAACCCTAATCCTAACACTAACACTAACCCTAACCCTAATCCTAACACTAAATATAACCCTAAACCTAAACCTAAACCTAACACTAACCCTAACCTTAACCTCTACCCTAAACCTAAACCTAACAAAAATCCTAACCTTAATCCTAACATGAACCACAAATTTAACCCTAAACTAACCTAATTAACCCAAACTCTAACCCTAACCATAACACTAATCTTAACCCTAACCTAACCCTGTCCCTAACACTAATCATAACCCTAACCCTTTATCCTAACCTAACACTAACACTAATCATTACCCTAAAGCTAACCCTAAATCTAACCTTAACCATAACACTAACACTAAAACTAACCCTATCCCTAACACTAAATATAAGCATAACCCTAAAACTAACCCTAACACTAACCATAACCCTAAACCTAAACGTAACATGAACCCTAATTTTAATTCCTAACATGAACCATAAATCTAACCCTAAATCTAATTAACTCAAACCCTAACCCTAACACTAACCCTAATCCTAACCCTAACCCTAACCGAAACCTAACACTAACTAAACTCTAACCCTATTCCTAAACTTTATCATAACCTAACAATAAACCCAACACAAAACATAAACCCTAAACTAACATTAACCCTAACACTAACCCTAACACTAAGCCTAACCCTAACACTAAAACTAAAACTATTGTCACCATAAACCTAACCCTAACCCTAAATCTTATGCTAACCCTAGTTCTTTCCATAACCCTAACATAAACCTAACCCTAATTCTAAAACTAACCCTAACCCTAACCCTAATCAAAATTTCTAACCCCAACACTAACCCTAAATCTAACCGTAACACAAACTCTAACCTTAATCCTAACCATAACCAAAACTTAACCCTAACCAAAACCTAACACTAACCCAAACACTTACCCTATCCCTAACACAAACTTTAACCCTAAAGCTATCCCAAACACTAACCATACCCTAACTCTAACCCTAATGGTAAGAAATTACCTTAACCCTTAACCTAACGATAACACTAACCTTAAAATTTCCCCCTAACCCTAACAGTAAACCTAACCCTAAACTTAACCCAAACACTAACAATAACCCTAACCCTAACGCAAACACAAATCCTAACCCTAACCCTAACCCTAACACTAACCCTAACCCTAACCCTAACCCTACCCTAACACTTAAACCTAAGCCTCACCTTAACTCTAACCCTAAACCTAACACTACTCCTAACCCTAATTCTAACACTATCCCTAAACCTAACTCTAATATTAATGCAACAACACTAATCCTAACCATAACCATAACCCTAAATTTAACACTAACCCTAACCATAAACCTATCCCTAAACCTAACACTAACACTAACACTAACCTTAATATGAACCCTACCCCACTAAACTTAACCCTTACACTAACCATAAACCTAACCCTAACACTAACCCTAAAAGTAACCATAACCTGAATGCTAAACCTATTCTTAACCCTAAACCTAACATTAAACCTCACACTAACCCTAAACCTAACCCTAACCATAAGCCTAAAGTAACCCTAACCCTAACCCTAACTGTAACCCTAACACAAACTCTAACCCAAAACATAACCCTAACCCTAACAAAACAGTAACCCTAACCATTTCCTAACTTTAACCCTAACCCTAATCCTAACACTAAATCTAAAAACTAACCCTAACCCTAACCCTAAACTTAACGCTAACACTACCGCTTACCCTAACCCTAACCCTAACCCTAAACTCAACTTTATCCCTATCACTAATGCTAACCCTACCCTAACCCCCAAAATAACCTTAACCCTATCTCTAACCCTAACCTTAACCCTAACCCTAACACTAACCCTAACCCTAAACCTAACACTAACCCTAACCTACCCTTAACCATAAAACTAACCCTAACCTACCCTTAACCATAAAACTAACATTAACCTAACCCTATTCCTCCCTTTAACCCTCTTACTAAACATAACCCAAAACCTAAATCTAATTTTAACCCTAAAATAATCCCTAACCATAATGCTTACCCTAACATAAATCGTAACTCTAACCCTAATACTAACCCTAACACTAAATCTAACACTAATCCTAACCCTAACTCTAAAACTAAACCTAAACATAACCCAAACTCTAACTCTAACTCTAACCCAAAAACTAACCCTAACCATAACCATAAATGTAATCCTAAAACTAACCCTAAACTTAACCCTAACCCTAACTCTAACACTAACCCTAAACCTAATCCTAACCCAAAAAGTAACCCTAAGCTGTCCCGAATCCCTAACCCTAACCCTAACTCAAACCCTAAACTTACCCTCACCCTAAGCCTAACACTAACCACAACCCTAACCCTAACACTTAAACTAACACTTACCCTAACCTTAACACTAACCCTAAACCTAAACATAACCTAACATTAAACATAAACCTAACCCTAACCCTAACTCTAACCTTAACCCTAATGTAACCCTAACTCTCACCCTAAATATAACCCTAACCCTAATGTAACCCTAATCCTAACCCTAACAAAAACCATAACCCAAACCCTTACCATAACCTTAACCTAACCCTAACCCTAAACCTTATAACCCCAACCCTAACCCTAACTCTAACCCTAACACTAATTCAAACCCAAATCTTAACACTAACCATTACCCCAACCCTAACCCTATACTGACCCTAATTCTAACCCTAACCCTAAAGCTAACACTAATCGTAACCCTAACTGTACCCTAACCCTAACATTAACACTAACGCTAAAACCAACCCTAAGCCTCACTCTACACCTAATACTAACCATAAAACTATCCCTAACCCTTACCCTAACACAAACCCTAAATCTAATCCTAACACTATCACAACCAAAACTTAAACCTAATGCTAACACTAATTCGAACACAAACCATAATGCTAAAAAATAACCATAAGACTAATCCTAACCCTAAATTTAAACCTAACCCTGATCCTAACCATAAACCTAATCATAGCCTTAGCACTAACCTTAACCCTAACCCATGTCTTAGATCTAAACCTAGCTCAAGGAAAACACTTTCACTAAACATAGCACTAGCCCCATCCTTAACCTTAACCCTAATCCTAGCTCTTCCTATATTTAATCCTAGCCCAAACTTTAGCTCTAACCCTATCCATTACACTTAAACTAACCCTAATTATAACCCTATCCCTAACACTAAACCTAACCTAAAACACAAATGTAACCCTAGACGTAACCCCAAGCCTAACCCTTGCAATAGCCCTAAATTTGGCTGAAACATAAAGCCTTACACTAAAACTAATCCTAACACTAGCCCTACCCCATACCCTATCCCTAAACCTAACCCTACTTATAATGTTATCCATCACCCTAAACTTAACCCTAACCCTAGGCATAACCCTAACCCTAAACCAAACCATAACCTTAATCATAACCCTAGACCTAAAATTAAACCTAACCCTCACCCTAGCTCTAACCCTAGCTCAAACACTAACCTTTACTATAACCTAAACATAACCCAAGTCCTAACCCTAACACTTACCCTAACCCTAATACTTACCCTAAACAAAACCCTATCCCTATCCATAAAATTAACCCTAATCCTAGACTTAATCCAAACTATAACCAAGCCCTATCCTAAGCTCTAAACCTATCCATTACACTAAACATACCTAACCTGAATGCTAATCCTAACCCTATCAATTAACCTAACACATTCTTTACCCTAAAACTTAACTGAAACCTAAACCTAACCATATACATTACCCTAACCCTAAACCTAAACCTACCACTAACTCAAGCCTTAACCGTAAACTTTAACCTAAACCAAATGCTAGCCCTGACTTTAAACCTAATAAAACCCCTAGCTCTAAACCTGACCACTACACTAAAAATAACTCACTAAAACTAGGCATAACCTAATCCTGAAATTATCCCTAACCAAAACCCTAGACCTGACATTAGTCCTAGACCTAGTCCTAGCCCAAACCTAACAGAAACCCTAGCCATCATTCTAGACATAAACCTAGCTTAATCCTACCCTGAACACTAACCCTAATCCTAATCCTGTTTCTAACCCTCATCCTAGACCTAAATCAACTTATAAAACCACCAATTACCCTAAACTTAACCTTGACCCCAATGCTAAACCTAAACCTAGCCCTACCCCTAGGCCTAAACCTAACACTAAGCCTAGCCCAAACCCTCGCCCTAATTTAGCTGTAACTTTAACCCTAACCTAAGCCTGGTACTAAGTCTAAAACTAACTCTCTTCCTAGTGGTATCCCTAGTTCTAACTCTGTCACTTACAGAACCCTAACCTAGCCCTATCCCTAGTCCTAGATCTAACCCTAAATCTAAATCTAACCCTAAACCTAATTCTAAACCTCATCCTAACACTAGCCCTAACTCTAACACTAATCCAAAATCTAGCCCTAACACTAGCCCTAGCCCTAAAACAAAACCAAGCCATAGCCCTAACCCTAAACCTTAACTTAAACCAAACCCTAACCCTACACCTAGCCCTAACTGTAGCCATAAATAGAGTCCTCCCCAACCCTAAAACTAACCCTTACCCTGACTATGACCCTAACAATAAACCTAGCCCTATACATCGCCCTCACCCTAAACCTATGCTTGCATGCTTCAGCATAGGGCTACATTCACAAGGAACAAATCAGAGAGTGCCCACAGAGAACTGATTGAGTGTGTGAAGTTTCAAGCAGCTAACACCAACACTGTTTGTTATACAGCGCCATTTCCAATTACACATATAAGACAAGATGAAGTGAAACCTTAAAAGACAAACTGTTCCTGACAGCAAACCATGAACCAAGAAGGCCCAAACATGGGGAATATGTAAGGCTAGGTGAAAGATGAATCCTCCCTGGTATCAAAGAAATTTGAACAAAACTAACTCTAACCCCAAAACCAATTTGAACTGTAGCCCTAAACCTAACCCTAACCATAACCATAACACTAACCTCTTTAGAGAACCTTTGATCATAGAAGACCCAAACTTGGCATGCCTAGTAGGGCAAGGTAACAGATGAATCCTGCCCAGTATAAAAAAAAATCTGAAAAAATAATTGGGGGAGGTGTTCCACTACATGCCTATTACCCCTGTTTTTTTTTTTTTTTTTCCTAAAGTGCTCTTGGATAATGTTCCTTTCATTGTCGTGGCCTTGGAAAACTTTCACTGGGAAGAAACCAGAGAGTGCCTACAGAGAACTGATTGAGTGTCTAAAATTTCAAGCAGCTAGCACCAACCCTGTTTGATTACCAGCTCCATTTCCATTTACCCATATAGGATAACTTGAAGTGAAACTTTAAAATACAAACTGTTCCTGACAGTGAACAATTGAAATTAGAAGGCCCCAAACTTAGGAACATAATAAGGCTAGGTAAAAGAGAAATCTGGCCCAGTATCAAAGAAATTTGAACAAAAATAACTCTAACCCTAACACTATTTCTAACTCTAGTCCTAAATCTAACACTAACCCTAGACCTATCCTGTTTATAAAGATTTGATCATACAAGTTCCAAACTTGGGGAACTCAGGGAAGCAAGCTAGCAGGTGAATCCTGTGCAATATCAAACAAATCTGACTGAATAATTGGAGGGAGGTAATTCAGGACATGCATATTTCCCTGATTTCTCATAAAGTGCTCTTGGATAAAGTTGTTTTTGCATGCTTGTGCTTAAAGCTACTTTTACAAAGAAGAAACCACATAGTTCCCACAGAGAACAGATTGAGTGTGTGAAGTTTCAAGCAGCTAGCACAAACCCTGTTTGATTTCTAGCTCCATTTATCTGTATAGGTTCAAATGAAGTGAAACCTTACAACTCAAACTGTTCCTGACAGTGAATGTTGGACAAAGAAGGCCCAAAACTGGTGAACATACTAAGGCTAGGTAAAAGATGACTGCTACCCAATATCAAAGAAATTTGAACAAAACTAACTCTGACCCTAACAGTCACTCTAACACTAGCCCTAACCCTAACCCTAAAACTAACCCTAACTTGTTTAGAGAACCTTTGATCATAGAAGTCCCAAACTTGTGGAGACTAGTGGGGCAAGCTAACAGATGAATCATTTGCAGTATCAAAGAAATTTGACCAAATGACTGGGGGATTTAGTTCAGGACATGCACATTTTCCTGTTGTCTCCTAAAGTGCTCTCATAAAAAGTTTTTTTTTTTTTTTTCATGCTTCAGCTTCGTGATGCATCCACAAGGAAGAAATCAGAGAGTACCAACAAGGAATTGATTGAGTATGTGAAGTTTCAAGCAGCTAGCACAAACACTGATTTCGAGCTGCATTTCCATTCACCCATAGAGATCAAAATGAAGTGAACCCTTAAAATATACGGTGTTCCTGACAGTGAACACTTGAACTGAGAAGGTCCAAAACTGGGGAACTTAACAAGGGTAAGAAATAGATGAATACTGCCCAGTATCAAATAAATTTGAACAAATCTAACTGTAACTCTAATGCTACGTTTGAATCTATCCCCAACCCTAGCACTAAGCTGTTTAGAGAACCTATGATCATAGAAGTCCCAAAATTTGGGATCCTAGTGGGTCATGCTAGTAGATAAATCATGCACAGTATCAAAGAAATATAACCAAATAATTGGGGAAGGTATTTCAATATATATATGTTTCCCCCTTTTCTCCTAAAGTGCTCTTGGATAAACTTGCTTTTCATGCTTCAGCTTAGAGCAATATTCACAAGTTTCCAGAGTGCCCACAGAGAACTGATAGAGTGTGTGATGTTTGAAGCAGCTAGCACCAACACTGTTTGATTTCTAGCTCCAATTCCTGTTAGGTCAAAATGAAGTGAAACCTTAAAATTGAAACTGTTCCTGAAAGGAAACCATTGAATCTTGAAGGCCCAAACCTGGGGAGCCTACTAAG
The DNA here is from genome assembly GCF_047511675.1 of Marmota flaviventris. NCBI lineage: Eukaryota > Metazoa > Chordata > Mammalia > Rodentia > Sciuridae > Marmota > Marmota flaviventris. The sequence goes on along the minus strand of NC_092511.1, from coordinate 75,432,816 downwards.
GCTAGGTCTAGGATGAATCCTGTACAGTATCAAAGTAATCCGACCAAAACATTTTGAAGCTCTTTCAGTATATATGTATTCTGCTTGCTCCTAAATCACTCAGAGATAAAGCTGTTTCTTTGTACTTCAGATTAGGGCTACTTCCACAGGAAACAAACCAGACAATCCTCATTGAGAACTGATTGAGTGTGTGATGATTCAAGCAGCTAGCCCAAACCCTGTTTGATTTCCAGCTTCATTTCCATTCACCCCTATAGGGCAAAAAGAAGAGAAACATGAAAATTGAAACTGTTCCTGAAAGAAAACCCTTTTTGCAGGAGGCCCAAACATTTGGAGTATAGTCAAAATAGAAAATAGATGAATCCTGCACAGTAACATAGAAATTTGAAAACAAAACTAACTCTAACCCTAACACTAGGTCTAATCCTAGTTCTAACACTAACCCTAACACTAACCTTAACCTGTTTAGAGTCCTTTTAATACTAGAAGTCCCACACTTTTGGAGGCAATTGGGCAGGCTAAAAGATGAATCTTTCACAGTATCAAAGCAATCTGACCAAATAAATGGGGGAGGTAGTTCAGCACATGCATATTTCCATTTTATCCTAAAGTGCTCTCACATAAAGTTGCTTTGCATGCTTCCTCTTAGGGCTACTTTCACAAAGAATAAACCAGTGAATGCCCATGGAAAACTGATTGAGTGTGTCAGTTTGAAGTAGCAAGCACCATCCCTGTGTTATTTCCAGTTTCATGTCCATTTACCCTCATAGATCAAAATAAAGTGAAAACGTAAAATACAAACTGTTCCAGAGGCCCAAAACTAGGGATTGTAGTAAGTCTAAGTTAAAGCTGAATCCTGCCCAACATCAAAGGTATTTGAACAAAACTAAATCTACCAAAACACTAGCTGTAAACCTAGCACTAACCTAATACTATACCTAACCTAACCTGTTTAGAGAACCATTGATCACAGTAGTCCCCAAATAAAGGAGCCTAGTGGGGCAAGCTAACAGATAAACCATGTGCAGTATCAAAGAAATCTGACCAGTAATTGGGGGAGGTATTTCAGTATATTCATATTTCCCTTTTTTCTCTTAATGTGCTCTTGGTTAAATTATTTTTTCATGCTGTCGTTTATGGTACTTTCACAAGGAACAAACCAGAGAGTGCCCACAGTGAGCTGATTGAGTGTGTGAAGTTTCAAGCAGGTAGTACTAACCCTGTTTGATTTACAGCTCCATTTTCATTCACATCTATAGACCATAATAAAGTGAAACCTAAAAATTCAAACTGTTCCTACAATGAACTGGAATACCTTGAAGGCCCAAACTTGGGGATCCTATTAAGGCTAGGAAAAGGATGAATCACATACAGTATCAAAACAATCAAGCAGAAAAATTGAAGCTTGCTCCTAAAGTTCTAACAGATAAAGCTGTTTCTTTCTATTTCAGCTTTGGGCTATTTCCACAGGAATCAAACACAAGGAATGCACACTGAGAACTGATTGAGTGTCTGAAGTTTCTAAGCAGCTAGCACAAACCCTGTTTGAGTTCCAGTTCCATTTCCATTCACCACTATAGGGCAAAATGAAAGGAAACATGAAAATTAAAACTGCTCCTGAGAGCACCTCCTTTTACCTAGGAGGCCCAAACATGGGGAGTATACTAAGAATAGGAAAAAGATGAATCCTGCCCAGTATCAAAATTGTTGAAAAAAAAAACAAACTCTAACCCTAACACTAGCTCTAACACTTGCCCTAACTCTAACCATAACTGTAACCCTAACCTGTTAAGAGACCCTTTGTTCGTAAATGTTTCAAACTTGGGGAGACTACTGGGCAAGCTTACAGATGAATACTGCACAGTATCAAAAAATCTGACCAAATAATTGGGGGTGGTATTTTACTACATGCATGTTGCCCTGTTTTCTCCTAAAGTGATTTTGGATAAATTAGTTTAGCATGCTTTATCTTACAGCTACTTTCACAAAGATGAAACCAGAGAGTGCTCCACGAAAACTGACTGAGTATGTGAAGTTTCAACCAGCTAGCACCAACCCTCTGATATCTAGCTCCACTGGCATTTACCCATATAGGTCAAAATGAAGTGAGACATTAAAAACAAACTATTCCTGATGGTGAACCACTGAACAAAGAAACCCAAAACTGGGGCACATTATAAGGCTAGGTAAAAGATGAAGCTTTCACAGTATCAAAGAAATTTGAACAAAACAAACTCTAACTCTAACACTATCTCTAAAGCTAGCCCTAACCATAACCCTAAACGTAACATTAACCTGTTTAGAGACTCATTGATCCTAGAGGTCCCAAAAGTGGGGAGCTTACTGGGGCAAGCTATCACATGAATCCTATGCAGCACCTAAGAAATCTGACCAAATAATTGGGGGAGATATTTCAGTAGATGCCTATTTTCTTGTTTTCCCCTAGTGTACTCTCAGATAAAGTTGCTTTGCATGCTTCAGCTTAGGGTTACATTCACAAGGAACAGACCAGAGAGTGCACACAGAGAACTGATTGAGTGTGAGATGTTTCAATCAGCTAGCATCAACCCTCTTTGATTTAGAGCTGCATATCTCTTTACCATATAGGTCAAAATTAAGTGAAACGTCAAAACACAAACTGTTACTGTCAGCGAACCATTGAAATGAGAAGGTGCAAACCTGAGGAACATAGTAAGGCTAGGTAAAAGATGATTTCTGAACAGTATCAAGAACATTTGAACAAAACTAACTGTAACCTAACACAAGGTCTAAACCTAGCCCTTACCCTAACTGTAATCTTAACCCTAACCTATTAGATAACCTTTGATCATAGAAGTCCCAAAGTTGTGAAGCCTAGTGGGGCAAGCTAAAACATGAAAAATGCACGGTATCAAAGAAATCTGACCAAATAATTGTGGGAGGTAGTTCATTACATGCTTATTTCCCTGTTGTCTCCTAAAGTGCCCTCAGATAAAGTTGTTTCTACATGCTTCTCCTTTGGCCTATATTCAATAGAAAGAAAGCAGAGAGTGCTCAAAGAGAACTAATTGAGTGTGTGACATATCAAGCAGCTAGTACCAACCCTGTTTGATTTCCAGCTTCATTGTCATTCACACCTATAGGCCATAATAAAGTGACACTTAAAAATTCAAACTGTTCCTGACAGTGAACCATTGAACTTAAAGGCCCCAAATTGGGGATACTACTAAGGCTAGGTAAAGGATGAATCCTGTACAGTATCAAAGTAATTCGACCAAAAAATATTGAAGATTGCTCCTAAAGCACTCACAGATGAAGCTATTTCTTTTTCAGCATAGGGCTTCTTTCACAGGAAACAAACCAGAAAATGCACACTGTGAAATGACTGAGTGTGTGAAGTTTCAAGCAAACTTTCAAACCAACTATGTTTGATTTCAATCTCTATTTCCATTTACCCATATATGTCAAAATGAAGTGAAAACTTAAAATACAAACTGTCCTGACAGTGAACCACTGAACCCAGAAATCCCAAACCTGGGGAGAATAGTAAGGCTAGGGAAAAGATGAATCCAGCCAGTATCAAAGAGATTTGAACAAAAATATCTCTAACACGAGCTCTAAACCTAACCCTAACCATAACCCTAACCCTAACTCATACCTGTATAGAAAACCATTGATCCTAGATATCCCAAACTTGGGGAGACCAGTGGGAAAAGTTAAAGATGAATACTGTACAGTATCAAAGAAACCTGATGAAATCATTGGGAGACTTATTTCAATACATACATATTTCTGTGTTTTTTTTTTTTTCCTTAAGGGCTCTCAGATACAGTTGCTTTTGCATGCTTCAGCTTTGGACTACCTTCAAAAGAAAGAAACCAGAAAGTGCCTACTGAGAACTGATTTGTGAAGTTTCATACACCTCCTACCAACCCTGCTTGATTTCCAGCTCAATTTTCATTCACATCAATAAGCCATAATGAAGGAAAATCTTAAAATACAAACTGTTCCTGACAGCGAACCATTGAACCGAAAAGGCCCAAACCCGTGGAGCATAGTAAGGCTAACTAAAAGATGAATCTTGCCCAATATCATAGAAATTTGAAGAAAACTAGGGCCACGCTGGAGCTCTCTGTGCAGATGGAAGGCTCGGCTATGTGGTTGCTCTTGGCTCAGTCAGAATTCGGAAATCTCGGCCGCGCATGAGCTCTCTGCACAGATGGAAGTCTTAGCCGCAGATTCGCTCTTGGCTCAGATGGAAGTCTTGACCATCCAGGTGCACTTGGCACATAGGATAGGTAGCACAGAACACAGTGGATTTGCTTGTGGTTTACCAGACCAGGCTCTGGACACAGCCAATGGTCACCCCAGACCACCCACCTCACCAAACACCCTACAGAGATAACAAATGAAATCCATCTTGGAAAACCTTACCATCTATCGGTGGCTGTGGCTATGAGCTCAGTTCTGCAGCTTTGAAGGTAACTGGTTTCCAACTCCCCTACCTCCAGCTGTGATAACTCAAGATTTTTCTCACAAACTTTTTTTTTTCGGGGGGTGTGTAGCTATCAATGCAGAACAGCAACTGTACAGGTACATGATTTCCAACTCAGAGACTAAAAGTAGAGAGGCTCCAGGTAGAATCTCATGCCTTCTCAAACTGGCTACCTCCACCACCCTTAGCACAGAGACTCAAGCTAGGAATAGACACCTCCACCTACTGGAAGAAAATAGAGTTCTGAGAGACTTTTCTATTCTCATTCTTCTCATCTATTCTCCTCTACCCTTCTGCCTCTGGCCCTCACAATCTCAACATACATGAAACCATGAACTTTGCATGAAATTATGCCACAGTTGGGCTGGGCACAAATCACGAGCCACTGAAGCAGGAACAAATTTATTTCCTAACTCCCGTGAACGCTACGCAAGCAGCCTTCTCCTGGGATACACCACACACCAAGCAGAAATCCCTCCTCTGGTAATCCCTCCTCTGGCACTTCCCCAACCAACTCGAACTCCCCAGGAATCCCCAGGAGAACTCCAAAGTACCAGGCTGAGGTGGACATCAGGTGTCTAATATACAATTGAATACACAGCTTAACACAACCATCATCATCTCAATGGCTTTCTGGCATCACCTCAACCACTCCATTCTGGCAAAAATGCCATGCATCATCCCGGCTCGGCTGTGGCCCTCAACATCCCCCCCCCTTCTGTTTAATTAAACAACAAGCAATGTGGCATAGGGACCGTTCCTGTTAGGTTGTCCAATACTACATATGGTTCTTACCCATCATTGGATGAGCTGACCTCAAGGCGTCAGCCTCCTGTCTTAGAATGGTACCATTGCAATTGGATCTTACCCGTTACTGACTACCGGTCCAGCATACAGCCATATTGTGGATAGGCTTTTGCACCAGTTGGGGGGTGAAGTTCTTTGCCTCACCTCTGTTGGCCCCCAAATTTGGCCTTGGTGCCAGTGGGGGGTGAGGTTCTTTGCCTCACCTCTGTTGGCACCCAGATTTTAGCTGAACGACCATCACAAGCAGAAGGGAGGAGGATACAGAAATGCCATGACACCAAGCCAATTGACAACTCCTTTGGAAAAATTGTAGCACTTGTGACACGATCAGCAAAGATACTCCAGCACTACCACAATTCGCTGCACCAACAGATAGTTCACAATGCATACAAGTGATACATAGTCCAGGCAAGTTCTTCAAGCAGTTCAAAGCAAAGACAATAGTAAAGGCCTTGTAGCTTTACACAGGTGAAATCTCCATTGCAATGTTTAAAAACTCCACAGTCAAAAAATAAAACTGATCAGGAAAATATTAACCTAGGTCTGTATGAGCTCAAAAAAAAATAGAACTTTATGATGTAGGAAAGGGCAAAAATAAAATAGATATTGAAAAAGACATCATGGTTACCACCTGCGTTTGACTCATTTTTGGATATCCCATCCTTTTTCCTGTAACTTACATAATGGGTGTAAAGTTATACCCAAGAGCAAGCCCCAAGGTTTTTACATTTGAAATAGGCTTTAATGGTGTTCATTATTCATTAGCCTCCAGGTGTGGGAGAACCACTGTTGCAGATGTAAGAATAGCCAAGCTAAAGTTCTTCATATCAGCTGTTATGGATTTGAGTCAAATTATCTTCTTTTTGGTGTGTAGAAATTGCTTTGGTTAGTCTCTCTGGAATACAAATAGGCTGCTGTTCTCCCTGTGGAAAGACACAAACAAAACCCCGACTCCAGAAAATCACTGGGTCAGGATCTTTCCATTGTACTGTTAAAATATCCTTCCAAAGTACCTTAAGCTTATGTGCATTTTTTTGGATACATATGTCTTTTCGCAGCACTAAGCCCTGATGAACCAAATTTAAAAAGCTTAGAGTAAAAAGGGTTATTTTAAGTTTGTCTTTTGGGGATATATACCCTTTCCAATTCCCTCATTTTGCTTTAATAAGTACATTTTAATAGTTTGATGAGCTCTTTCAACTATGCTTTGTCCCTGTGGATTGTATGGGACACTCCTGCTACATGAGTAATGGCAAATGATGAGCAAAATTGGTTAAAAGAGGTAGAAGTATAACCAGTACCATTATCTGTTTTTAACTGTTTTGGAATGCCCACAGTGGCAAAATTTTGTAAGCAATGAGCTATAATATCTTTAGTTTTTTCTCCAGCATGAAGGGAGCCCATCAAAAATCCAGAAGAAGTATGAACTGTAACATGCAAATATTTTAATTTTCCAAATTCGGGCAAGTGTGTGACATCCATCTGCCAAATATGGTTAGGTATCAGTCCTCTAGAATTGACTCCAAGATTAACTTGAGGTAAAAAGGTCACACAATTTTGACATTGTTTTATTATTTGTCGAGCTTGTTCCTTAGTTATTTTAAAATGCTTTTGTAAAGTATTAGCATTGACATGGAAGCTTTTATGAAAATTTATAGCTTCTTCTATTTTAGAGAAAATATGTATGTCTTGTGTAGTTTTATCTGCTAAATCATTGCCAAACTAAGGGCTCCAGGTAATCCTGTATGGTCCCTGATTTGTCCTATAAAGAATGGATCTATCCTGTCTCAGATTAGACTTTGTATAGTGGAAAACAAAGAGAAAGCGGTAGAGGAAGGAGAAATCCTACCAGCATCTTCAAGGGATATTATAGCATTAACTATATACTGACTATCAGAAAATAAATTAAATACATAATCTTTAAACATCACAAAAGCTTGTAATACTGCATTAAGCTCTACCTTTTGAGCTGATATTTTGGGTACTAAAAATGTAAAAGATTGATCAGGGGTAACTACTGCTGCTGTACCATTATTTGACCCATCAGTGAATATATTTGGAGCATTCATGATAGGTGCCTTTCTTGTCATTTTTGGAAAAACTACAGGATGCGAAGACCAAAAAGAAAACAAAGGATTAGATGGTAAGTGATTATCAAATGAAACATTAGATTCACACATGATTATTGCCCAAGTATTTAACTCATTAGCTAACTCATCAATTTGATCCATAGTATATGGAGTAATAATTTTATTGGGAGAAATTCCAAACACTCCCTTTGCTGCTTTTATTCCTTTGAGTATTAATTGTCCTACAGCCTCAGGATACCTAGTAAGAATAGTGTTAGGAGAATAAGATAAATGTAACCACAATAATGGACCTTCTTGCCAAAATACTCCTATAGGAATTTTTTTTGGTATTTCAATAAATAATAAAGGCAAACATATCAATTCTATCCAAATGCATATTTTCCATATATGTTTCAATAATTTTTAATGCCTTTCTTGCTTCAGGCATTAACATGTGGGGTGAATTTGGATATGATGGACTTTTTAGGATATCAAATAAAAGTTCCAACTCTCCTGTTGGTATACCTAAATAAGGCCTTATCCAATTTATGTCTCCTAATAACTTTTGAAAGTTGTTAAGTGATTTGAGTTGATCTACTCGTATTTGAATTTTTGTTGGATGGACCATGGTTGAGGATAATAGAACTCCTAAATAATTAATTGGAAAATTTAATTGTACTTTATCTATTGCTATCTCTAGATTATATTTTTTCAATAAGTTTGTAAGTGGAGCATAACATTCTAGCAATGTGTTTTTATCTTTGTGTGCTAACAATACATCATCCATATAGTGAAATATTTGTAGTTCAGGATTTTGATTTCTACGTGGCTGGATTGCTTTGTTAACATAAATTTGACACATAGTTGGGCTGTTAGCCATCCCTTGAGGGAGTACTTTCCATTCATATCTCTGATCAGGACCTTCATGATTCAATGCAGGGATAGTAAATGCAAAACGTGGACTATCCTCAGGATGATTTGGAATTGAAAAAAAAATCAATCTTTAATATCTATAGCTAAAACATACCAGGTTTTTGGCAAAGCAGAAAATTGGGGAATTCCTGATTGAGCAGGTCCCATAATAACCCTCTCGTTATTAGTGGCTCTTAAATCTTGCAATAATTTCCATTTACCAGATTTCTTTTTGATGACAAAAATGGGAGTATTATGGGGTGATATGGAAGGTTATATATGTCCCTCCGCTAATTGTTGTTTGACCAGGTCATGGGCTACTTGTATCTTTTCTTTAGTCAGGGGCCACTGAGGAACCCATACTGGTCTTTTTGATTTCCAAGTAATTTTTATTGTCTCAGTGAATAAAAAGGATCTGAAAACCCAATCCATGTCTATTTTTCCTTGATCTATTTGAATTGGTGCTGCTCTACCTTGTTCTTATTATCCTAATATTTTTTTCTTTCCTAAAACCTTGTCTACATAATAGTGGGCACATTTGGATTGATGTTATTTGTTAATGTCAAGCCTAATTGATCTAGGACTTCTCATCCCCATAAATTTATAGGAAGATGACCCAATACATATGGCTGTATACATATGGCTGTATAGTTCCTTCACATCCTTCAGGCTCCTTCCAATCTAATACCATTGCACTTCTATGGGGATTAGTTGCCACTCCTAGGCCTCAAAGCATTTTAGTGGCCTGTTGTAATGACCAATGTGTCAGCAATTCTTGACAAGATATGATGCTAAGGTCTGCACCTGTGTCCAGTAGTCCATTAAATTCATGTCCTAGAATATTTAGTTGGAGCATAGGGCGAGAATCTAAATTTAAATACAGCATAGCCCAATCTACACCTGTGGAGCCTAATCCCCTGGAACCTCTTTCTACAGTATGACTGGAAAATTTATTATGCAGGCTGGGTATTATTAATAACTGTGCTATTCTAACTCGTGGTGAAATTACTGAGGGACCTCTTGGAGAACTAGCTATAATTTTTATTTCACCTTCATAATCGGGATCAATTACCCCAGCACTTATCATAAATCCTTTTAGAGTGGAAGAACTGTGTCCCAATAATAAGCCTACTGTTTTTTTGTGGAAGAGGTCCTCTTACTCCTGTGGGAATGATTTGAACTCCCATCTCTGGAGTTAGTACTGCTCTGGTGGAGGTGCAGATGTCCAACCCTGTGCTCCCTCTGGTTTGTCTGATGAGGGATCTAATGTATAATGTGTCCTGGGCACTACACTGATGGTGTTGCTGGGTTCCTCCACTGCCCCGTATATTTGTTTTTGTGGGCCCCCAGAGCATTGCCCCGCCCCTGTCGATTTTTTTGGCAATTGAGCCTGATGCTTTTCTCCATGATATCGTGGGTAAACTCCTGGTCCTTGTCCGTTTTTTGATAAGGGAGTACCCTCTGCGGTGGTTTGAGGATGGCATTCATTAGCCCAATGTTTCCCTTTATGGCATCGGGGGCAAATACCTGGTATTCTACTCCTTGACACTTAGCTTTGTTAAACCCTCCTCGTATGGGGCAACTCCTCTTAAAATGTTCTGTTTGTTCACAATTGTAGCATGTTTTCAGCCTGGCATCTAAAGCCTGTTGTATTGCAGCTGCCAGGACTTGCCCTTGTTCATTAATGTCTCCACATAATTTAATATATGTGTTTAAATCTCCATGTTTCCATCGTCTAATGGCCTCCTTGCACCATCTGTTTGCTTGCTCAAAGGATAACTGTTTAATTAATGGCATTGCTTGCTCTGTATCCCCCAAAACTCTGGTAGCTGTTTGAATAAGCCTATCTACAAATTCAGCATAAGGTTCATTAGCTCCTTTTATTACCTTAGATAATTGACCCTGTAAATCTCCATGTCCTTGTAAAGTCTTCCATGCCCTAACTGCATCTACAGCATTTTGTGAGTATATAGCAGGATCATATACAATTTGTTGCAGCTGACCCACATAAGGTCCTTTTCCTAAGAACATATCTAGATTTCTCTGAGGATAACCAGCTGCTGCATTTTGCCTAGCTGTCTCCATGCAAAATTCCTCATTGGCAATCTTCCATAACAGATATTGTCCTCCATTTAGCACAGCTTTACACATACTAGTCCAATCTGCTGGCATCATGTTCAAGTTGGTAATGGATTCGACCAAGCTTATAGTGAAGGGTGCGTGAGGACCATAGGTTGTTACAGCCTCTTTTAGCTGCTTCACTGTTTTGAAATCTAAAACATGGTGAATTTGCTGCCCTCCTGCCTGTTCAAATACAGGGCATGCTAATCTTTGAGGTCCTGTCTCAGAATCCCATCTATCAACTACGGGGGTTGAGGGCCCCATAGGTGGAGCTGTTGGTTGGACACTTACACCCTCTTGTGATAGAAAGGTGCTAGTAGCATCCTCCTGTTTTAACATTTCCCCTGATGGCTTTTTCTGCTCTAAACTTTCTTCCCCTTTCTGACTATCTCGAGAGGCCTCCTCTTTTTCCTAATCTAATATGTTTTCTACCATAATCTGAACTGAAAAGTTTGGACTAAGCGAACAAAATCGTATCATCATCCACAATGGCAATGTGCCAACTGGCAAAATTCCTGGGGTTTTCTTTTCCCTGTCCCTTATATCTTCACCATGATGGTCCCATTGTGATATATTCAACAATACCTCATTAAAAAGCCATGAGCTACATTTTTGTATTGTATCAACTTATGCCCTGACTGTTTTTGGTTTTACTGGGGTGCCTCCTTTTTCTAACAATTTACTTAACATTTTTTCTGTTTGTTTTTTGCTAATTTCTGACCCCATATTTCTGCTACAAGGATAATGCAACTCAAACAGATAACTCAAAATAAAACTAAAGCAAAACAAAACAAAAATGGAACAAAAAATCATTGTATCAATTTTCCTATTTTTTTGAAATGTATATTTGTGGTCTATCTCTATCTCTTCCTCAGGGCTGAACAACTTCAAACCTTGAGCCAACCATTTTTTCCAGTTTGTCTGAGAAAGTTCTAGGGATAGGCAGTTTGAAACAAAAACAAAACAAATCAAAACAAGAACACATTGTTTTTTTGAAATGGTCACACATTCTCTCGCCTTCCCTCAGGGGCGAGCAATTTTACTCACCTCCGAGTTTCAGGCATCCCCGCACAGGCCACCAAATACTGCAGTCTGGCTGGGCACAAATCATGAGCCACTGAAGCAGGAACAAACTTTATTTCCGAACTCCTGCAAACGCCACGCATGCGGCCTTCTCCTGAGACACACCACACACCAACCGGAAATCCCTCCTCTGGAAATCCTGCCTCTGGCAATTCTCCAACCAATGCAAACTCCCCAGGAATCCCCGTGAGAGCTCCAAAGTTGTGAGAGAACTCCAAAGTAGCAGGCTGAGGCGGACAGCAGGGGTCTAATATACAATTGAATAAAAAGCTTAACATACCCATCATCATCTCAATGGCTTGCTGGCATCACCTTTCAACCACTCTGTCCTGGGAAAAATTCCATGCTTCATCCCAACTCGGCTGTGGCCCGCAACAAAATTGGACTTTAACAACTGAATCACCAGAATAGTTTAATATAGAGGAATTGCATAGGGCCATCTCACCCCCCTTTATTTTATATTATTTTCATTCTCCCTCTCTTTCTTTCTTTCCTTGTTTTTTTTTCTTCTTTTTTTCCTCCCTCTATCCCAATTTCAACCTCCAAACTTTTACTATTTACTCATAAGTTAATTTTATGAATACAGATAAGGAATTTGAATTTATATAATCTTCCATAAATTACCCCTGTCTATTTATTACAGTTCTCCTCCAATTTGCTAAGATAGATTAATCTCATACCCTCACTCCTTTCCCCCTTAACAAAGCATCCTACCTCTCACCATCAGTTCTCTATATACCACCTGAAATGTTATGCCTTTTATGAAACTAATGACTATATTCCAATTAATAATTGAAGCCAACATCTGTAGATATAGAATCTAAATATAAATGTATTTATAATGGTTAGGCTTAGGCTTCGGGTTAGGGTTAGTTTTAGAGTTAAGATTTGATCTTTTGGTTAGGGCTAGAACGAAGGATAGGGCCAGGGTTAGCACTAGGGTTAGGGCTAGGGCTAGAGTTATGGTAAGGGATATGGTTAGAACTAGTGATAGGCTACTGTGAGAGGTAGAGTTAGTCGTAGGGCTAGGGCTAGAATTATGTTTAGGGAAAGGGTTAAATTAAGGCTAGGGTTAGTGTTAGGCTTAGACTTCAGGTTAGGGTTAGAGTTAGGGTTATAAGTAGGGTAAGGGAGTGGGTTATTAATAAGTTGAGGGCTAGGGCAATGGTTAGTATTAAGGTTAGGGTTAGGGTTAAGGTTATGATTAAGTCTAGTCTTAGGGCTAGAATGAAGGCTAGTGTTTGTGTTAGGGTTAGTATAAGGGATAGGGCTAATGCCAGGTGTAGGGTTACAGTTAGGGATAGATTTAGTGTTAGGTTTATGGCTTGGTTCAGTGTAAGGGTTAGGTTTAGGGTAAGGGTTAGGTTTAGAGCTAGGGTTACTATTTGGGTCAGGTTCAAGGTTAGGATTTGGTTTAGGTTAGAGGTAAGGTTTAGGGCTTGATTTAGCATTAGGTTTAGGGTTAGGGTTAATGAGAGGGTTAGGTTTAGGGGTTAGATGTGGTTTAGTGTAATGGATAGGGTTAAGTTTAGGCCTAATATTTAGCATAAGTGTTAAGGTAATGGATATGGTTAGACCTAAGATTAGGGCTAGGGATATGTATAGGATTAGGGCTTTTGTTTGGGTTAGGGTTAGGTTTAAGTTTAGGGTTAAAGCTAGGTTTAGGAGTCGGATTAAGGCTAGGTTTTGTTTTAAGTTAGGGCTAGGATTAAGGCTATAATGTACAATGTAGGGTTATTAGTGCTAGTTAAGTTTAGGGTAAGGGTTGGGATTACAGCTAGTTTTATGGCTAGGGTGAGCATTATAATTAGGGTTAGGGTTAGGTTTATGATTAAGGTGAAGTTTATGGCTAGGATGTGGGCTAAGTTTTGTGTTAGGGTTAGGACTAGGATTAGAGCTAGGGCAAAATTCAGGTCTAGGGTTACAGTTAGGGATAGTTTAGAGTTAGGTTTATATCTAGGTCTCTTTTAAGGGTTAGGTTTATGGTTAGGGTCAAGTTTAGAGCAAGGGGTATTATTAGGGTTAAGGTCAGGTTTAGGGTTTTTGTTAGGTTAAGGTTTATGTTTAAGGCTCGAATTAGCATTATTTTTAAGGATAGGGTAATGATAGTTTTAGGTTTAGGGTTCAGGTTAAGTGTAGGGTAATGGATAGGGTTAGGGTTAGGGATAGGATTAGGGTTAGGCCTAGGGTTAGCATAAGGATTAGGGTTATCATTAGAATAATGCATAGGTTAGAGCTAGGGTTAGGGCTAGGGTTATGTTAAGGATTATGTCTAGGCTTAGGCTTAGGCTTAGAGTTAGGGCTATGGTTAAGTTTAGGATTAGTTTTTAGCGTTAAAACTAGGATAGACCTTGGATTAGGGCTAGGTTTTGCCATAGGTTAGGACTACAGCTAATGTAAGAACTTGTTATGATTCAGGCTAGTTTTAGGGTTAACGTTAGGGCTAGGTATAGTTTTAGGGTTAGATTTAGGGTTGGGGTCGTGTTTAGAGGTAGGGTTACTGTTAGTGTCAGGTTCAGTGTTCAGGTTAGTTTTATGGTTAGAATTAAAGCCAGAATTAGGTCTAGGGGAAGAGTTAGTGTTTGCCTTAGGCTAAGGGTTATTGTTAGGGCTATTTCTAGGTTTTTCATTAGGTCTATGGTTCGAGTTATGGGTAGATTTAGGATTAGGTTTAGGTCTAGTGCTAGTGTTAGGGTTAGTTTTAGGTATAAGGTTACTGGAAGGGCTATTGTTAGTGTTCAGTTTAGGGTTAGGTTAAGGTTTAGACCTATGATTAATGTTAGTGTCAGAATAGGGGTCAGAGTTAGGTTTAGGGTTTGGGTTATGGTTAGAGCTAGAATGAGTGCTAGGGTTAGAACTTGTAATAGGGTTAGGGTTTGTGTTAGTTTACGGATTAGGGTTAGCATTAGGGTTAGGGTTTGGCTTAGGTTAATGGATAGAGTTAGAGCTAGGGTTAGGTCTTGGATTAGGGCAAGGTTTAGGGTTAAAGCTAGGTTTAGGGCTCGGATTAAGGCTAGTTTGTGTTGGGTTTAGGCAATGGCTAATGTAAGAACTATTGTTACAATTTGGGTGAATTTGGGGGTTATGGTTAGGGGTTAAACCTCTAGTGTTAGGATTAGGTTTAAGGTTAGGGTGATATTTAGAGCCAGTGTTAGTTTTAGGCTAATAGTCAGGGTCAGAATTAGTTTTAGAGTCAGGGTTAGGACTCGAAATAAAGCTAGGTTACTGTAAGGGTTTGGTTTAATATTAGGGTGATGTTTAGAGCTAGGTTGAGTGTTAGGATATGAGTCAGAGTCAGAGTTATTATTAAGGTTAAGGTTAGGACTTGAATTAGGGCTAGGGTTAGGTCTAGGTGTAGTATTAGGATTTGTTTAAGTTAAGGTTTAGTGTTAGGACTATTACTCGGTTTTGTTTTACTGCTAGGGTTAGCATTAGGGCTAGTTTCATGATTAGTTTTATGGTTAGTGCTAGTATCAATGTTAGGCTTAGGGTTAGTGTTAAAGTTAGAGTTAGAGTTAGATCTAGGTTTAGGACTAGGAATAAGGATTAGGAAAGTGATATGGCTAGGTTTATAGCTATGGTTAGGGCTAGGGTTAGGGTTAAGTTAAGGGATAGGCTTAGAAGTAGGGATAGGACTAGTGTGAGAGTTAGAGTTTGTCTTAGGGCTATGGTTAGCATTAGAATTAGGGATAGGGTTAAATTAAGGCTAGGATAGGGCTAGGGTTAGTGTTCAGCTTAGGTCTTGTGTTAGGGTTAGGGTTAGGATTAAGTTTAGGGTAAGGGATGGTTTTAGGCTAGGTTACTGGGAGGGTGAGAGTTAGAATTAGTTTACGGCTAAGGTTAAGGTTAGGGTTATGTTTATGAATAGGTTTAGGGCTAGGATGAGGACTCGGGTTTGTTTTAAGTTGAGGGCTAGGATTAGGGCTAGGGCTAATATCAGGTCTTGGGTTATGGTTAAAGATAGTTTTAGTGTTAAGTTTATGGCTACATGTAGTGTAAGGGTTAGTTCTAGGGTTAGGGTCAGATTTAGAGCTAGGACTATTTTTACAGTCAGAGTCTGGGTTAGGGTTTGGGTTAGGTTAAGATTTAAAGTTAGGGCTCAAATTAGCATTAGGGTTAGTGTTAGGTCAATGATAGGGTGGGGTTTAGAGTCTAGGTTTGGATTAGGGTAATGGATAGAGTTAGGATTAGGGATAGGGTTAGGTTTAGGACTAGGTTTAGCATTAGAGTTAGGGTTATGTTTTTGGCAATGCATAGGGTTAGAGCTAGGTTTAGGGCTACGGTTATGTTTATGATTAGGGCTAGTGTTAGGGTTAGAATTAGGGTTAAAACTTGGTTACGGCTCAGATTAGGGCTAGGTTTTGTGTTAAGTTAATGCTAGAGTTAGGGTTATGGCTAATGTAAGTATGTTTAGGGGTAAATTTAGGGTGAGGGTTAAGGCTATGTCCAATGTTAGTTTAGGTTTAGGGTTAGTGTTATGTTTAGAGGTAAGGTTAGTGTTATGGTTAGAGTCAGGGTCAGGGTTAGTTTTAGGGTTCTAATTAAAACTCAAATTAGGGCTAGGGTTAGGATAAGTGTATGGTTTAGGTAAAGGGTTAGGGTTAGGGCTATGGTTCAGTTTTTTTTTAGGGCTAGGTCTAGGGTTAGGGCTAGTTTTAAGATTAGCATTAGGGTTAGGGCTAGTGTGAGAATTAGAGTTAGTGATGGGGCTAAAATTAGATTTAGAGTTTGGGATAGGGTTAAATTAAGGCTAGGATTAGGTCTAGGGTTAGTGTTTTGTTTAGGCCTACCCATAGGGATAGGGTTAGGTTTAAGTTTAGGATAAAGAATGGTGTTATAGCTAGGTTTAGAAGAAGGGTGAGGGTTAGAGTTAGGGTTAGAGTTAGGGTTGGAGTTAGGGTTAAAATTAAGGCTAGGAGTTAGGGTTAAAATTAAGGCTAGGTTTATAGCTAGAATGAGGGATAGTGTTTGTTTTAGATTAAGGGCTAGGATTAGTGTTAGGGCTTATATCAGGTCTGGGGTTATGATTAAAATAGTTTTAGTGTTAGGCTTATGACTACATCTAGTAAAGGGTTAGGTTTAGGGTAAGGGTCAGGTTTAGAGCTTGGGCAATTATTAGGATTAGGATTTGGTTTAGGTAAGGATTTAGGTTTTGTGGCACAAATTAGCTTTAGGGTTAGGGTTAAGGTATAGTTAGGGTTTGTTTCATGGGTCAGGTTTGGTTAAGGGTAATTGATATGGTTCACGTTAGTGATAGGGCTAGGTTTAGGCTTAGGGTTAGCATTAGGGTAAGGGTTATGTTTAGGGTAATTGGTAGGGTTAGAACTAGAGCTATGGTTAGGAATATTCCTTGAGTTGGGGTTAGACTTCGTGTTAGAACTAGGTTTAGTGTTAGGTTTAGGGTTATGTCTAGCATAAAGGCTAGGTTTTAAGCTAGGGTTAGGGCTAGGTTTAGGGTTAGGTCTAGGAATAGGATTATGGTAGGATTAGGGTTAGGGTGGTGTTTTGAACTAGGATGAGTGTTCGGATATAATTCAAGTTCAGGGTTATTATTAAGGTTATGATTAGGACTCGAATTAGGGCTAGGGTTAGGTCTTGGTGTAGTGATAGGTTTGGTCTAAGTTAAGGTTAGTGTTAGCCCTTTGCACGGTTTTGTTTTAGTGATATACTTAGGGTTAGGGCTAGTTTTATGATTAGATTTAGGGTTAGGGCTAGGGTTATGGTTAGGATTAGGATTAAGGCTAGATTTAAGGCTAGGATTAGGGCTAGGTTTTGTGTTAGGTTTAGAGCAACAAATTAGGGCTAGAACTAATGCCAGGTATAGGTCTATAATTAGTGATTTTTTTTAGGGTTAGATTTATGGCTAGATCAAATTAAAGTGTTATGTTTAGGCAAAGGGTCAGATTAAGAGCTGCGGTATTATTAGGGTCAGGGTCAGGCTTTGGGTTTGGGTTAGGTTAAGGTTTAAGTTTAAGGCTCATATTAGCATTAAGGTTAGAATTAGGGTTAGGGTAATGGATAGTGTTAGGTTTAGGGTTAGGTTAGGTTTAAGGTAACGGATATGGTTAGGGTTTGTGATAGGTTTAGGGTTAGGTCTAGGGTTAGCATTTGGGTTATGGTTATATTTAGGGTAATTTATAGGGTTAGAACTAGTGTTAGGGCTAGGATAATGGTTAGGGTTAGGGCTTGAGTTATGGTTAGGGTAAGGGTTAGGGCGAGGGTTACACTTAGGTTTAGGTTTAGGGTATGGATTAGGGTTTGAGCTAGGATTTTTGCTATAGCTAAGATTAATTTATGGTTTGGTCTATTGTTATGGTCCTGGTTAGTGTAACGGTTAGGGCTATGGTTATCATTAGGGTTAGGGTAATAGGTTTTGATGTCAGGTTAAAGATAGGTTTAGTTTTAGGTTTGCATTAGGTTTAGATTTAGGATTAGGGTTAGCATTTGAGCTAGGGCTAGGGTAGGGCTACTTTTAGGACTAGCATTAGTGTTACATCTTGTGTTAGTGAGAGGTTTAGCTTAGGGATAGGGTTAGATTTAGAGTTAGAATTTGATATAGGATTAGGGCTAGAGCTAGGGTTAGGGCTAATGTAAAGGCAAGTGATAGGATTATGGTAAGGGGTAGGGTTAGAACTAGAAATAGGGCTAGGGCGAGAGATAGACTTAGTCTTAGGGCTAGGGTTAGGTTATGTTTAGGGCTAAATTAGGGCTAGGATTAGGTCTAGTGTTTGTATTAGGGTTAGGCCTAGTTGAGGCTTAGGTTTATGTTTAGGGATGTGGTTAGGTTTAGGGGAAGGGATAGGGTTAGAGCTAGTTTTACGGCTAGGTCATAGGTTAGAATTTCGTTTAGGGCTAGGGTTATGGTTTGATTTAGTAATAAGGCTAGGTTTAAGGCTAGGATGTGGGCTAGGGTTTGTTTTAGAGTTATGGCAAGAATTAGGGCTAGGGCTAGGGCTAGTGTCAGGTCTAGGCTTACATTAGGGATAGATTGAGGGTTAGATTTATGGCTAGGTCTAGTGTAAGGGTTCAGGTTAGGATAGTGTCAGGTTTAGAGCTAGGGGTATTATTAGGGTTAGAATTAAGTTTCAGGTTTGGTTTAGGTTAGGGTTTACCTTTAGACTTGAATTAGCATTAGGGTTTGGTTAGAGTAATAATAGATTTGGGTTTAGGGTTCATGTTAGGTGTAGGGTAATTGATAGTGTTAGTGTTAGAAAAAGGGTTAGGGTTAGGCCTAGTGTTAGCCTTAGGGTTATGGTTGTGCTTAAGGCAAGGGCTAGGGTTAGGGCTAGGGTTATGGTTATTATTAGGGCTAGAGTTAAGGTTAAGCCTACGGTTAGGGTTAGGGTTAGGTTTAGGGTATGGTTTAGAGTTTGAGCTATGGTTAGCACTAGGGCAATGGTTAGTTTTAGGGTTAGGTCTAGGTTATAGTTACGGTTATGGTCAAGGTTAGTGTTAACATTAGGGCTAGCGTTATCATTAGTTTTAGGGTATTGGATAGGGTTTGATGTTGTGCTAGGGTTAGGGTTGGTTTAGGTTTAGACTTAAGCTTAGGGCTAGGGATAGGTTTAGTGTTAGGTTTAGGGTAATCGTTTGGGTTTGAGCAAGGGTTAGCTCTGGCAAAGTTTAGGTTTATGGTTATGTCTAGGTTAGGGTTAGGGTAGATTTAGGGTAAGGGCTAGGGTTATTATCAGGGTTAGGGTTAGGGTAATGGATAGGGTTATAGCTAGGGTTAGGGCTAGGGTTATCATTAAGGTTAAAGTTAGAGTTAGAGTAATATGTAGGCTTAGAGCTAGGGTTAGTGATAAGGTTAAGGTTAGGATAAGGGCTAGGGTTAAGGTTATGTTTAGGTTTAGGCCATGGGTTAGTGTTAGGGTTTGGTTAAGTTTAAGTGTTCGAGATTGAGGTACTGTTTGGACTAGGATGAGGATTAGGGTTACAGTCAGTGTGAGGGTTAGAGCTAGGTTTAGCATGAGGGCTAGGGTTAGGGTTACGGTAATGGATAGAGTTAAAGGTAGGTATTGGCCTATAGTGATGGCTAGTTTCAGGGTTAGTGATATGGCTAGGTCTAGTGTTAGGGTTATGTTTTTTGTTAGGATAAGATTAGAGCTAGGGTTTGTGTTAGGGTAATGTTTCGTGTTCGGTTTAGGGTTAGGTTTATTGTTAGGGCCAGCATTAGGACTAGGGTTTGGTCTAGGGGTAGGATTAGTGTTTGGGTTAGGTTAAGGGTTATTATTAGGGCTAGGACTAAGTTTTTGTTTAGTGCTAGGCCTTAGAGTTATCACTAGATAAAGGATTAAGTGTAGGTCTAGGTCTAGTGTTAGGGTAAGGTTTAGTTATATGGTTACTGCTAGTGCCAATGTTAGGGGTCAGTTTAGTGTTAGGGTCAGGTTTAGACCTATGGTTAGTGTTAGGGTCAGAATAAGGGTCAGGGTTAGGGTTAGAGTTTGGGATAGTGATAGAGCTAGATTGAGGATTAGGTTTAGGACTAGTAATAGAGTAAGGTTTTGCATTAGGCTAAAAATTAGGTTTAGGACTAGGGTACATTTAGGTTTAGAGTTTGGCTTAGGGTAAGGGATAGGTTTAGCACCAGTGTTAAGGCTAGGGTTAGGGTTAGGGCTAAATTAGAGCTAAGATTTGGGCTAGGGTTAGTGTTAGGTTTAGGTCTAGGGTTTGGGTTAGGGATAAATTAAGGCTATATTTAGGGCTAGGATAAGGGCTAGGGTTTGTGTTAGGGTAAGGGCTAGGATTATGGCTAGCGTTAATATCACATCTAGGGTTAAGGTTAGGAATAGGGTTAGGGTTAGGGCTAGGGTTAGGTTTAGTGTTAGGGTTAAAGCCAGGGTTAGAGCGTGGATTAGGGCTAGACTAGGTTTTGTGTTAGCTTTAGGGCTATGGCTAATGTAAAAACTAGGGTCATAATTAGGGCTTGTTTTAGGGTTAGTGTTACATCTAGGTTTAGTGTTTGGTTAGGTTTAGGGTTAGGGTTATGTTTAGGGTAATTGATAAGTATGGTTAGCAAATATATTAGGGTTAGGCTGAGGGTTAGCATTAGGGTTAGGATTATGGTTAGGGTTAGGGTAATGGATAGGGTTAGAGCTAGGGTTAGGACTAGGGTTATGGTTAGTGCTAGTGTTAGGGTTAGTGTAAGGTTTAGCGTGAGTGCAAGGATTAAAGTTAGGGTTAGGTTTAGAGTAAGAGTTAGGGCTTGTTTTAGGTTTAGAGTTGGGGTTAAATCAAGGTTTGGGGCTTGCATTAGGGCTAGATTTTGGGTAACATTGGGGCTAGTGTTAAGGGTACAGCTAATGTAAGAACTAGGGTTATGATTAGGGCTAATTTTTGGGTTATGGTTAGGGCTGTCTAGTTTTATGCTTAGGTTTAAGTTTAGGGTGATGTTTTGAGGTAGGGTTAGTGTTAGGTTCAGAGTCAGGGTCAGGGTTAGTTTTAGGGTTGGGGATAGGACTCTAATTAGGGGTAGGCTTAGGGCTAGATGTAGATTTAGGATTTGGTTTAGGTTAAGGGTTAGGGTTAGTGCTATGGCTCATGATGTTTTAGGGCTAAGGCTATAGTTAAGTGTAATTTTATAATTAATGTTAGTATTATTGCTAGTGATAGGGTGAGTTTAGGCTTAAGGGTATATTTAAGTTATGGTTAATTCTAGGGTTAGGGCTATGGCTAGGGTTAGGGCTAAGGTTAGGTCTAGTGTTTGGGTTACAGTATGGGGTCGGGTTAGAACTAGGAATAGATATAGGGTGATAGAGTTAGTATTAAGGCTAGGGTTATGGTTAAGTTAAGGGCTAAATTAGGGCTAGGAATATGTCTAGGATTGGTGTTAGGGTTAGGCCTAGTGTTAGGGCTATGTTTGAGATTAGGTTTAGGGTTAGGTGTATGAGAAGGGATGGGATTATAGCTAGGTTTAGGGCTAGGGCGATAATTAGAATTAGGTTTAGGTCTAGGTTTAGTTTTGTGTTAGAATTAAGGCTAGATTTGGGGTTAGGATGAGGGCTAGTGTTTGTGTTAGTGTTAGAGAAAGTTTTAGGTATAAGAATAATGTCAGGTTTAGGGTTATGTCTAGGGATAGTTGTAGGGTTAGGTTCATGGCTAGGTCTAATGTTAGGTTTAGGGTAAGGCCCAGGTTAAGAGTAAGGTGTATTTTTAGGGTCAGGGTCAGGTTTAGGGTTTGTGTTAGGTTATTTATTAGGTTTAGGGCTCAAATTAGCTTTAGGGTTAGAAATAGGGTTAGGTTTATGGATAGTTTTAGGTTTAGGATTCAGGATAAGATCGGGGTAATTGGTAGGGTTAGGGTTAGTGATAAAGTTAGGGTTAGGTCTAGGGTTAGCATTTGGGTTAGGGTTATTTTTAGGGTAATGAATAGCATTGGAGCTAGGGTTAGGCCTATGGTTTTGGATAGGATTAGGGCTAGAGTTAGGGTTAGGGTTAGGGCTAGGGCTAGGGTTAGGCTTTGGGTTAGGTTTAGGGTACAGGTAATGTTTTGAGCTAGAGTTAGAGTTAGTCTTAGGGCTAGGGTTAGAATAGGGTTAGAGATAGAGCTAAATTAGGGCTAGGATTAGGGCTATGTTTGTGTTTAGCTTAAGCCTAGGGTTAGGGTTAGGGTTAGGTTTAAATTTACAGTAAGTTATGACATTATAGCTAGGTTTAGAGGTAGGGTGAGGGTTAGAATTAGGGTTAGGTGTAGGGCTAGATTATGATTAAGGTTATGATTAAGGCTAGGTTTAGGACAAGAATGAGGGCTAGGTGTGTTTTTAGGGTTAGGTCTAGGATTAGGGCTAGGGCTAATTTCAGGTCCAGAATTGTGGTTGAAAGATATTTTTAGGGTTAGGTTTATGGCTAAGTCTAGCCTAAGGGTTAGGTGTTGGATTATGGTCAAGTTTAGAGCTAGGGGTATTATTAGGGTTAAGGTCTGGGTTAGCATTTGAGATAGGTTAAGGTTTTAATTTTGGCCTTGAATTAGTTTTAGCATTAGGGTTAAGGTAACAATAGGTTTAGATTTAGGATACAGGTTAGGTTTATGGCAATGGAAGGGTTAGGATTTGGGATAGGATTAGGTTTATGCTTAGGGTTATCATTATGGTTTGGGTTATAGTTATGTTAATGAATAGAGTTAGAGATCAGTTTAAGGCTAAATTTGTGGTTACAATTAGGGCTAGTGTTGGGGTTAGGTTAGGTTTAAAGCTAGGGTTAGGGCTCTGATTAGGGCTAGGTTTTGGGTTATGTTAAAGCTAGGGTTAGGGTTACAGCTAATGTAATTACTAGGTTTAAAATTAGGGCTGGTTTTAGGCTTTTAGTGCTAGGTATAATGTTAGGGTTAGGTTTACTGTTAGGGTGATGTTTAGAGCTAGAAGTATTAGGATCAGTGTCAGGTTCAGGTTTAGTTTTAGGGTTTGGCTTCCAACTCAAATAAGTCTAGGTTTAGGTCTAGGTGTAAGGTTAGGGTTTGGTTTAGGTTAATGTTTA
Organism: Marmota flaviventris; assembly: GCF_047511675.1. Taxonomy (NCBI): domain Eukaryota; kingdom Metazoa; phylum Chordata; class Mammalia; order Rodentia; family Sciuridae; genus Marmota; species Marmota flaviventris. Next base: position 75,409,878 of record NC_092511.1, on the reverse strand, counting down.
GGGTTAGAGCTACGGCTCTGTTTTGTTTTAGGGCTAGCGCTAGCATTAGGGCTCATTTTAGGAATAGTGTTATGGTTTGGGCTAGTGTTAGGTTTAGGCTTAGGCTTTGGTTTAGGGCTCGTTTTAGAGTTACATTTTGCCTAAGGTTAGTGCTAGCGATAAGGATAGAGAAAAGGTTAGCACTAGGGTTAGGGTTACAGTAAGGGATAGGGTTAGAATTAGTGATAGGGCTAGTATAAGAGAGTTAGTCTTAGGGCTAGGGTTAGGGTTAGATTTAGGGATAGGGCTAAATTATAGCTAGGGTTATGCTAGGGCTAGGGTTAGGGCTAGTTTTAGGATTAGGCTTAGGCATCGAATTAGGATTAGATTTAGAGTTAGATTTTGATCTAAGGTTAGTGCTAGGGCTAAGGATAAGGCAAGGGTTACCCCTAGGGTTAGGGTTTGAGTTAGGGTTTAAGGAAGGGTAAAGGATGTGGTTATAGCTAGGATTAGGGTTAGGGCGAGGGTTAGTATTAGGGTTTGAACTAGAGTTAGGTTTAGGGTTATGATTAAGGCTATGTTTTGGGCTACGATGAGGACTAGGATTTGTTTTAGGGTTAGGGATAGTATTAGGGCTATGGCTAATGTCAGGTCTAGGGTTTTTTTTTTTTAGGGATAGATTTAGTGTTAGGTTTATGGCTTGATCCAGTTTAAGGGTTAGGTTTTTGGTTAGGGTCAGTTTTAGATCTAGGGTTATTTTTAGAATCAGGGTCAGGATTAGGCTTTGGGTTAAGTTAGTGTTTAGGTGCAGGGCTCAAATTAGTGTTAGATTTAAGGTTAGGGTAATGACAGTGTTAAGTTTAGGGTTTAGGTTTGGTTTAGTGTAATGTATAGGGTTAGGTTAGGCCTAGGGTTATCAGAAGGGTTAGGATTATTGTTAGGGTAATGGATAGAGTTAGCCCTAATGTTAGGGCTAGGGTTAAGATAGGATTAGGGCTAGTATTTGGGTTAGGGTTAGGTTGAATTTTAGGGTTAAAGTTAGATTTAGGGCTAAGATTAAGGCTAGGTTTTGGGTTGGGTTAGGGCTAGGGTTAAGGCTACCGCTAATGTATGAAGTAGGTTTATGATTACAGCTAGTAATAGGTTTAGAGTTAGGTCTAGATCTAATGTTAAGGTTTGGATTACAGTGATGATGATGTTTAGAGCCAGGGTTAGTGTTAGGGTCAGAGTCAGGGTCAGAGTTAGTTTTCGAGTTAGGATTAGACTATAATTAGGGATAGGGTTAGGGCTAAGTGTAGGGTTAGGATTTGGTTTAGGTTAAGGATTAATGTTAGGGCTATGACTTGGTTTTGTTTTAGGGCTAGGAGTAGAGTTAGGGCTAGTTTTATGATTAGTCTTATGGTTAGGCTAGTGTAAGTGTGAGATTTAGGCTTAGGTTAAGGATTAGGGATAAGAGTAGAGTTATGGTTGGGTTTAGTCTTAGAGTTAGGGTTAAATTTAGAGTTAGGTTTAGATCTAGGTTTTGTGATAGTATTAGGTAGGGCTACGTTTAGGGCTAGGTATATGGTGATGATAAGGGATAGAGTTTAGAACTAGGTATAGGGCTGGTGTGAGAGTTAGAGCTAGTCTTAGGGCTAGGGTTAGGGTTAGGGATAGGGCTAAATTAGGGCTTGGATTAGGGCTAGTGTTAGTGTTAGAGTTAGGCCTAGGCTTAGGTCTAAGGTTAGTGTTAGGTATAGGGTTAGATTAGGTTTAGGGTAAGGGATGGGAATATAGCTAGATCTAGGACAAAGGTGAGAATTAGGGTTAAGGTTAATATTAGTGTTAGGCTTATGATTAAAGTGAGGTTCCTTGCTAGGATGTGGGCTAAATTTTGTATTAGGTTTAGGGCTAGATTAAAGCTAGGGCTAATGTCAGGTCTAGGGTACGGCTAGGCATATTTTTAAGGTTAGTTTTATGGCTAGGTCTATTGTAAAGGTTAGGGTTCTTTTTAGGGTCAGGTTTAGATCGATGGGTATTATTAGAATCAGTGTCGAGTTTAGGGTTGGAGTTAGGTTAAGGTTTTGGTTTAGGGCTCAAATTAGTCTTATATTTAGGGAATGGGTAATGACACAGGATTAGCGTTCAGGTTAGGTTTAGGTTAATAGATAGGATTAAGGCTAGTGCTAGGATTAGGGTTCCGCCTAGGGTTAGTATAAAGATTATAGTTATCTTAGGGTAAGGAATAGGGTTAGAGCTAGGGTTACGGCTAGGTTTATGGTTAGGATTAGGTCTAGGGTTAGGCTTAGGTTTATAGTTAGGGCTAGGATTATTGTTAGGGTTAGCTTTAGGGTTAAAGCTAAAGTAGGTCTTGGATTACGGCTAGGTTTTGCAATAGGTTAGGGCTATGGCTAATGTAAGAATGAATGTAATGATTAGACTAGTTTTATGGTTAATGTTAGGGCTAGGTGTAGTTTTAGGGTTAGTTTTAGGATTAGGGTGAAATTTAGAGCTAGGGTTAGTGTTAGTGTCAGGGACAGTGTTCGGGTAGGGTAATGGTTAGGGTTAAAGCCAGAATTAGGACTAGGGTTAAGTCTAGAGGTAGGGTTAGAGTTTGGGTTAGGTTAACGGTTATTGTTAAGACTAGGTCTAGTTTGCGTTTAGGTCTAGAGCTATAGTTATGGCTAGATTAATATTAGGTTTAGGTCTAGGGCTAGTGTTAAGGTTAGGTTTAGGTATAAGGTTACCATTAGGGCTAGTGTTAGGGTTCGGTTTAGGGTTAGGTTTAGATTTAGACCTAAGATTAGTGTTAGAGTCATAATAATGGTCAGAGATGGGGTTAGGGTTTGGGTTATGGCTAGATCTAGAATGAAGGCTAGGGTTAGGACTAGTTATAGATTTAGATCTTGGTTAGGTTGAGGATTAGTGCTAAGAATACAGTTAGCATTAGGGTGAGGGTTTGGCTTAGGGTAAGCGATAGGGTTAGAGCTAAGGTTAGGACTAGGGTTAGAGTTAGGTTTAGGTTTAAAGCTAGTGTTAGGGCTTGATTAGGGCTAGTTTTGTATTAGAGTTAGGACTAGTGTTATGACTATGGCTATTGTAAGAATTAGGGTTACAATTAGGGTTAGTTTTCAGGTTAAGTTTAGGGCTACGCCTAGTGTTAGGGTGAGGTTTAAAGTTAGGGTGATGTTTAGAGCTAGCTTTAGTGTTTGGATATGAGTCAGGATCATGGTTAGATTTTGGTTATTGTTAGGTTTCAAATTAGGGCTAGGGTTAGGGCTTGTGTAGGGTTAGGCTTTGGTGTATGGTAAGGGTTAGTGTTATGGGTATGGCTCAGTTTTGTTTCAGGGCTAGGGCTAGGGTTAGAGCTAATTTTAGGAAAAGCATTAGGGTTAGAGCTAATTTCAGGGTTAGGCTGAGGCCTCAGTTTAGGGTTAGTTTTAGAGATAGGTTAGTGCAAGGGCTAAGGATTATGACTAGGGTTAGGGCTTGGGTTAGGGTTACGGTAAGGGATAGGGTTAGTTTCAGAGATAGGTTTCTATCTAGAATTAGTGCTAGGGCAAGGGTTATGCCTAGGGTTAGAGCTTGGGTTAGGGTTACGGTAAGGTATAGGGTTAGAAGTAGGGATAGATCTTGTGTGAGAATTATAGTTAGTCTTAATTCTAGGGTAAGGGTTAGGGTTAGGAATAGGGCTATATTAGGGCTAGAAGTAGGGCTAGGTTTAATATTAGGGTTAGGGCTAGAGTTAGGCTTATAATTAGGGCTAAGGCTAGGGTTAGGGTTAGCGTAAGGGTTAGAGTTTAAGCTACAGTTAGGGCTAGGGGGAGTGTTAGGTTTAGTGTCAGGTCTAGGTTAGGGTTATGTGTATGGTTAGGGTTAGGGTTGAGGTTAGGGCTAGGGTTTTCATTAGGGTTAGACTTAGTTTTACATTAATGTATGGATTAGATGTAAGATTAGTCTTAGGGTTAAGTATAGGTTATGGTTAAATTTAGGTTCAGGGATAGGTTTAGTTTTGATTTATGGTAAGGTTTAGGGTTAAGTTATGGCAAGGTTTAGGTTTAGGTTTAAGTCGAGGGTTAGGTTTATGATTAGGGTTAGGGATAGGATTAGGTTTAGGGCTAGGGTTACTATTAGGGTTAGGGTTAGGGTAATGTTAGGTTTAGAGCTGGGGTTAGTACTATGGTTAAGTTTAGGATTAGGGTTAGGGTTAGGTTTATGTTTACAAATAGGGCTAGGGTTATGTTTAGGCTAAGGGTTATTTCTAAGGAGAGCGTTAGGTTTATGGCTACATTTAGGATTATGGTTATGCTTAGGGTAGGATTAGCCCTCAGAATAGGGCTAGGTTTTGTTTTAGGTTTAGGCCCAGGGTTAAGGCTATGTGTAATGTAAGATCTAGTGTTCTGATTAGAGCTAATTTTAGGGTTAGGGTTATTCCTATGTCTAGTGTTAGGTTTAGGTTTTGGGTTAGGTTCAGGTTTAGAGCTAGGTTTAGTGTTAGTGTTAGGGTCAGTATTCAGGTTAGAGTTAGGTTTAGTGTGAAAGCCAGAATTGGAACCAGGTTTGGGTCTAGGGATAAGGTTAGTGTGCACTTTAGGTTAAGAATTATGTTGGGACTAGGGCTCAGGGTTTTTTTAGGTCTAGGTCTAGAGTTATGGCTATATTTAGGATTAGGCTTAGGTCTAGGGCTAGTGTTAGGCTTAGGTTTAGGAATAAGTTTACTTGTAGGGCTAGTTTTAGGGTCTGGTTTAGGGTTTGGGTCAGATTTAGACTAAGGGTCTGTGTTAGGGTAATGATTTGAGTTAGGGTTAGAGCTAGAATGAGGGCTAGGTTTAGGACTAGTAATAGGGTTAGGGTTTGGATTAGGCTATTGGTTAGTATTAGGGCTAAGGTTATCATTATAGATAGGGTCTGGCTTAGGGTAAGTGATAGAGTTAGAGCTAGGGTTAGGCTAGGGTTAGGGTTAGGGTTAGGGCGAGGGCTAAGTTTAGGTTTAGATATACATCTAGGTTTAGGACTCAGATTAGGGCTAGTTTTTCTGTTACATTTAGGGCTAGGGTTAGGGCTATGGCTAATATAAGAACTAAGGTTATAATTAGAGTTAATATTTGGTCTAGATCTAGTGTTAGTGCTATCTTTTGGGTTAGTGTGACATTTAGAATTAAGGTTAGTGTTAGAATATATGTCAGGGTCAGAGTTAATTTTATGACTAGGACATGAATTAGAGCTAGAAGGTTATGGCTAGGTTTAGGGTAGGGTTTGGTTTAGGTTAACATTTAAGGTTAGGACAATGGCTCTGTTTTGTTTAAGGGATAAGGCTAGGGTTATGGCTAGCTTTAGGATTAGTGATAGTGTTAGGTCTAGTGGTAGATTGAGGGTTAGGCTTAGGTTTAGGGTCAAATGTAGAGTTATGCTTAGATCTAGGGTCGGGTCTTGGGCTAGGGTTAGGGCTAAGGTTAGGGCTTGTGTTAGGTTTATTGTAATGGATAGGGTTAGAAGTAGAAATAGGTCTAGGGAGAGAGTTAGAGTTAGTCTTAGGCCAAGGTTAGGGGTAGAGTTAGGGTTAGGGCTAAATTAGGGCTAGTATTAGTGCTAGGGTTTGTGTTAGGGTTAGGCCTATGGTTAGGGATAGAGATATGATTAGTGTTAGGGTTAGGGTTAGTGATAGGGTTAGGGGAAAGGATGGGGTTATACCTAAGTTCAAGTCTAGGGCGAGGGTTAAAATTAGAGATAGGGATAGAGTTAAGATTTGGGTTAGGATTAAGGCTAGGTAAAGGCCTAAGATGAGGACTAGTGTTTGTTTTAGTGTTAGGGCTAGGATTAGGGCTGGGGATAATGTCAGGTCTGGGTTCATGGTTATAGTTATTTTTAGGGTTAGGTTATGGCTAGGTCTAGTGTAATGGTTAGGTTTATGTTAAGGGTCAGGTTTAAAGCTAGGTGTATTATTAGGGTCAGGGTTCGAGTAGGGTTTGGTTTAGGTTAAGATTTAGGGTTAAGGCTTAAATTAGCTTTAGGGATAGGGTTAGAGTTCAGGTTAGGGTAATTGATAGGGTTAGGTTTAAGGTTCAGGTTAGGTTTAGAGTACTGAATAGGGTTACTGTTAGCAATAGTGTTAGTATTAGGCCTAGGTTTAGCTTTTGGGTTAGGCTTATCTTTAGGGTAATGGATAGGGTTCGAACTAAGGTTAGGGCTAGGGTTAAGGTTAGAATTAGGACTAGGGTTCGGGTTAGGCCTAGAGTTTGTGTCAGGGTTAGGTTTGGGGTAAGTGTTAGCATTTGAGCTAGGATTAAGGCTAGTGTGAGGGTTAGGGTTAGAGTCAAGGCTAAAGTTAGGGTTAAGATTAGGGTTATATTTAGATTAAGGTTAGAGTTTGAGCTAGAATTAGGGTTAGGGCGAGGGTTAGGGTTAGGGTTAGGTCTAGGCTTCTTGTTAGGGTTACAATAAGGGCTAGGTTTAGGGCTAGGATAAGGGCTATGTTTTGTGTGATGTTTATGGCTGGCATTAGGGCTATGGGTAATGTAAGAGCTAGTGATACAGTTATGGTTTGTTTCAGGGTTAGGGTTATGGATAAGCCTAGTATTCTATTTAGGTTTTGGGTTAGGATAAGATTTAGAGCTAGGGTTTGTTTTAGGGTAATGGTCATTGTTTGGGTTAGGGTTAGGTTTAGGGTGAGGGCCAGATTTAGGACTAGTGTTGGGTCTAGGCAACGTTAGGTTAACAGTTATTGTTAGGGCTAGTGCTAGGTTTTGTTTAGGGCTAAGGCTAGATTTATGACTCTATTTAGGATTATATTTGGCCTAGTGCTAGTGTTACTGTTAAATTTAGGTATAGGCTTACCAGTAGGAATAGGGTTAGGGTTTGCTTTATGGTTAATGTCAGGTTTAGATCTGGGTTTAGGGTTAGGGTCAGAGTAAGTGTCAGGGTTAGAGTTAATGTTAGAGCTAGAATGAGGGCTAGGGTTAGGACTAGTAATAGAGATAGGGTTTGAGGTAGGCTAAGGATTATGGTTAGGACTATATATAGGACTAGGGTAGCATTAGGGTGAGGTTTTGGCTTAGGGTAAGAGATAGGGTTAGAGGTAGAGTTAAGGATAGGGTTAGGTTTAGGGTTAAACCTATGTTTAGGGCTTGGAATAGGGCTAGGATTTGTATTAGCATTAGGGCTACAGCTAATGAAAGAACTAGGATTCTGATTAGGGCTAGTTCTAGGGTTAGCGTTAGGTCAATGTTTAGAGCTAGGGTTACTGTTAGGGTCTGAGTAAGGGTCAGGGTTACTTCTAGGGTTAGGATTCGGACTCAAATTAGGGCTATGTTTAGGGCTAGGTGTCGGGTTAGGGTTTGGTTTAAGTTAAGGGTTAGGGTTAGGGTTATGGCTTGATTTTGTTTTAGGGCTAGGGTACTGTTAGGGCTAGTTTTCCAATTTCACTAGGGTTAAGGCTAGTGTTAGAGTGAACTTTAGGCTAAAGGTTACGGTTAGATCCAGGTTTAGGGTTAGGGTGAAGGTTAGGGCTAGCATTGGGGGTAGGCATAGGAATAGGGTTTGAGTTATGGTAATGGATAGGTTTAGAATTAGGGATAGGGATAGAGAGAGAGTTAGAGTTAGTCTTAGGGCTAGGGGCAGTGTTAGGTTTAGGGTTAGGGCTAAATTAGGGCTAGATTAGAGCTATGGTTAGTGGTAGGTTTAGGCATAGGGTTAGGGCTAGGGTTAGGGTTAACATTACGGTTAGGGTAAGGCATGATGTTACAGCTTCATTTATGGCTAGGGAAAAGCATAAAATTAGAGTTAGGGCTAGGGTTAATGTTAAGATTAGTATTAAAGCTAGGCTTAGGTATAGAATTAGGGCTAGGATTTGTGTAAGGGTTAGGGATAGGATTACAGATAGGGCTAATGACAGGTCTAGGTTTATGGTTAGGGATAGTTTTAATGTAAGGATTATGGCCAGATCTATTTTAAGTGTTAGGTTGAAGGTTAGGTTCAGGTTTACTGCTAGGTGTATTATTAGGGTCAGAGTCAGGTTTAGGGTATGTGTTAGGTTAAGGATTAGGCTTAGGGCTCAAATTAGCTTTAGGGTTAGTGTAGGGTTAGGGTAATGGATATGGTTAAGTTTAGGGTTAAGGTTAGATTTAGAGTAATAACCAGGTATGGGTAAGGAATAGGGTTAAGTTTAGGCCTAGGGATAGAATTCGGTTAGAGTTATGGTTAGGGTAATAGATTGGATTACAGCTACAGTTAGGACTAGGGTTATGGTTAGGTTAGAGCAATGGTTAGGGTTAGGCCTAAGGTTAGAATTTTGTTAGGGTTATGGTTAGGGTAATGGATAAATTAGAGCTAGGGATAGGGCTAGGATTATGGTTAGAATTAGGGCTATGGTTTGGGTTAGATTTCGGGTTAGGACAAGTTTTAGCTTTATGGTTAGGTTTAGGTTAAGTTTTAGGGCTAGGGTTAGGTTTAGGGCTAGGGTTAAAGCTAGGGTTAGGGCTCTGATTAGGTATAGGTTTTGAGTTATGTTAGGGTTATTTAGGTCTAGGGCTAATGTTAGAACTAGGGTTATGATTAGGGCTAGTGTTAAGTTTAGCATTATGTCTAAATCTTGTGTGTAGATTAGGTTTAGGTTTAGTGTGATGATTAGAGATAGGGTTAGTATTACTGTCAGAGTCAGGATCAGTGTTACTGATCAGTTAGGGATAGACTCAAATTAGGGCTAGAGTTAAGGCTAGGTGTAGGGTTAGGGTTTCTGTAAGTGTTAGGGTAAGAATTAGGGATAGCTCTAATGTCAAGCCTATGATTGTGGTTTGGTTAGGGTTAGGGTTAGGGCTTTGTCAAAGTTTCATTTTACAGCTAGGGCTATTTTTAGGATTAGTGATAGTGTTAGTGCTAGTGGTATGGTGAGTTTTAGGCTTAGATTTATTGTTATGGTTAGATCTAGGTTTAGGGCTATGGCTATGTTTAGGGCTAAGGTTAGGGCTAGTGTTAGGGTTATTAATGGATAGAGTTAGAACTAGAAATAGGGCTACGGTGAGAGTTAGAGTTAGTCTTAGGGCTTTAGGGTTAGGGTTAGGTTTAGGTTTAGGGCTAAATTAGGTCTAGATTTAGGACTTGGGTTAGGGGAAGGGATGGGGTTATAGCTAGGTTTAGGGCTAGGGCGAGGGTTAGAATTATGGTTAGGGCTAGGGTTAGGATTAAGGGTATATTTAAGGCTAGAATGAGGGTTTGTGTTAGGGCTAGGGCTAGGATTAGGGATAGGGCTAATGTCAGGTCTAGATTTATGGTTAGTGTTAGATTTAAGTTATGGCTAGGTCTAGTGTAAGGGTTAGGTTTAGGTAAGGGTCAGGTTTAAAGCTAGATGTATTATTATTAGGGTCAGAGTCCAGGTAGGGTTTTGTTTAAGTTAAGTTTTAGGGTTAAGGATTGAATTAGCTTTAGGGTTAGTGTTACAGACAGGGTAATGGATAAGATTAGGTTTAGGGTTCAGGTTAGATTTAGAGTAATGGATAGGGTTCATGTTAGCAATAGGGTTAGCATTATGCCTAGGGTTAGCATATGAGTTAGGCTCATCTTTAGGGTAATGGATAGTGTTAGAGTTAAGGTTAGGACTAGGGATAAGGTTATGATTACCTAGGGTTAGGGTGAGGCCTAGGGTTAGTGTCAGGGATAGTTTTAGTTTAAGTATTAGCATTTGAGCTAGGGTTATGTCTTGGGCAAGGGTTAGGTTTAGAGTCAGGTCTAGGGTTAGTGTTAGGGTTATGTTTAGGGTAGGGGTTAGAGTTTGAGCTAGGTTTAGGGCTCGGGTGAGGGTAGGATTAGACTTAGGTCTAGGGTTATGGTTAGGGTTATGATTTGGGATAGGTTTAGGGCTAGGATAAGGGCTAGGTTTTGTGTGAGATTTAGGGCTAACGTTAGTGCTATGGGAAATATAAGATTTAGGAATATGTTTATGGCTAGTTTTAGGGTCAGGGTTATGCATATGTCTAGTGTTAGGGTTTGGTTGTGGGTTGGGATAAGTTTTAGAGCTAGAGTTTGCTTAGGATTAAGGGTCATTGTTCAGAATAGGGTTAGATTTAGTGTGAGTGCCAGAATTACAACTAGCGTTGGGTCTAGGGATAGGGTTAGTCTTTAAGTTAGATTATTGGTTATTGTTAGAGCTAGTGCTAGGTTTTTGTTTAGGACTAGGGCTAGATTTATGACTATATTTAGGATTAGATTTCATCTAGTGCTAGTTCCTGTTAGGTTTAAGTATAGGTTTACAGGTATGGGAAGTGTTAGGATTTGGTTTAGTGTTAGGGTCAGGTTTAGACTTAGGGTTAGTGTTAGGGTCAAGATAAGGCTCACAGTTAGGGTTAGGTTTAGAGCTAGAATGAGGGATAGGATAGGACTAGTAATAGAGTTTGTGTTTGAGGTAGGCTACATATTAAGTTTAGGACTAGGGTAGCATTAGAGTGAGGGTTTGGCTTAGGGAAAGAGATAGGGTTAAAGATAGGGTTAGAGTTAGGGTTAGAGTTAAAAAAATAGAGTTAGGTCTTGGATTCGGGCAAGGATTGTTTTATCATTAGGGCTATGATAAGAACTAATGATAAAGGCTAATGAAAGAACTAGGTTTCTGCTTAGGGTTAGTTCTAGGGTTAGCATTAGGGCAATGTTTAGAGCTAGGGTTAGTGTTAGGGGCTGAGTCAGTGTCAGGGTTATTTCTAGGTTTAGGGTTAGGACTCAAATCAGGGTTAGGTTTAGGTCTAGGTGTAGCTTTAGGGTTTGGTTTAGGTTAAAGGTTAGGGTTATGGCTCAGGTTTGTTTTAGGGTTAGGGTAGACTTAGGGCTAGTTTTCCAATTAGCATTAGGGTTAGGGCTAGTGTTAGGGTGAGGTTTATACATAATTTTAGTTTTCATCCAGGGTTAAACCTTGGGCGAAGGTTAGGGCTAAGTTTGGGGCTAGGGATAGGCTAGCTTTTGGGTTATGGTAAGGAATAGGTTTAGAACTAGGGATAAGGCTAGGGCGAGAGTTAGAGTTAGTCTTAGGGATAGGGATAGGGTTAGGTTTACTATTAGGGCTAAATTAGGGCTAGGAATATTGCTAAGTTTAGTGTTAGATTTAGGCCTAAGTTTAGGGCTAGGGTTAGGGTTAGCATTAGGGTTAGGGTAAGGTATGATGTTACAGCTATGTTTAGTGCTAGGACAAGAGACAAAATTAGGGTTAGGGCTAGGGTTAAAATTAGGGTTGGGATTAAGGCTAGGCTTAGAACTAGGATTAGGTCTATGAATAGGGCTAAAGTCAGGTCTAGGGTTAAGGTTAGGCTAGGGTTAAGGATAGGGCTATGGCTCAGTTTTGTTTTAGAAATAGACCAAGGTTTAGGGCTAATTTTATGATTAGTGATAGTGTTAGGGCTAGTGGTAGGGTGAAGTTTTGGATTAGACTTATTGTTATGGTTAGATTTAGGTTTAGGGCTATGGCTAAGGAAAAGGTTAGGGATATTGTAAAGGTTATGGTAATGGATAGGGTTAGAACTAGAAATAGAGCTTAGGGTGAGAGTTCGAGTTAGTCTTTGGGCTAGGGTTAGGGGTAGGTTTAGGGTTAGGGCTAAATTAGGGCTAGGATTAGCGCTAGGGTTAGTGTTAGGGTTAGACCTAGGGTTAGGGTTAGTGTTAGTGTTATGGTTAGGATTAGATTAACGGGAAGGGATAGGGTTATAGCTAGCTTTAGGTCTATGATGAGGGTTACAATTAGGGTTAGGAGTATGGTTAGGGTTTGGGTTAGGATTCAGGCTAGGTTTAGGGTTAAGCTGAGGGTTTTTGTTTGGGTTAGGGCTAGGACTAGGGATAGAACTAATGTTTGGTCTAGGTTTATGTTTAGTATTAGTTTTAGTGTTAGGTTATAGATATGTCTAGTATAAGGATTAGGTTTAGGGTAGGGGTCTGGTTTAGAGCTAGGTGTATTAGTAGGGTCAGGGTCCAGGTAGGGCTTGGTTTAGGTTAAGTATTAGGGTTAAGGATTGAATTATCTTTAGGGTTAGGGTTCTGGATAGGGTAATGGAAAGGATTAGGTTTATGGTTAGATTTAGAGTTAGGGTTAGATCTATGGTTAGGGCTAGAGCTAGGGCTAGGGTTATGGTGAGGGTTAGGGTTATGGTAACGAATATGTTTAGAAGTAGGGATACAGCCAGGGTGAGAATTAGAGTTAGTCACAGTAGTAGTCTTAGGGTTAGCATAAGGGTTAGAACTAAAATAGGGCTAGGATTATAGCTAGCATTAGGGCTAGGGTTAGGGCTAAATTGGGGCTAGGATTAGGACTAGGGTTAGTATTAGAGTTAGGTCTAAATTAGGTCTATGATTAGGGCTAGAGTTAGGGTTAGGGTGAGAGCTAAATTAGGGCTACGATTAGGGCTATTGTTAGTGTTGGGGTTAGGGCTACATTAAGGCTAGTATTAAGGCTTGGGTTAGTGTTAGGGTTAGACTAATGGGTTGGGCTAGAGTTAGGGTTAGCATTGGTCTTAAGGTAAAGTTTAGGGGAATGGGTGGGGTTATAGCTATCTTTAGGGATAGGGTGAGTGTTAGAATAAGAATTAGGCCTAGGTTTATGTTTCAGTTTAGGGTTAAGGCTAGGTTTAGGGCTAGGTTAAAGGCTAGAGTTTCTGTTAGGGTTATGACTAGGACCAGGTCTAGGGCTAATATCAGGTCTAGTGTTAACATTAAAAATTGTTTTAGGGTTAGGTTATGGCTAGGTCTAGTGTAAGATTTAGGTTTAAGTTAAAGGTCAGCTTTAGGGCTAGGGTTATTATTAGGGTCAGGGTCAGGGTCAGGGTCAGGTTTAGCATTTGGTTTAGCTAAAGGTTTAGGGTTAAGGCTTGAATTACCATTAGGGTTTGGTTTAATATTAGACTAATATAGGGTTTAGTTTAGGTTTAGGGTAATGGATGAGTTAGGTTTAGCAATCGGGTTAGGTTTACCATTAGGTTAAGGGTTATGTTTAGTGTGATGGATAGGTTTAGATCTAGGGTTAGGGCTAGGTTATGGTTTGGATTAATTCTAGCATTAGGGCTAGGTTTAGGGATAGGGTTAGGGTGTGATTTAGGGTAAGTTTTAGGGTTAGGGTAAGTGTTAATTTTAGGGCTAGGGTTATAGTTAGGTTAGGGTAAGTGTTAGTGTTTGAGCTAAGGTTAGGGATAGGGTGAGGGTTAGGTTTAGGTTTAGGTCTAGGTTTACATTTATGGTTAGGGTTAGGTTTAGTGTTAGGGATGGGGTTTTAATTAGGGTTAGAGTTAGGATTAGAGTAATGGATATGGTTAGAGCTAAAGTTCAGGCTAGGTTTAACATTAGGATTATGTATATTTTCAGGGATAGTTTTTCGCATAGAGCTAGGGTGATGTTTAGTGTAAAGGTTGGGCTTTGAGCTAGTTAAGTGTAAGGTGAGGCTTAGCTTAGGGCTAGGTTTAGGGCTAGGGTTAGGCCAAGGGTTATTCTTACAACTATATTTAGGCCTAGGATTAGGGCTAGGTTTTATGTTAGTTTTAGGGCTAGGGTTAGGACTATGGTTAATTTAAGAGCTAGGGTTATGTTTAGGACTAGTTTTAGGGTTAGGGTTTTGGCTAGGTCTAGTGTTAGGTCTAGGTTTTTGAGTTAGTGTCATGTTTAAAGCTAGGCTCAGTGTTACAATTAGGGTCAGTTTTCACAATAGGGTTAGTGTTAGGGTTAGAGCCAGAATTAGGACTAGGCTTAGGTCTAGGGGTAGGGTAAGTGTTCGGTTTAGGTTGAGGGTTATTGTTACTGCTAGAGCTAGGTTTTTGTTTAGGTCTAGGGCTTGAGTTATAGCTATATTTAGGATTAGCTTTGGGTCTAGGTCTAGTGTTAGGCTTACATGTAGGTATAGGGTTACCAGTAGGGTTAGTGTTAAGGTATGGTTTAGGGTTAGGGTCAGGTTTAGACCTAGGGTTACTGTTAGGGTCAGATGCGGGTCGGGGTTAGGTTTAGAGGTAGAATGAGGGCTAGAGTTAAGACTAGTGGTATGGTTAGAGTTTAGGTTAGGCTAAGGATTAGGATTAGGACTAGGGTTAGCATTTGGGTTAGGGTTTGGCTTAGTGTAAGGAATAGGGTTAGAGTTAGGGTTAGGGCTAGTGTAGGGTTAGGGTTAGGGCTAGTATTACAGTTAAAGCTAGGATTAGGGCTCGGATTAGGTGTAGAATTTGTGTTAGGGTTAGGGCTACCATTAGGACAATGACTAAAGTATGAAATAGGGTTATGATTAAGGCTAGTTTTAGGGTTAGGTTAAGGCTAGATATCGTGCTAGGGTTAATTTTAGGGTAGGGTGATGTTTAGAGCTAGGATTAGTGTTAGGGTCAGTGTCAGGGTCAGAGTTAGTTTTAGAGTTAGTTTTAGGGTTAGTTGTAGGGTTAGGGTTTGATTTAGGTTAAGGGTTAAGATTAGGGCTATGGTTTGGTTTTGGTTTATGGCTAGGGCTAGGGATATGGCACGTTCTTTGATTAGCATTATGCTTACGGGTAGTGTTAGGGTTTGGTTTAGGCTTATTTTTACAGTTAAATTTAGAGTTAGGTTTAGATTTAGACTTAGGCTTAGATCTAGGATTAGGATTAAGGCTAAGGATAGAACTAGGGCTAGGGCTATGGCAAGAGTTAGAGTTAGTCTTATGGCCAGTTTTAGTGTTAGAAGAGGATTAAATAAAAGCTAGGATTAGCACTAGGCTTTGTGTTAGGACTAGGTTTAGGATGAGGGTTAGTGTTAGGTTTAGGGTTATGGTTAATTTTGGGGTATAGGATGAGGTTATAGGTAGGTTTAGGGCTAGGGTGAGGAATAGAATTAGGGTTAGGGCTTGGGTTATGGTCCGCGCTAGGATTTAGCCTATGTTTAGGGCTAGGATTATGGCTAGGGCTAGTTTCAGGACTAGTGTTATGGTTAAAAAAAGTTTTAGGTTTAGGTTTATGTCTATGTTAGTGTAAGGTTTAGGTATAGGGTTAGGGTCAGGTTTAGAGCTAAGGGTACTCTTAGGGTCAGGGTTGCAATTACTGTTTTGGATAGGTAAAGGTTTAATGTTAGGGCTCGAATTAGCATTAAAGTTAGGATTAGGGTAAAGATAGTGTTAGGTTTAATTTTCAGGTTAGGTTTAGGGTAGTGGATAGGGTTAGGATTAGGGATACAGTTAAGTTTAGGCCCAGGTTTAGCATTAGGGTTATGGTTATGGTTAGGGTAATGTATAGGGCTAGAGATAGGGGTACAGCTAGGGTTATTGTTATGATTATTGTAGGGGTAGGCTTAGGGTTAGTGTTAGGGTTACATTTAGGGCTACAGCTAGGATTATAGTTATGATTAGTGATAGGGTTAGGGGTAGGGGTAAATCTATTGATAGTATTCGGAATAAGGCTAGGTTTTGGTTTAAGTTAAGGCTAGGTTTAGGGTACCGGCTAATGTAAGTACCTGGGTTGTGATTAGGGCTAATTTTAAACTTAGGGTTAGGTCTAGGTCTACAGGTAGGTTTAGGTATATGGTTAGGGTGATGTTTAGAGCTAGGGTTAGTGTTAATGTCAGAATCAGGGTCATGGTTAGTTTTAGGGTTAGGCTTAAAACTGGAATTATGGCTAGAGTTATGGCTAAGTTTAGGTTAGGGCTTAGTTTTTATTAAGGGTTAGGTTTAGGGCTATGGCTTTGTTTTGTTTAGGCCTAGGGTTAGTGCTAGTTTTAGGGTTAGCCTTAGGGTTAGGGCTAATGTTAGGTTTAGGTTTAGGCTAAGGGTTAGGTTTAAATTTAGATTTAGAGTTAGGGTTAGATCTAGGGTTGCTGGTAGGGCTAGTGTTAGACCTATGGTTTGGGCTAGGACTAGGGTTCCAGTAAAGGATAGGGTTAGAACTAGGGTTAGGACTAAAGTGATAGTTAGAGTTAGTCTTTGGGCTAGTGTTAGGGTTAAGGTTAGGGATAGGGCTAAATTAGATTTAAGATTAGGGCTAGGGTTAGTGTTAGAAATAGGCCTAGGTTTATGGTTAGGGTTATAATTTAGGCTATGTTTAGGGCTAAGATAAGGGCTAGGGTTTGTGTTAGGGTTAGGGCTATTATCGTGGCTAGGGCTAATATCAGGTCTAAGTTTATGCTTAGGAATAATTTGGGGGTTAATTTTATGGCTAGGTCTAGTGTAAGGGTTAGGTATAGGGTAAGAGTGAGGTTTAGAGCTAGGGGAATTATTAGGGTCAGTGTCAGTGTTAGGGTTTGGTTTAGGTTTGAGTTTAGGGTCATGGCTCGAATTATCATTAGAGTTAGGGTTAGGGTAATGATTGGATTAGGTCTAGGGTCAGGGTAGGTTTAGGGAAATTCATAAGTTTGAGGATAGTGATACGTTTAGGGTTAGGCCTATGGTTAGCATTAGGGTAAGGGTTATGTTTAGTGTAATGATACAGTAAGACTTAAGTTTAGGGCTAGGGCTATGGTTAGAATTAGGTCTTGATTTAGGGTTAGGGTGAGGGTTAGAACTAGGGCTATATTAAGGTTATGTTTAGTGTAGGGGTTAGGTTCTGAGCTATGGTTAAGGCTAGGCTGAGTGTTAGGTTCAGGATTCGGTTTAGGAAAAGGATTACGGTAGGTTTTGTGTTAGGGTTATGGTTAGGATTAGACTTAGGATTAATGGTAAGGTCAGTAAAAGGGTCAGGGTTAGTGTTAGGGTTTTGGACAGGGTTAGATATAGAATGAGGGCAAGGGTAAGCAATATTAATAAGGTTAGTGTTTTGGTTCGCCTAAGGATTAGTGATAGGTCTAGGGTTACCCTTAGGCTTAAGATTTTGCTTAAGTAAGAGATTGGTTTAGAGCTAGGGTTAGGGCTATGGTTATGGTTAGAGTTCCGGTTAAAGCTAGGTTTAGGGCTCGGATTAGGCCTAGGTTTTGTGTTAGGGTTAGGACTAGGGTTAGGGCAATGGCTAATGTAAGAACTAGGGTTACCTTTAGGGTTAGTTTTAGTGTTAGGGTATGGATTAGGTTTAGTGTTAGGGTTAGGTTTAAGGTTAGTGTTATATTTTTACCTAGGGTTCATTTTAGAATAGGAGTCAGGGTCTTGCTTAGTTTTAGGGTTACAGTTAAAACTCGAATTAGGACTAGGGTTATTGTTAGGGTTCAGTTTAATGTGAGGGCAGTGTTTAGAGCTAGGGTGAGTATTAGTATATAAGTGAGCATCAGGGTTGGTTTTAAGGTTAGCTTAGGATTTAAACTAGGGCTAGGGTTAGGTCTAGTAGTAGTGTTAGTGTTTGGTTTAAGTTAAGGTTTAGGGTTAGGGCTAATGTTCGGTTTTGTTTTAGTTCTATGGTTAGGGTTAGGGCTAGTGTTAGTGTTAGGCTTAGGCTTAGAGTTAGGGTTAAATTTGGAATTAAGTTTAGACCGAGGGTTAGGGCTAGAATTAAGGATAGGGCAAGGGTTATGGCTAGGTTTAGGGTTAGGGTAAGGGATAGGGTTAGAACTAGGAATAGGGCTAGGGCAAGTTATTCTTAGGGCTGGCATTAGGGTTCAGGTTAGAGATACGGCTAAATTAGGACTAGGATTAGGGCTAGGTTTAGTGTTTAGTTTAAGCCTAGGATTCGGATTAGGTTTAGGGTTAGGGTTAGGTTTAAGTTTGGGTTAGAGTTTAGAGTTAGCGTTTAGAGTTTAGATTTAGCGTTAGGGCATAGTTTCTGGTAATGGATGGCTTTATAGCTAGGTTTAGAGGTAGAGTGAGGGTTATAATTAGGGTTAGGGCTGTGGTTAGGGTTAGGGTTATGAGAAAGCCTAGGTTTAGGGATAGGATGAGGGGTAGGAAAATTTTTTAGAGTTAGGGCTAGGATTAGTGCTAGGGCTAATTTCAGGTCCAGAATTCTGGTTAAAGATAATTTTAGGATTAGGATTATGTGTACATCTAGTGTAAGGGTTAGGTTTAGGGTTAGTGTCAGGTTTAGAGCTAGGGGTATTATTAGGATCAAGTTCTGGGTTAGGGTTTGGGATAGGTTATGGTTTAAAATTAGGGCTTGAATTTGCACTAGGGTTATGGTTATGGTTTTGGTAATGGATAGAGTTAGAAATCACTTTAGGGCTAGAATTATGGTTATGATTAGGGCTAGGTGTGGGTTAAGTTAGTGCTAGGGTTAGGTTTACAGCTAATGTAAGTACTAGGGTTATGATTACAGCTAATTTTAGTGTTTAAGGGCTAGGTTTACTGTTAGGTTTAGGTTTAGGTTTAGGGTGATTTTTAGAACTCGGGTTAGTGTTATTGTCAGAGTAAGGGTCAGGGTTAGTTTTAGGGTTTGGCTTAAAACTCGAATTAGGGCTGGGGTTAGGGCTAGGTGTAGGATTAGAACTTGGTTTAGGTTAACGGCTATGGTTAGAGCTTTGGCTCAGTTTGGATTTAGGGCTAAGGTTAGGGTTAGTGAAATTTTTAGGATTAGTGAAAGGGTTAAGGCTATTGTTAGAATTAGGCTTAGGCTTCGGTTTAGGGTTAAATTTAGAGTTAGGTTTTTATCTATGATTAGTGCTAGAGCTAAGGATAGGGCAAGGGTTAGAACTAGGATTTGAGATGGGGTTAGGTTTATGGGAAGGGATAGGATTAGAATGAGTGATAGGGCCAATGTGAGAGTTAGAGTTATTCTTAGGGCTAGGGTTAGAGCTAGTTTTAGAATTAGCATCAGGGTTAGGGCTAGTTTTAGGCTTAGGCTTCAAGTTAGGTTTTGATTTAAAGTTAGGTTTCGATCTAGTGTTCAATCTAGTGCTAAGGATAGGGCAACTGTGATGAAAAGGGTTAGGGTTAGAGTTAGGGTTACGTTTAGGGTAAGGGATGTGGTTTTGGCTAGGTTTAGGGCTATGGCAAGGGTTAGTATTAGGGTTAGGGCTAAGGTTAGGGGTAGGGTTATGATTAAGGCTAGGATGAGGTTTAGGCTTTGTGTTGGGGTTAGGGATAGAATTAGGGCTAGGGCTAATGTCAGGTATAGGGTTATAGTTAGGGCTAGATTTAGTGTTAGGTTTATGGCTTGTTCCAGTGTAAGGATTACATTTAGGGTAAGATTCAGGTTTATACCTAGGGTTTTTTTTAGGGTCAGGGTCAGGGTTAGGGTTTGGGTTAGGTTAGAGTTTAGGTTTAGGGTAATGAGAGGGTTAGTTTTAGGTTTTAGGTTTGCTTTAGTGTAATGGATAGGGTTAGGGTCAGCCTAGGGTTAGCTTAAGGGTTAGGGTTATCATTAGGGTAATGGATAGGTTTAGACCTAAGGTCAGGGCTAGGGTTATGTTTGGATTAGGGCTAGTTTTGGGTTAGGGTTAGGTTTAAGTTTAGGGTTAAAGCTAGGTTTAGGACTCAGATTAAGGCTAGGTTTCAGGTTAGGTTAGGGTTAGGGTTAAGGCTACGGCTAATGTAGGAAGTAGGGTTATGATTAGCACTAGTTATAGGGTTAGAGTTAGGGCTAGGTCTAGTGTTAGGTTGAGGTTTACAGTGGTGATGATGTTTAGAGCCAGGGTTAGTGTTAGGGTCAGAGTCAGGGTCAGGGTTATTTTTTGGGTTAGGGTTAGGACTAGAATTAGGATATGATTAGGGATAGGTGTAGGGTTAGGGTTTGGTTTAGGATAAGGGTTAGGGTTGTGGCTTTGGCTCAGTTTTCTTTTAGGGCTAGGCCTAGGGTTAGGGTTAGTTTTAGGATTAGCATTATCGTTAGGGCTAGTGTTAGGTTTAGATTTAGGCTTAGTTTTAGGGTTAGATTTAGAGTTAGGGTTAGATCTAGGTTTATAGCCAGGGCCATGAATAGGGCTAGGGTTAGGCCAAGGGTTGGGGCTAGGATTAGGGTTCTAGTAAGTGATAGATTTGGAACTAGGGTTAGGGTAAGGGTGAGAGTTTGAGTTAGACTTTGGGATATGGTTAGTGTTAGGGTTAGGGATAGGGCTAAATTAGAGCTAAGATTAGGGCAAGGGTTTGTGTTAGGGTTAGGTCTAGGGTTTGGGTTAGGGATAAATTAAGGCTATATTTAGGGCTAGGATAAGGGCTAGGGTTTGTGTTAGGGTAAGGGCTAGGATTATGGCTAGCGTTAATATCACATCTAGGGTTAAGGTTAGGAATAGGTTTAGGGTTATGTTTATGGCTAGTTCTAGTGTAAGGGTTAGGTAGGGTAAGAGTCAGGTTTATAGCTAGGGGAATTATTAGGGTCATGGTTAGTGTTAGAGTTTGGTTTAGTTTTGAGGTTAGAGTTAGGACTCGAATTAGCATTCAGGTTAGGGTTAGGGTAATAATTGGATTAGGTTTACACTTCAGGGTAATTTAGGGTAATTGATAGGTTTGGGGAAAGCAATAGGGTTAGGGTAAAGCCTAGGGTTAGCATTATGGTAAGCGTTATGTTTAGATTTAGAATTATGGTTAGGGCTGGGACTAATTTAGGGCAAGCGTTAGGGCTAGTGTTAGGTTTATGATAGCAGGTAGGGATAGAACTAGGGCTAGGGCTAGGGCAAAAGTTAGAGATAGTCTTAGGGCTAGGGTTAGGATAGGGTTAGAGATAGAGCTAAATTGGGGTAGGATTAGGGCTAGGTATTGTGTTTAGCTTAAGTCTAGGGTTAGAGTTCGGTTTAAATTTAGAGTAAGGGATGACATTATAGCTAGGTTTAGAGGTAGGGTGAGGGTTAGAATTAGGGTTAGGTGTAGGGCTAGAGATAGGGTTTTGATTAAGGCTAGGTTTAGGACAAGAATGAGGGCTAGGTGTGTTTTTAGGGTTAGGTCTAGAATTAGGGCTAGGGCTAATTTCAGGTTCAGAATTATGGTTAAAGATATTTTTAGGGTTAGGTTTATGGCTAAGTCTAGGCTAAGGGTTAGGTGTTGGGTTATGGTCAAGTTTAGAGCTAGGGGTATTATTAGGGTTAAGGTCTGGGTTAGGGTTTGAGATAGGTTAAGGTTTCAATTTTGGGCTTGAATTAATTTTAGGATTAGGGTTAGGGTAATGATAGGTTTAGATTTAGGATTCAGGTTAGGTTTAGGGTAATGGAAGGGTTAGGATTCGGGATAGGGTTAGGTTTATGCTTAGGGTTATCATTATGATTTGGGTTATGGTTATGTTAATGGATAGAATTATGGATCAATTTAATGCTAAAATTATGGTTACAATTAGGGGTAGTGTTAGGGTTAGGTTAGGTTTAAAGCTAGGGTTTGGGCTCTGATTACAGCTACATTTTGGGTTATGTTAGGGCTATTGTTAGGGTTACAGTTAATGTAAGTACTAGGTTTAAAATTAAGGCCAGTTTTGGGGTTTTGGTGCTAGTTTTAGTGATAGGGTTAGCTTCACTATTAGGGTGATGTTTAGAGATAGAAGTTTTAGGGTCAATGTCAGGTTCAGTGTTAATTTTAGGGTTCAGCTTCCAACTCAAATAAGGTTTAGGTCTAGGTGTAAGGTTAGGGTTTGGTTTAGGTTAATGTTTAGGGTTAGAGCTATGGTTCAGTTTTGTTTTAGGGCTAGGGCTAGCGTTAGGGCTCATTTTAGGATTAGTGTTGTGGTTTGGGCTAGTGTTAGGTTTATGCTTAGGCTTTAGGTTAGGGCTAGATTTAGAGTTACGTTTTGCCTAAGATTAGTGCTAGAGATAAGTATAGGTCAAGGGTTAGTACTAGGGTTAGGGCTAGGTTTAGGTTTATGGTAAGGGACAGGGTTAGAACGAGTGATAGGGCTAGTGTGAGAGTTAGAGCTAGTCTTAGGGCTAGGGTTAGTGTTAGGTTTACGGATAGGGCTAAATTAAGGCTAGGGTTATGTAAGGGCTAGGGTTATGTCTAGTTTTAAGATTAGGCTTACGCATTGAGTTAGGGTTCGATTTAGAGTTAAGTTTCAATCTAGGGTTAGTGCTAGGGATAAGAATAAGGCAAGGGTTACCATTAGGGTTGGGGTTAGAGTTAGGAGTTAGTTTAGACTAAGGATGTGGTTATAGCTAGGTTTAGGGAAATGCGAAGATTAGTATTAGGGTTTGAACTAGGTTTAGGGTTAGGGTTAAATTAAGGCTATGTTTAGGGCTACGATGGGGACTAGAATTTGTTTTAGGGTTAGGGATAGTATTAGGGATATGCCTAATGTCAGGTCTAGGGTTACAGTTAGGGAGAGATTTAGTGTTAGGTTTATGGCTTGGTCCAGTGTAAAGGTTAGTTTTTTGGTTAGGGTCAGGTTTAGATCTAGGGTTATTTTTAGAATCAGGGTCTGGATTCTGGTTTGGGTTAAGTTAGTGTTTAGGTGCAGGGCTCAAATTAGTGTTAGATTTAAGGTTAGGGTAATGACAGGGTTAGGTTTAGGGTGTAGGTTTGGTTTAGTGTAATGTATAGGGTTAGGGTTAGGCTTAGGCTTATCAGAAGTGTTAGGGTTATCATTAGGGTAATGGATAGGGTTAGCCCTATGGTTAAGGCTAGGGTTATGTGTAGGATCTAAGCTATTGTTTGGGTTATGGTTGGGCTGAAGTTTAGGGTTAAAGCTAGGTTTAAGACTCAGATTAAGGATAAGTTTTGGATTATTTTAGGGCTAAGGTTAAGGCTACTGTTATAGTATGAAGTAGGTTTATGATTACAGCTAGTTATAGAGTTAGAGTTAGGTCTAGGTCTAGTGTTAAGGTTAGGTTTATGGTGATGATGATGTGTAGAGCCAGGGTTAGTTTTAGGGTCAGTGTCAGGTTCAGGGTTAGTTTTTGGTTTAGGTTTAGACTATAATTAGGGATAGGGTTAGGGCTAGGTGTAGGATTAGGGTTTGGTTTAGAATAAGGGTTAATGTTAGGGCTATGACTCGGTTTTGTTTTAGGGCTAGGGGTAGGGTTAGGGCTAGTTTTAAAATTAGTCTTAGGGTTAGGGCTAGTGTAAGTGTGAGATTTAGGCTTAGGTTAAGGATTTGGGATAAGAGTAGAGTTATGGTTAGATTTAGTCTTAGAGTTAGGGTTACATTTAGAGTTAGGTTTAGATCTAGGTTTTGAGATAAGGCTAAGTATAGGGCTAGGGTAGAGCTACGTTTAGGGCTATGTGTATGGTGATGGTAAGGGATAGGGTTAGAACTAGGTATAGGGCTGGTGTGAGAGTTAGAGTTAGCCTTAGGCTAGGATTAGGGTTAGGGATAGGGCTAAATTAGGGCTTGGATTAGGGCTAGGGTTAGTGTTAGGTTCAGGCCTAGGCTTAGTGCTAGGGTTAGTGTTAGGTTTAGGTATAGGGTTAGGTTTAGGTAAGGGATGGGAATATAGCTAGTTTTAGGGCTAGGGTAAGATTTAGGGTTAAGGTTAGGGCTAACATTAGTGTTAGGGTTATGTTTAAGTTGAGGTTCATGGCTAGGATGTGGGCTAACTTTTGTATTAGGGTTAGGGCTAGGGTTAGAGCTAGGGCTAATGCCAGGTCTAGGGTATGGCTAGGGATAGTTTTAGGGTTAGGTTTATGGCTAGGTCTATGTAAAGTTTAGGTTTCTTGTTAGGGTCAGGTTTAGAGCTATGGGTATTATTAGAGTTAGGGTTAGGGTTAGGGTTTGGGTTAGGTTAAGGTTTAGGATTAGGGCTCAAATTAGTCTTAGGTTTAGGTATCGGGTAATGACACAGTTAGGTTTAGGGCTCAGTTTAGGTGTAGGTTAATGGATAGGGTTAAGGCTAGTGCTAGGATTAGGGTCCTGCCTAGGTTTAGCATAAGGATTATAGTTATCTTAGGGTAATGAATAGGGTTAGATGTTGGGTTAGGGCTAGGGTTATGGTTAGGATTAGGTCTAGGGTTAGGCTTAGGGTTATAGTTAGGACTAGGGTTATTGTTAGGGTTAGCTTTAGGCTTAAAGCTAAGGTAGGGCTTGGATTAGGGCTAGGTTTTGCAATAGGTTAGGGCTATGGCTAATGTAAGAACTAGTGTAATGATTAAGACTAGTTTTATGGTTAATGTTAGGGCTAGATGTAGTTTTAGGGTTAGGGTGAAGTTTAGAGCTAGGGTTTGTGTTAGTGTCAGGGTCAATGTTCAGGTAGGGTAATGGTTAGGGTTAAAGCCAGAATTAGGACTAGGGTTAGGTCTAGAGGTAGGGTTAGAGTTTGGGTTAGGTTAAGGGTTACTGTTAAGGCTAGGTCTAGTTTGTCTTTAGGTATAGAGCTATAGTTATGGCTAGATTAATCTTAGGTTTAGGTCTATGTCTAATGTTAGGGTTAGGTTTAGGTATAAGGTTACCATTAGGGCTAGTGTTAGGGTTTGGTTTAGGGTTAGGTTTAGATTTAGACCTAAGATTAGTGTTAGAGTCAGAATAATGGTCAGGGATAGGGTTAGAGTTTAGGCTATGATTAGATCCAGAATGAAGGTTAGAGTTAGGACTAGTTATAGACTTGGGTTTTTGTTAGGCTAAGGGTTAGTGCTAAGAATACGGTTAGCATTAGGGTGAGGGTTTGGCTTAAGGTAAGGGATAGGGTTAGAGCTAGAGTTAGGACTAGGGTTAGAGTTAGGTTTAGGATTAAATCCCATGTTAGTGCTTGGATTAGGGCTAGTTTTGTATAAGGGTTAGGGCTAATGTTATGGTTATGGCTACTGTAAGAATTAGGGTTACAATTAAGGTTAGTTTTAGGGTTAAGTTTAGGGCTCGGTCTAGTGTTTGGGTTAGGTTTAAAGTTAGGGTGATGTTTAGAGCTAGCTTTAGTGTTTGGATATGAGTCAGGGTCATGGTTAGTTTTAGGGTTAGGTTTCAAATTAGGGATAGGGTTAGGGCTGGTGTAGGGTTAGGGTTTGGTCTAGTGTAAGTGTTAGTGTTAGGGGTATATCTCAGTTTGTCTTAGGGCTAGGGCTTGAGTTAGGGCTAATTTTAGGATTTGCATTAGGGTTAGAGCTAGTTTCAGGGTTAAGATGAGGCATCAGGTTAGGGTTAGTTTTAGAGATAGGTTTCGATCTAGAGTTAATGCTAGGGCTAAGGATAGTGCAAGGGTTATGACTAGGGTTTGTGTTACGGTAAGGGATAGGGTTAGAAGTAGGGATAGGTCTTGTGTGAGAATTATAGTAAGTCTTAATTCTAGGGTTCAGGTTAGGGTTAGGTGTAGAGCTATATTGGGGCTAGGATTAGGGCTAGAGTTAGGGTTATGATTAGGGCTAGGTCTAGGGTTAGGGTAAGGGCTAGGGTAAGTGTTAGGGTTTAATCTACGGTTAGGGCTAGGGGGAGTGTTAGGTTTAGTGCTAAGTTTAGGATTAGGGCTAGGGTTAGATTTATGTTTAGGAACAGGGCTAGGGTTATGTTTAGGCTAAGTGTTAGGCTTTGAGCTAGGGTTATGTGTAAGGTGAGGGTTAGGGTTAGGGCTACATTTCGGGTTATGGTTATGCTTAGGATAGGTTGAGGCCTCAGATTAGGCCTAGGTTTTGTGTTAGGTTTAGGCCCAGGGTTAAGGCTATGTGTAATGTAAGATCTAGGGTTCTGATTAGACCTAGTTTTAAGGTTAGAGTTATGGTTATGTCTAATGATAGATTTAGGTTTGGGGTTAGGTTCTGGTTTAGAGGTAGGTTTAGTGTTAGTGTTAGGTTCAGTGTTCACGTTAGAGTTAGGTTTAGGGTGAAAGCCAGAATTAGGACTGGGGTTAGATATAGGGATAGGGTTAGTGTTTGCTTTAGGTTAAGGATTATGTTAGGGCTAGGGCTCTAGTTTTTTGTAGGTCTAGGTCTAGAGTTATGGCTATATTTAGGATTAGACTTAGGTCTAGGGCTAGTGTTAAGCTTAGGTTTAAGTATAAGTTTACTGGTTGTGCTAGTTTTAGGGTTTCATTCAGTTTTAGGGTCAGATTTAGACTGAGGATTTGTGTTAGGGTAAGGATTTGAGTTAGGGTTAGAGCTAGAATGAGGGCTAGGGTTAGGACTAGAAATAGTGTTAGTGTTTGGATTAGGCTATGGATTAGGATTAGGACTAAGATTAGCATTATGGATAGGGTTTGGTTTAGGGTAAGTGATAGAGTTAGAGCTAGGGTTAGGGTTGGGGCTAGGGCTAGGTTTCGGTTTCGGTTTACTTCTAGGGTTAGGGCTCAGATTAGGGCTAGTTTTTCTGTTAGGTTTAGAGCTAGAGTTAGGGTTATGGCTAATATAAGATGTAAGGTTACGATTAGAGTTAGTATTTGGATTAGATCTAGTGTTAGCACTTTCTTTAGGGTTAGTGTGATATTTAGAATTAATGTTAGTGTTAGAATATAAGTCAGGGTTAGGATTAATTTTAGGACTAGGACATGAATTAGAGATAGAAGGTTATGACTAGGTTTAGGGTAGGGTTTGGTTTAGGTTAGGTCTAAATTAGGGCTAGTATTAGTGCTAGGGTTAGTGTTAGGGTTAGGCCTATGGTTAGCGATAGAGATATGGTTAGTGTTAGGGTTAGGGGAAAGGATGGGGTTTTACCTAAGTTCAGGTCTAGGGGCAAGGGTTAAAATTAGAGATAGAGCTACAGTTAGAGTTTGGGTTAGGATTAAGGCTAGGTATAGGCCTAAGATGAGGACTAGTGTTTGTGTTAGGGTTAGGGCTAGGATTACGGCTAGGGCTAATGTCAGGTCTGGGTTTATGGTTATGGTTAGTTTTAGTTTCAGGTTTAAAGCTAGGTGCATTATTAGGGTCAGGGTTCAAGTAAGGTTTGGTTTAGTTAAAATTTAGGGTTAAGGGTTGAATTAGCATTAGGGATAGGGTTAGGGTTTGGGTTAGGGTAATTGATAGGGTTAGTTTCAGGGTTTAGGTTAGGTTTACAGTAATGAATAGGGTTAGTGTTAACAATAGTGTTAGCCTTAGGCCTAGGGTTAGCATTGAGTTAGGCTTGTCTTTAGGGTAATGGATAGAGTTAGAGCTAAGGTTAGGGCTAGGGTAAAGAGTAGAATTAGGACTAGGGATTGATTAGTCCTAGAGTTCATGTCAGGTTTAGGTTTGGGGTAAGTTGAAGCATTTGAGCTACAATTAGGGATAGCATGAGGGTTAGGGTTAGAGTCAGGGCTAATGTTAGTGTTTGGGTTAGGGTTATGTTTAGATTAAGGTTAGAGTTTGAGCTAGAATTATGGTTAGGGCGATGGTTGTGGTTAGGGTTAGGTCTAAGCTTCTTGTTAGGGTTACAATAAGGGCTAGTTTTAGGGCCAGCATAAGGGCTATGTTTGTGTGAGATTTATGGTATCATTAGGGCTATGGGTAATATAAGAGCTAGGGATATGTTTAGGGCTAGTTTTAGGGTTAGGGTTATGGATAAGTGTAGTGTTCTAGTTAGGTTTTGGGTTAGGATAAGATTTAGACCTCGGGTTTGTTTTAGGATAACGGTCATTGTTCGGGTAGGGTTAGGTTTAAGGTGAGGGCCAGATTTAGGACTTGCATTGGGTCTAGAGATAGAGTTAGTCTTTAAGTTAGGTTATCGGTTATTGCTACGGCTAGTGCTAGGTTTTTGCTTAGGGCTAAAGCTAGATTTATGACTCAATTTGTTTTACAGCTAGGGCTACTTTTAGGATTAGCGATAGTGTTAGCACTAGTGGTATGGTGAGTTTTAGGCTTAGATTTATTGTTATGTTTAGATCTAGGTTTAGGGCTATCACTATGTTTAGGGCTAAGGTTAGGACTAGTGTTAGGTTTATTAATAGAATTAGAACTAGAAATAGGGCTAGGGCAAGAGTTAGAGTTAGTCTTAGGCTAGGGTTAGAGTTACGTTTAGGGTTAGGGCTAAATTAGGTCTAGATTTAGGGCTAGGGTTAGTGTTACAGTTAGGCCTAGGGTTAGGGTTAGGTTTAGGGAAAGGGTTAGGATTAAGTTTAGGGGAATGCATAGGGTTATAGCTAGGTTTAAGGCTAGGGCAAGGGTTAAAATTAGGTTTAGGGCTAAGGTGAGGGTTAGAATTAGGGTTAGAGCTAGGGTTAGGATTAAGGCTATGTTTAGTGTGAGGATGAGGGTTTGTGTTAGGGCTAGGGCTAGGATTCGTGATAGGACAAATGTCAGGTCTACATTTATGGTTAGTGTTAGTTTTAGGGTTAGGTTATGGCTAGGTCTAGTGTAAGATTCAGGTTTAGATAAGGGTCAGGTTTAAAGTTAGGTGTATTATTAGGGTCAGAGTCTAGGTAGGGTTTAGTTTAGGTTCAGTTTTAGGGTTAAGGATTGAATTAGCTTTAGGGTTTGGGTTACGGATAGAGTAATGTATAGGATTAGGTTTAGGGTTCAGGTTAGATTTAGAGTAATGGATAGGGATAGGGTTAGTGTTAGTGATAGGGTTAGCATTACACCTAGGGTTTACATATGAGTTAGGCTCATCTTTAGGGTAATGGAAAGTGTTAGAGCTAAGGGTAGTGCTAGGGATAAGGTTACGATTAGGGCTAAGGTTAGGGTTAGGCCTAGAGTTAGTGTCAGGCATAGTTTTAGTGTAAGTATTATCATTTGAGCTAGGGTTAGGTCTTGGGTGTGAGTTAGGGTCAGAGTCAGAGCTAGGGTTAAGGTTAGGTTTATATTTAAGGTAAGGATTAGAGTTTGAGCTAGGTTTAGGCAAGGGCGAGTATAGTATTAGGCTTAGGTCTAGGATTATGGTTAGGGATCCGATTAAGGCTAGGTTTAGGGCTAGAATAAAGGCTAGGTTTTGTGTGAGGTTTAGGGCTAACATTAGGGCTATGGGAAATATAAGAGCTAGGAATATGTATGGCTAGTTTTAGGGTCAGGGTTATGGAAATGTCTAGTGTTAGGGTTAGGTTTCGGGTTAGGATAAGGTTTAGAGCTAGAGTTTGTTTAGAGTTAAAGGTCATTTTTCAGGATAGGGTTAGGTTTAGGGTGAGTGCCAGAATTATGACTAGCATTGGGTCTAGGGATAGGGTTAGTCTTTAAGTTAGGTTAATGGTTATTGTTATGTCTAGTGCTAGGTTTTTGTTTAGGACTAGGGCTAGATTTATGACTATATTTAGAATTAGGTTTCATCTAGTGCTAGTGTTACTGTTAGGTTTAAATATAGGTTTACTGGTAAGGATAGTGTTAGGGTTTGGTTTATGTTTAGGGTCAGGTTTAGATCTAGGGATAGTGTAGGATCAAAATAAGGGTCAAGTTTTGGATTAGGGTTAAATCTAGAATGAGGGCTAGGATAAGACTAGTAATAGTTTGGGGTTCGGGGTAGGCAAAGGATTAATTTTAGGACTATGATAGCATTAGGGTTAGAGTTTGACTTAGGGAAAGGGATAGGGTATAAGGTAGGGATAGGGTTAGATTTAGTTTTAGGGCTAGGGTTAGCGTTAGGGTTAGAGATTAAAAAAAATATGGTTAGGCCTCAGAATCGGGCTAGGATTTGTGTTATCATTAGGGATACGGCTAATGAAAAAACTAGGTTTCTGTTTAGGGTTAGTTCTAGTGTTAGTGTTAGGGCAATGTTTAGAGCTAGGGTTAGTTTAGGGGCCGAGTTAGTGTCAGGGTTATGTCTAGGGTTAGGGTTAGGACTCAAATTAGGGCTAGGTTTAGGAGTAGGTGTAGCTTTATGGTTTCGTTTAAGTTAAGGTTTAGGGCTATGGCTCGGTTTTGTTTTATGCTTAGGGTAGATTTATGGCTAGTTTTCCAATTAGCATTAGGGTTAGGGTTAGTGTTAGTGTGAGGTTTGTACTTAATTTTAGTTTTAGATCCAGGTTTAATCCTTGGGTGAAGGTTAGGGCTAAGTTTGGGGTAGGGATAGGCTAGCTTTTGGGTTATGGTAAGGGATAGGTTTAGAACTAGGTATAGGGCTAGGGCAAGAGTTAGAGTTAGTCTTAGGGTTAGGGATAGGATTAGGTTTACTGTTAGGGCTAAATTAGGGCTAGGATTAGTGCTAGGGTTAGTGTTAGATTTAGGCCTATGTTTAGGGCTAGGGTTAAGGTTAGCATTAGGGTTAGGGTAAGGTATGATGTTACAGCTATGTTTAGGCTAAGAAAACGTATAAAATTAGGTTTAGGGCTAGGTTTAAAATTAGGGGTAGGATTAAGGCTAGGCTTAGAACTAGGATTAGGTCTAGGGATAGGGCTAATGTCAGGTCTAGGGTTAAGGTTAGGCTAGGGTTAGGGATATGGCTGTGGCTCAGTTTTGTTTTAGAACTAGGCCTAGGTTTAGGGCTAGTTTATGATTAGTGATAGTGTTAGGGCTAGAGGTAGGGTGAAGTTTAGGCTTAGATTTATAGTTATGGTTAGATCTAGGTTTAGGGCTATGGCTAGGGTTAAGGCTAAGTTTAGGGCTAGTGTTAGGGTTATGGTAACGGATAGGGTTAGAACTAGAAATAGAGCTAGGGTGAGAGTTCGAGTTAGTCTTTGGGCTATGGTTAGGAGTAGGTTTAGGGTTAGGGCTAAATTAGGGCTAGGATTAGCGCTAGGGTTAGTGTTAGGGATAGACCTGAGGTTAGGGTTAGTATTAGTGTTAGGGTTAGGATTAAGTTTAGGGGAATGCATAGGGTTATAGCTAGGTTTAAGGCTAGGGCAAGGGTTAAAATTAGGGTTAGGACTAAGGTTAGGCATTGGGTTGGGTTAAGATTAAGTCTATTTTTTGGGTTATGCTGAGGGTTTGTGTTAGGGCTAGGGCTAGGATTAGAGCTAGGGCTAATGTCAGGTATAGGTTTATGGTTAGTATTAGTTTTAGTGTTAGGTTATGGCTATGTCTAGTATAAGGGTTAGGTTTATGCTAGGGGTCAGGTTTAGATCTAGGTGTATTATTAGGGTCAGGGTCAGAGTCCCGGTAGGGTTTGGTTTAGGTTAAGATTTAGGGTTAATGCCTGAATAAGCAGTGGGTTAGGTATAGGGTTAGGGTAATGGATAGAATTAGGTTATGGTTCCGGTTAGGTTTAGAGTAATGGATAGGGTTAGTGTTAGCGATATGGTTATCATTAGTCCTAGGGATAGCATTTGGGTTAGTCTTATCTTTAGGGTAATGGATAGGGTTAGAGCTAAGGTTAGGGCTAGGCTTAAGGTTAGGTTTAGGGTTAGGTTTAGAGTTAGGCCTAGGGTTAATGTTAGGGTTAGGTTTAGGGTAAGTGTAGGAATTTGAGCTAGGGTTAGGCCTAGGATGAGGGTTAGGGTTTGAGTCAGGGCTAGGGTTAGGTTTAGGGTTAGGGTTATGTTTAGACTAAGGATTAGAGTTTGAGCTAGTTTTAGGGCTAGGGTGAGCATTGGCATTAGGGATAGGTCTAAGGTTATGGTTGGGTTATGATTAGGTCTAGGTTTAAGGCTAGGATAAGGGCTAGATTTTGAGTGATGTTTAGGTCTAACGTTAGGGCTATGCGAAATGTAAGAGCTACTGATATGGTTATGGCTAGTATTAGGGTCAGGGTTATGGATAAGTCTAGTGTTAGGGTTAGGTTTTGGTTTAGGATAAGTTTTAGAGCTAGGGTTTCTATAGATTACGGGTCATTGTTGGGTTAGGGTTAGTTTTATGGTTAGTGCCACAATTAGGACTACATTTGGTCTAGTGATAGGTTCAGTCTTTACGTTAGGTTAAGGGTTATTGTTAGGTCTAATGATAGGTTTTTGTTTAGGGCTAATTCTAGAATTATGACTGTATTTAGAATTAGGTTTGGTCTAGTGCTAGTATTAATGTTAGGTTTAAGTATAGGTTTACTGGTAGTGGTAGTGTTAGTGTTCGGTTTAGGGTTAGGTTGAGGTTTAGATCTAGGGTTAGTGTTAGGGTCAGAATAAGGGTCAGGTTTAGGATTAGTGTTAAAGCTAAAATTAAGCCTAGGTTTAGGAATAGTAATAGAGTTAGGGTTTTGGCTAGGCTAAGTATTGAGGTTAGGGCTAGAGTAGCATTAGGGTTAGGGTTTGGCTTAGGGTAAGGAATGGGTTAGAGGTACGGTAGTGTTAGGGTTAGAGTCAGGGATTGGAATAGGGCTAGAATTTGTGTTAGCATTAGGGCTACAGCTAAGGAAAGAACTAGTTTGCTGATTAGGGCTAGTTCTAGGGTTAGCGTTATGGCAATGTTTAGAGCTAGGTGTGCTGTTAGGGTCTGACCTTTTCCCTAACATAAACCCTAGCTCTAAACCTTATTCTATACCAAAACCTAACCCTAACACAGGATTTATCCATAACCCTAACCTTCAAACTAGCAATAACCATAACCCTAGCTCTTACATTACCCATAGCCCTAATGCTAGCCATAAACCTCACATGAAACATAGCCCTAAACCTAGCCCTAAGCATCACCCTAACATTAACCTAGCCCAAACCCTACCCTAATGCTTGCCATAGCCTGGCATGCACAGGGTACTGGGTTCCATCCTCAGCAGCAATAAAAATATAATTAAAAAAAAGATGTTGTGTCCACCCAAAACCAAAAAAAATTAAAAAATATATTTAAAAATTCTCTCTCTCTCTTTCTTAAAAAAACCCTAAGCAATAGTTCTAATCTTGAACCTTAACTTAAACCAAACCCTAACACTACACCTAGACCAAACCCCAGCACTAATTCGAGTCCTAACCATAACCTTAAACTAACCCTGACCCCGAATCATATCCTAACATTCACCCTAGGTCTAAACACCACCCTAAACTTAAATCGAACCATAAGAGTAACCCTAGCCTTAATTCAAGTCATTACCCTAACCTTAAAACTAACCCTGATGCTGACTTATATCCTAACAGTTACCCTAGCTCTAAAGACTGCACTCACCTTAAACTGAACCCTATCAGTAATCCTAGCCCTTATTTTAGTCCTAACCCTAACCCTAAAACTAACACTGTCTCTGAATTATATCCTAATACCAACTTAGCTATAAATATCACCCTAAAATTAAACCTAACCCTAACACTAGACCTATCCCTAACCCTAACCCTAATTGTAACCTAGTTCTTACATTATCCATTGCCATAACATTAGCCCTAACCCTAACACAAAAATTAGCCCTAGTCTGAGCCCTAAACCTAGATTTAACCCTAACCCTAGCCCTAACTCTAGCCCTAACCCTAGCTCTAAGCCTATCCCTTACCCAAAGCAAAATCTAAAACTAATGGTAATCCTAGACCTATCCCTAATCCTTAAGCTAACCAAAGCCCTAATCCTATTAATAGTCATAACCCTACCCTCACTCTAGCTCTAACCCTATTCCAAACCCTAATGTTAACTCTGACCATTATTTTCACCCTAACACTAACCCTAAGTCAAAACCTGGCCCTAACCCTAGACCAAACCATTAAACTAGCCCTAGACCTAAACCAAATCCTAAATCTAACCTTAACTCTAGCCCTAGACCTAAACAAAAACGTATCCCTAGCCCTTTAAGTAACGTTAACCTAACACAAACACTAAATCTACCCCTAGACCTAAACCTAGTTCTAATTCTGGCTGTAACCCTAACTCTAACTCAAACCCAAACACTGACCCTGCCTTTAAGAGTAAACCTAGCTCTAAACCTGACACTAGCCAAAAATCTAAACCTAACACTAGACCTAGCCAAAATCCTAAACCTCAAACTAGCCCTAATCATAACCCTACCTCTTACATTACCCACAGCCCTAACCCTAGGCTAAAACCTAACACAAAACCTGGAGCTAATCCTAGGCCTAAGCATATCCCTAACATTAGCTCTAACCTTATCAATTACCCTAACAATAACCATAACCCTAATAATAGGCCTAACCCTAACCCTATCCATTACTCTAAACCTAACCTGAACCCTAAACCTAACCTGAATCAGAAACTTAACCCTATCCATTACCCTAACCCTAACTCTAACCATAACGCTAACTTGAGTCCTAACCCTAAACCTTAATCTACCCTAACCCAAAATCTGATCCTGACCATTTTAATACCCTTAGCTCTAAACCTGAACCTTACCCTAAACCTAACTCTGACAGTAGACCTAGCCATAAACCTTACCCTAAAACTATCCCTAACTGTAACCCTAGACATGATATTAGCCCTAGCCCTAATACTTGCCATAACCCTAACACAAACGCTAGCCCTTATCCTAGCCCTAAACCTAGCCTTGATCCTAACCTGTACTCTAACTCTAGCCCTGTCCCTAATTTTAACCCTTGCCCTAGTTCTGAACCAAGCTATAAGCCCATTCCTTCCCCTAAACCTAACCTTAACCCTAAACCTAGACCTAACCCTACAACTAACCCTAGACCTGATCCTAGCCCTAATTTAGCCCTAACTCAAACCCTAGCCATAGCACTAAACTAAAACCAACTCTCAACCTAACACTATTCCTAGATCTAACCCTATCCCTTAACATAACCCTAACACTTGCCCTAACCTTAGCCCTAACCCGAGCCCTCGCCCTAACCACATATCTAATCATAACTCTTAATCTAACCCTAAACCTAACCCTAAAACTCACATTAACAATAGCCCTAATACTAATGCTAATACTAAAACTAGCCCTTCTATTCCTAGCCCCCAAATAAAACCGAGCCATAGCTCTAACCCTAAACTGTAACCTAAACCAAAACTTAACCCAACATCTAGCCCTAACCCTAGCCCTAATTCCAGTCCTATTTTAACCCTAAAACTATCCTTGACCCTGACTCTGATCCTCTAACACACCCTAAAAATAAACCTAACCCTAAAACTAGACATAGCCCTAAACCTAACGCTAAAAGTAGCCCTAATTATAACCCTGTTCTTACATTAGCTGTAGCCCTAACTCTACCCTAAACTAACCCAACACATAGCCCTATCTGAGCCAAACACCTCATTTTAAAACTAACCCTAACCCTGGCCCTAGCTCTAAACATTACCCTAAAACTAACCCTAATCCTAAAAATTGCCCTAACATTAAACCTAACCGTAGCCTTAATCCTAACCATAATCCTAGACCTAACCCTAGATCTAAGACTATCCATTACCCTAATCATAACCATAACCCTAATGCTAACTGTAGGATAACCCTAACCCTATCTCTAACCCTAAATTTATCCATTACCCTAAACCTAACCTCAACCCTAAACCGAACCATGTCCATTAACCTACCTTAGCCCTAACCCTAATGCTAATTAGAGCCCTAACCCTTAACCTTAACCTAACCCAAACCATAACCGTTACCATGAACCCAATAATAACCCTATCTCAAAAACTGACCCTAACACTCAAGATAACACTTACACTAGAACTAGCCATAAACCTCACCCTAAAACTAACCCTAACCATAAACCTAGGCCTGATATTAGCCCTAGCCCTAATCCTAGCCCTAAACCTAACACATAACAGCCCTAATCCTAGCGCTTAACTTGGCCTAATCCTAATCCTAACCCTAGCCCTAGCCCTAACACTAATCCTAGCGCTAATCCTAGTACTAATTTTGACCTAACTCTCACCCTAGCCCTAAGACTAACTCTAGCTCTCACTGTAGTCCTATCCCTAGTTTTAAACCTATCCCTTAAAGTAACCCTAAACCTAGACCCAACCAGAGCCCTAACTTTTTCCCTAACCCTAAACCTAGATCTAATCCTAACTCTAAATCTAACCCCAAATCTAAGCATAAACCTCACCCTAACACTAGCCCTATGCCTAATGATAATTGGAAAACTAGCCCTAACCCTAGCCCTAGCACTCAAATAAAACTGAGTCATAGGCTTAACCCTAAACCTTACCCTAAATCAAACCCTAATCCTCTACCTAGCCCTAACCCTTGCACTAATTCGAGTCATAATCCTACCTTTAGAAATTATGCTGACCCTGTTTCGGACCATAACACTAACCCTAGCTCTAAACATCACCGTAACCCTAAACCTAACCCTAAAAATAGCCCTAATTGGAACTCTAGATCTTAAATTAGCCATGGCCCTAAACTAATAGAAAACCTAGCACTAATCTGAGGCTTAAACCTAGTTTTAAACCTAACCCTAATCTTAACCATAGCCCTATCCCTAACCCTAATATTATCCCTAAAACTAGCTCTAAACCTGTCCCTTACCCTAAGCCAAACCCTTACCCTAATCCTACCCTAGTCCTAAACCTAATCCATAGCTTACCCCAAACCATAACTCTAATACTAATCATAAAACTAGCACTCATTCTAGCTCTAACCCTAATCCAAACTCTAACCCTAACCCTGGCCCTTATTCTGACCCTAACTCTAACCCTAGGTTTATTTTTTTTTTTTAATGCTTATTTTTTAGTTTTTGGCAGACACAACATCTTTGTTTGTATGTGGTGCTGAGGATCGAACCCGGGCCGCATATTCATGCCAGGCGAGCGCGCTACCACTTGAGCCACATCCCCAGCCCTAACCCTAGGTTTAAACCTGACCCTAACCCTAAACTTAATCCTAACATTAGCCCTACGGGTAACCCTATACCTAAACCTAACCCTAACACTGGACCTAGAAAAAAAGCCTAATCCTAAATCTAGTCATAACTATAGCACTAGCTCTAAACAAAAACCTATCCCTAGGCATAACACTAATGCTTAACCTATCTCAAACACTAACCCTACACCTAGACCTAAACCTAGCACTAATTCTGGCCCTAACCTTAAACCTAACACTAACCCGAACAATGATCCCTACCCTAACATAAACCTGGCTGTAATAACCCAAAATCTAGCCATAACCCAAACACTAGACCTAGCCATAAACCTAAACCTAGCTCTTTCCTAACCGAAGACAAACCCTAGCTCTAAATCTATCCATTACCCTAAACATAAACCTAACCCTAATGTTAATCCTAGCACTAAACTTAACCCTAATCCTAAACCTAGATCTGACACTAACCCTAACCCTCGCCCTGGTCCTAACCATAGGTCAAACCCTAACACTTACCCTAAACCTAATCCTAACACTAACCCTAGGCCTAATCCTAACCCTAACATTAATCAAAGACCTAATCCTAACCATAACCCAAGCCCTAAACCTATCCATTACCCTAAACATAAGCCGAACCCAAATGCTAACCCTAGGCTTAACCCTAAACCTATCACTAACATTAACCCTATCCATTACCTAAACCTAACCTGAACATTAAACCTAACCTATCAATTACTCTAACCCTAACCCTAATGCTAATTCGAGCCCTAAACCTAAACCATGACCCAAACCAAACTGTGAACAAGACCAGTGTCTAATAATACACCTAGCTC
Source organism: Marmota flaviventris (assembly GCF_047511675.1). NCBI lineage: Eukaryota > Metazoa > Chordata > Mammalia > Rodentia > Sciuridae > Marmota > Marmota flaviventris. The sequence continues at coordinate 75,373,007 of NC_092511.1, read as the reverse complement.
TAAACCTGACCCTTACCCTAAACCTAACCCTTACACTAGACCTAGATATAAAACTAACCATGACACTATCCCTAACCAAACCATAGACCTGACATTAGCACTCTACCTAATTCTTGCTCTAAACCTAATACAAACCCTAGCCTTCATCCTAGCCATAAACCTAGCCTTAATAATAATCCGAACCCTAATCCTAGCCCAATCCCTAATTTCAACCCTTGCCATGGTTCTGAACCTAGGTATAACCTCATCCCTTCCCTTAACCCTAACCCTAACATTACCACTAACCCTAACCCTAGCCCTAACACTAGGCCTAACCATAACAGAAACCCTTGCTCTAATCTTAGCCCTAATTTACCACTAAATATAACCCTATTCCAACTCTAGCCCTAAGACTAACTCTAACCTTCAAGCTAGACCTATTTCTAGTACTAACCTTATATTTTACTGTAACTCTAATAGTAGTAGTAACCTTAGCCCTAACCCTAGCCCTAATCCTAGATCTAACCATAATTCTAAATCTAACATTTACTCTAAGCCTAAACCTCACCCAATCACTAGCCCTAACACTATTGCTAATCCAAAAACTAGCCCTAACCCAAGCCCTACACCTAAAACAAACCCAAGCCATAGCCCTAATGCTAATCGTGACCTAACTGTAACCATATACCTGACATTAGCCCTAGCCCTAATTCTTGTTCTAACCCTATTGCAAAACCTAACCCTACATCTACCCTTAACCCTAGCTCTATTTCGAATGTTATCCCTAACCCTAAAACTGACACTGACCCTGACTCTGACCCTATCACTTACCCTATCTCAAATCATCACCCTAAAATAAACCTAATCCTAACACTAGACCTAGCCATAATCCTATCCCTAAATCTAACCCTAATTGTAGTGCTAGTTTTTACATTAGCCATAGCCCTACCTTAGCACTATCCTAATCTAAAACCTAGCCCTAATCTGATTTCTAACTCTAGCTTTAACCCTAACAATAATCCTAACCCTAGACTTAATCCTAACCATAACCCTAGCCCTAACCCTAGCTCTAAACCTATCCATTACCTTATCTCTAACCCTAACCCTAATGCTAACCCTAGAATAACCCTAACCCTATCCATAACTCTAACACTATCTCTTACCTAAATCTAACTTGAACCCTAAATTTAACCATATCCATTACTCTAACCCTAAACCTACCCCTAATGCTAAGACAATACCCTAACCCTAATCCTAAACCTTTTCCTGACCCTAATAATACCCCTTTCTAAAACTGAACCTAACCCTTAACCTAACCTTTACACTATACCTAACCATAAACTTAACCTTAAAACTATCCCTAACCATAACACTACACATAACCATAGCCCTAGTCCTAATGCAAGTCCTAACCCAAACAAAAACTGTAGCCCTAATCCTGGCCATAAAATTAGGCTTAATCCTAACCCTAACCCAAACACTAGCCCTAACCCTAAATTGAACTTTCACTCTAGGCCTAAACCTAGCTATAACATTATACCATACCCTAACCCTAATCATAATTCTAGCCCTAAACAAAGGCCTAGCCCTAATATTAACCCTAGGTCTAATCCTATCCCTAATTTAGCCCTAATCCTAAACCTATCCATATCCCTATCCCTAAGACTAACTATAACTCTCGCCCCAGCCCTAACCTTAGTTCTAAACTTATCCCTTTCTATAAGCTAAAGCCTAGCCCTAACCCTAGCCCAAACCTAGCCCTAAACTTAGGCCTAGCAATAAACCTAGATCTAAACCTAACTCTAAATAAAACCCTAAAATAAACCTAAACCTGACCCTAACACTAGCCCTAACCCTAATGGTAATTTGAAAACTTGCCCTAAACCTAGCCATAGCCTTAAAGAAAGTGAGCTATAGCCCTAATCATAACCCTTAACCTAAACCAAACCCTAATGCTACACCTAGACCTAACCCTAACCCTTAAATTATTATTGACCCTGACTCTGAACCTAAAACTAACCCTAGCTCTAAATATCACCTAAACCTAACCCAAACACTAGACCTAGCCCTAACCCTAAGCAGAAAACTAGCCCTAATCATAAAACCTGTTCTTACATTAGCCATAGTCCTAACCCTAATACAAAACCTAGCACTAGTCTGAGCCCTAACTCTAGCTTTAACCCTAGCCCTAACCCTAACCCTAACCCTAGCTCTATTCCTACCCCTTACCCTAAACCAAACCCTAACCCTAATGCTACCCTAGCTCTAACCCTAATCCTTAGCCTACCCCAACACTAACTCTATTACTAGTCCTAACCCTAGACTGCATTCTATCTCTAATCCTAACCCAAAGCCTAAGCCTAACCCCAACTCTTATTCTGACCCTAACACTAACCCTAGGACTAAGTCTAATCTAACATTAAACCGAACCCTAACTCTAGCCCTACTGGTAAACCTATACCTAAACCTAACCATAACACTAGCACTAGATCTAAACTTAATCCTAAATATAGGCATAACTCTAGTCCTAGCCCTAAACAAAAACCTAGCCCTAGTCCTAACAGTAACCATTAACCTAACACAAAGACTAACCCTACCCCTAGACCTAATCTAGTTCTAATTCTGGCCCTAACACTAAGTCCAATAATAAACTGACACTGACTTTTTCCCTAACATAAACCCTAGCTCTAAACCTTATTCTATACCAAAACCTAACCCTAATACAGGATATATCCATAACCCTAACCTTCAAACTAGCCATAACCATAACCCTAGCTCTTACATTACCCATAGCCCTAATGCTAGCCATAAACCTCACATGAAACATAGCCCTAAACCTAGCCCTAAGCATCACCCTAACATTAACCTAGCCCAAACTCTACCCTAACGCTTGCCATAGCCTTACCCTAGCTCAAACTCTAACTCTTACCCTTAGCATAACCTTAGCCCTAACCCAACCTTAATACTAACCCGAATCCTAACTGTAACCATAGCCCAAATCCTAGATCTAACTTTATCCATTACTTTATACATAACCCTGACCTTAATGCTAACCCTAGCCCTAACCCTAACCATAACCCTAAAAATAGCCGTGACTCTAACCTAACCCTTACGCTAGTGCTAACCCTAGCTCAAACACTAACACTTACCCTAAACCTAATCCTAACACTAATCCTAGCCCTAATCCTAACCTAACCCAAGCCCTAACCCTATCCATTAATCTAAGCATAAGCCTAACCCAAATGTTAACACTAGGCCTAAACCTAACCCTGTCCCTAACATTAACCCTATAATTTACTCTAAACCTAAACTGAACCCTAAACCTATCCCTATCAATTACTCTAACCCAAACCATAAATCTAATTCAAGCCCTATTCGTAAACCTTAAACCAAACCAACCCTAACCCGGACTCTGAACCTAAAACTACACCTTGCTCTAAAGCTGACTCCTACTCTAAATCTAACCCTTATATTAGACCTAGCTGTAAACCAAACCCTAAAACTATCCCTAATTTTAATCCTAGACCTGATATTAGCACTAGCTCTAAATTTAGCCCTAACACTAACACAAACCCTAGCCCTAAACCTACCCTGAACATATCCAGAACCCTCACCCTAGCCTTATCCTTAATTTTAACCCTTGCCCTAGTCCTGAACCTAGCTATTTAACCCCATCCTTGCCCCCAAAACTAACCCTAAACATAGCCCTAACCATAGGCCTAAACCTAACACTAATCCTAGTGCTAATCCTAGCCCTAATTTAGCCCTAACCTTAACCCTACCCCTAACCCTAACCCTAATACTAACTCTAACTCTCAACCTACCCTTATTTCTATTTCTAACCCTATCCATTACAGTAACCCTCACACTAGCCCTAAACTTAGCCCTAACCCTATCCATAGCCCTAACCCTAGATCTAACCATAATGCTAAAAATAACCCTAAACTTAAGTCTAAACCTCACCCTACCACTAGACCTAACACTATTGCTAATCCTAAAACTACCTGTAACCCTAGCCTTAGACCTAAAACAAAACCGAGCCATTGCTCTAACCCTAAACCTTACCATATACCAAGCCCTACCACTAGAACTAGCCATAACCCTATGTCTAATTCGAGTCCTAGGCCTAAAATTAACCCTGACCCAACTCTTATCCAAACACTAACCCAAGCTCTAGTTATCATCCTAACCCTAAAGCTAATACTAACAGAAGACTGAGCCCAAACACTAACCCTAAAAATAACCCTAATTGTAACCCTAGTTTTACATTGGAAATAGCCCTAACCCTAACACAAAAATAGCCCTAATCCGAGCCCTAACTAGATTTAACCCTAACCCTAACCCTAACACCAGCCCTAGCCCTAAACCTAACCCTAAACGTAGCTCTAACCCTAGCTCAAACTATATCACTTACACTAAGCCAAATCCTATCCATAATGCTAAACCTAGTCCTAATCCTAATCCTTAGCCTAAACCAAACACTAACCCTATTACTAGTCCTAACCCTAGCCCTCATTCGAGCTTTAATCCTAACCCAAAACCTAACTCTAAACTTCACCCTTGTTCTGACCCTAACACTAATTATAGGTCTAAACCTGACCCTAACCCTAATCGAAATCTGAAACTAGCTCTACCAGTAAACTTATACCTAAACCGAACCCTAACACTAGTCCTAGACCAAAATCTAATCCTAAATCTGGTGATAACTCTAGCCCTAGACCTAAACAAAAACTTAGGACTAGCCCTAACAGTAACCATTAACCTAAAACAAACACTAACACTACCCTATACCTAACCCTAGTCCTAATTCTAATTTTCACCCTAACCCTAACAATTACTTGAACACTAACCCTGACACTAACACTAAACTTAGCTCTAAACCTGAACCCAAACTAAAATCTAAATTTAACACTAGACATAGCCATAGCCCTAACCCTAAAACTAGCCCTAATTAGAACCCTAGATCTTACATTAACCATAGCACTAAACCTAGACCTAAACCTAATGCAAAACCTAACCTTAATCTGAAGCATAAACCTACCCTAAGCATAACCCTCACCCTAACCCTAGCCCTAACCCTAACCCTAACCCTCACTTTAGTCCTAACCTTAGCTCAAAGCCTAACCATTAGCCTAAATATAACCTTAGCACTATCCCTAAACATAACCCTAACCTTAGCCCTAATCCTAATGTTAACCCTAGCCCTAACCTTAGCTCTAACCCTAGCCATTACCTTAACTCTAACCCTAACCCTAATGATAACCCTAGCCTTAACCCTAACCAAAACCCTAACACAAACCATAAACCTAACCCTAGACCTAACCATAAACCTAACCCTTGATGTATTCCTAACCCTAATTCAAATCCCAACCCTTACCCTAAACCCAAAAGTATACCTAGCCCTAAAACTAAACTTAACCCTAAATCTAAACTTAACACTAAAGCTAACCTTACATCTAACCCAATATATTATGGTAAACCTAACCCTAAACCTAATGTAAACCCTAGCCCTAACCCTAAACCTAACCCTAAAAATAACCATAAACACAACCCTAGACCTAACACTAAACCTTACCCTCACCATGGATGAACCCTAGGTCAAAACCTAACCTTTACCCTAAACGTAACCATAATCCTACCCTAAGCTAGGCTTACTAGCCCTAACCCAAATCCTAACCCTAACCCTAACTCTAGACCTAATCTTAACAATAACCTTAGCCCTAACCCTAGCTCTAACCCTATACATTATCCTTATGATAAGCCTAATCCTAATGATAACCCTAGGCCTAACCCAAACCGTATAGCTAAACTGAAAGTTCACCATTACCCAAAATATACCCTGAACCTAAACGTAACTTTATCCATTACTCTAACCCTAACCCTAATGCTCATTTGAGCCCTATTCTTAAACATCCTAATCCTGATTATGACCCTAAAAACACACCTAGCTCTAAACCTCACCCTTACCCTAAGCCTAATACTTACACTAGTCCTAGACACAAACCTAACCCTAAATCTACCCCTAATTGTAACACTAGGCCAGACATTAGCCCTAGTCCTAATTCTAGAGCTAAAACTACAAAAAAACCTACCACTTATTCTAGCCCTAAACCTAGTCTTAATCTTATCCCTAACCCTAACCCTAGCCCTAACCCTAATTCTAACACTGACCCTACCTCTAACCTAGCCATCTCTTACACTAAAGATAAGCATAACCCTAGTCCTAATGCTACGCCTAAGGAGAACACTAACCCCAGCCCTAATCCTAGCCCTAATTTAGCCCTATCCCTAAAACTAACCAAATCCTAGCTCTAAGACTAACTCTAATTCTCATCCTAGTCCTATCCCTATTTCTAAACCTATCCTTTACCATAATCCTAACCCTAGTCCCAACCCTTGCCCTATACTTAGACCTAGCCCGAACCCTAGATCTAATGCTAACTCCAAATCTAAACCTAACCCTAAGCATAGCCTAACACTAACACTAGTCCTAACCCTAATGCTAATCAATATAAACTAGTGCTAACCTTAAACATAGGACTAAAACCAAACTGAGCAATACCCCTAACCCTAAACCTTAACATAAATCAAACCCTAACACTGCACCTAGACCTAACCCTAGCCCTAATTCGAGTCCTAACCCTAACCTTAAAACTTACCCTTACCCTGACTCATATCCTAAGAGTCACCCTAGCTTTAAACACCATGCTAACTTAAACAAAACTCTAACAGCAACCCTATCCCTTATTTGAGTCCTAACCCTAACCCTAAAACTAACTCTGATTCTTATTTATATCCTAACAATAACCCTACCTCTATATATTACCATAATCATAAATCTAACCCTTACACTACACCTACCCCTAACTCTAACCCTAAAACTAACCCTAATTGTAACCCTAGTTTTTACATTAGCCATTGACTTAAACCTAACACAAAAACTAGCCCTAATCTGAGTCCAAAACCTAGATTTAACCCTAACCCTAATCCTAATGCTAGCCCTAACTCTAGCTCTAAGGCTATCACTTACCCCAAGCCAAACACTAACCCTAATGGTAACCCTAGACCTGTCCCTAAACTTTAGGCAAACCAAAACCTTAACCCTATTATTAGTTGTAAACCTAGCCCTCACTCTAGCTCTAACACTATCCTAATCCCAAATAATAACCCTGATCCTTATTCTGACCCTAACACTAACCCTAGTTCTAAACCTGACCCTAACCCTAGACCAAACACAAACACTAGCCCTAGACCTAAACCTAATCATAAATCTAGACTTAACTCTAGTCCTGGACCTAAATAAAACCCTAGACTTAGCCCTAACAATAACCCTGAACCTAACCCTAACACTAACCTTAACCCTAGACCTAAACCTAGTCTAATTCTGGCTGGAATCCTAACACTAACTCTAACCCAAACACTGACCCTGTCTTTATTGTAAACCTATCTATAAATCAGACCTTACCCGGAAATCTAAACCTAACACTATACCTAGCCATAACCCTAACCCTTAAACTAGCCCTAAATATAACCCTAGCTCTTACATTACCCACAGCCCTAACCCTAGGCCTAAACCTAACACAAAACCTAGAGTTAATCCTAGGCCTAAACCTATCCTTAAGCAGAACCCTAACCCTAGCCCTAGCCCAAACCTTAACATAACCCTCATCTTAGTCCTAATCCTAGCTCAAAGCCTAACCCTTACCCTAAACATAAACCTACATCTATCCCTAAAAATAACCCTAACCCTAGTCCTAATCCTAACCTTAACTCTAGCCTTATACATAGATCTAAACATACCCTTTACCCTAAACCTAACCCTAACCCTATTGATAAACCTAGGCCTAAGCTTAATGCTATAACTAACCAGAAAACTAACCCTAGACATAACCCTCACCCTCACACTCGCCATAGATTAAAACTAGCTCAAACCCTAACCCTTATCATAAACCTAAACATAATCATAGCTATAACCTGAACCCTAAACCTCTATCTACCACTAACCATAATCCTAACCCTACATCTAAATGTATACATTACCCTAACTTTAACCCTACCCCTAATGATGACCTAGCCCTTATCCTAACCCTAACCCTAATCATACTGTAATCTTATCCCTAGATCTAACCCTAAACCTAACCCTCACCCTAGGCAGTACCCTAGCTCAAAATCTAACCCTTATACTAAACATAACACTAAGCCTAGTTCTAATCCTAACCCTAACCATACCTCAAGACCTATTCATAAACATAAACCTAGCCCTAAACTTAGCCCTAAACTATCCATTATACTAACCCTAATCCTTACCCTAATGCGAACCCAAGACCTAACTCTAATCCTAACAATTAGCTAAACCAAACCTGAACCCTAAACAAAACCCTATCATTGCTCTAACCCACACCCAAATGCAAACTCGAGCCCTAACCCTAAACCCTAACTTTAACCAAACTCTAACTCTGACCCTAAACCTAATAAATTCCCTAGGTCTAAAGCTGACCCTTACCCTAAACCTAACCCTTATACTACACCTAGCAATAAATCTAATCTTAAAACTCTCCCCAACATTAAGCATAGATCTGACATTAGCACTAGCCCTAATCCTAGCCCTAAACTTAACACAAATCACACTAAACATACCATTACTCCTAACCTAACCCTAACAATAGCTCTAACCCTAACACTAACCCTAGCCCTAATCTTAGCCCTAATTTAGCTCTATTCCTAACCCTAGCCCTAACCTTAGCCATAAGACTAACTCTACCTCTCACCATAGACCTATCCCTAGTTCTAACCCAATCCCTTATAAGAACCCTAATCCTAGCCCTAACCCTAGCCCTATCCTTAGCCCTAGCCCTTACCTACATCTAACTTTAACTCTAAATCTAACCCTAACCCTAACCCTAACTCTAAATGTAACTTTAACCCTAAGGCTAAACCTAAACCTAAATATAACCCTAGCTCTTACATTACCCACAGCCCTAACCCTAGGCCTAAACCTAACACAAAACCTAAAGTTAATCCTAGGCCTAAACCTAGCCCTAACCCTAGCCCTAACCCTAAAACAAAACTGAACCATAGCCCTAACCCTAAACTTTAACCTAAACCAAACCCCTAAACCTAACCTTAGGCCTAATATGAGATTTAATCTGAACCCTAAAACTAACCCTGACTCTGACTCTGACCATAACTTTAACCCTAGCTCTAAACATAACCCTAAACCTAAACCTAAACCTAACACTAGATATAGCCCTAACCCTAACCCTAAATTTAGCCCCAAACATAACCCTGGTACTTATATTAGCCATAACTGTAACCCTAGCATTAACTTAACACAAAACCTAGCCCTAATCCGAGCCGTAACCCCAGTTTTAACCCTAATCCTAACCGTAATGCCAGCCCTAATCATAAACATAACCCTAGCCCTAACCCTAGCTCTAACAGTATCCATTCCCATAACCATAACCCTAACCCTAATTGTAACCCTACTCCTAAACCTAACCCTATTCTTAAGCCTATCCATTACCCTAAATGTAACCTAGACCCTAAACCTCACCCTATCTTTAACCTAACACTAACCCTAATGCTAATTTGAGCCCTAACTTTAAACCTTAACCTATCCCAAACCATAACCCAGACCCTGACTCTAAAAATATTACTTGTTCTCAACCTGACTCTAACCCTAAAACTAACCCTTACACTACATGTAGCCATAAACCTAACACTAAAACTATCTTTAACCATTACCCAAGACCTGATATTAGCCCTAGCCCTAATATTAAAACAAACACTACCCCTAATCCTAGTCCTAAACCTAATCCTAATCACAACCCCAACCTTAACCATAGCCCTAACCCTAATTCTAACTCTCACACTACCACTAAACCTAGCTATAACACCATCCCTTACCCTAAACTTAATTCTAACCCTAGCCCTAATGCTAGACCTAAGCTGAACACTAACCCTAGCCCAAATCCTAGCCCTAATTTACCCCTATCCCTAATTCTAATGCTAACCATAGCCCTAAGACTAACTCTAACTCTCACACTAGCCCTATCCCTAGTTCTAACCATATCCCTTAACTTAACCCTAACCCTAGACCTAAACATAGCCATAACCCTAGCCATAAATCTTGACTAAACTTTATTCCTAGTCCTAACCCTAGATCTAACTGTAAGTCTAACTCTATCACTAACCCTAAGCCTAACATTAACACTAGACCTAACACTGACACTAATCATAATTCCAGCCCTAACCCTAATCCTAGCAGTAAAACAAAACCAAGCTATTGCCCTAACACTAAACCTTAACTTAAACCAAACCCTAACACTACACCTAGATCTAACCCTAGCCCTAATTTGAGTCCTAACCTTAACGTTAATACTAACCCTGACTCTGACTCATATCCTAACACTCACCCTAGCTCTAAACACACCCTAAACTTAAATCAAACTCTTACAGTAACCCTAGCCTTATTTTGAGTCCTATACCTAACCCTAAAACTAACCCTTACCCTGACTATTCACCTAACACTAAGACTAGCTCTAAATATCAGCCTAACCTTAAAACTAATTCTAACATTAGAGGTTTAACACCTAACCATAATCCAAAAATTAACCCTAATTGTAACCCTAGTTCTTAAATTAACCATTGCTCTAAACCTAGACCTAACCCTAACACAAAAACTAGCCCTAATCTGAGCCCTAAACCTAGTTTTAACCCTAACCCTTGCCCTAACTCTAGCCCTAACTGTAGCTCTAACCCTATCCCTTACCCTAAGCCAAACCCTAAACCTTAAGCTAACCCTAATCCTTAACCTAACCCAAACCCTTATCCTACTAGTCCAAACCCTAGCTCTCTTTCTAGCTCTAAACATAACCCAAACCCTAATCCTAATCCTGACCCTTATTCTGACTCTAACACTAATCGTAGGTATAAACCAAAACCTAACCCTAAACCGAACCCTAACACTAGCACTTCTGGTAATTTATACCTAAACCGAACCCTGACACTAGCCCTAGACCTAAACCTAATCCTAAATCTAGCCATAGCTCAAACCCTAGACCTAAAGAAAAACCTAGCCCTAGCCCTAACAATAACCCTTAGCCTAAGACAAACACCAACTCTTCCCCTAGACCTAACCCTAGTCCTAATTCTGGCTTTTACCCTAACCATAACCCTAACCTGAACACTGACTCTGACTCTAAAAATAACCCCAGCTCTAAACATCACCTTACCCCTAAACCTAACCCTGAAACTATACCTAGCCCTAACATTAACCCTAAAACCCTAAAATGAGCCTGAATCATAACAAGTTCTTACATTAGCTGTTGCCCTAACCTATTGCAAAACCTAGCCCTAATCCAAGCCGTACTCTAGCTTTAACCCTAAAGCTAATCCTAATCCTAACCATAGCCCTAACCCTAACCCTAACCTAACCCTAGAACTAATCCTTAGCATAACCCTAGCCTTAACCCTAGCTCTAAACTGTCCATTACTATAATGATAACCATAACACTTATGCTAACCCTAGACCAAACCCTAATCCTATCCCTAATCCTAAACCTATCCATTTCCCTACACTTAACCTGAACCCTAAACCTAAAACTATCATTACCTATCCTTAACAATAATGCTAATTTGAGCCCTAAACCTGAACCTTAACCTAAAAAAAAACCCTAAATCTGACCCTAACCCTAATAATACCTGGAGCTCTAAACCTGACTTAATCATAAACCTAACACTTACAATAGACCTAGCTATAAACCAAATTCTAAAACTATCCCTAAATGTAACCCTAGACATGACTTTTTCCCTAGTTCTAATCCTAGTCCTAATCCTAACACAAAACTTAGCCCACATCCTAGCCATAAACTTCTCCTTAATCATAAACCTAACCCTAATCTAACCCTAATTCCTACCCTCATCCTAGCCCTAAAAATAGCTATAATTCCAACCCTTGCCCTAAACCTAAACCTAACTCTAAACCAAACACTAACCCTAGCCCTAACCCCAGGCCTAACCCTAACACTAACCCTAGCCCTAACCCCAGGCCTAACCCTAACACTAACCCTAGCTCTAATTCCAGGCCTAATTTAGCCCTATGCTTAACCCTAACCTTTACCCTAAGACTAACTCTAACTCTCATCCTAGCCCTATACTGAGTTCTAACACAATCCCTTACCATCACCCTAAACCTAGCCTAAACTTAGCCCTATCCCTAGCCCTATGCATATTTCTACCTCAAACCAAGATATAAACCTAACTCTAAAATCTAACCCTAAACCTAAGCCTAAACCTACAATAACACTAGCCCTAAACCTACCACTAGCCCGAAAACAAAACCAAGTCATAGGCCTAACACTAACCCTTAACCTAAACCAAACCCTAACATTACACTTAGCCCTAAACCTATCTCTAATTCTAGTTAAAGTCTAACCTGGAATGTAATCCGGACACTGACTCTGACACTAACACTAACTCTAGCTTTAAATATCATCAGTACCATAAACCTAACCCTACACTAGACCTAGCCCTAACCCTAACCCTATAACTAGCACTAATCATAACCTACTTGGTACATTACTCGTAGCCTTAACCCTAGTGTAACCTAACCCAAAACCAAGCCTTAATCTGAGTCCAAAACCTAGCTTTAACCCTAAACTTAAACCTAACCCTAACTCAAACAAAAGCCCTAATCCTATACATAATCCTAGCCCTAATCTTAGGTCTAACCCTATCCACTACCCTAATGATAACCTTAACCCTTATGCTAAACATTAGGCCTAACCTTAACCCTCTCCATTACACTAAACCACATCTAAATCCTAAAAATATCGCTGCCATTACCCTAACCCTAAACTTAATGCTAATTGAAGCCCTAAACCTAACCTCTAACATAAAATAAACCCTAATCTTGAACCTGACCCTAATAATAACCCTAGATCTAAACCTGACCCTTACTATAAACCTGACCCTTACACTGGACCAAGCCATAAACCTAACACTAAATCTATTCCCAAGTTTAACCCTAGACCTTGCATTAGCCCTAGCCCTAATACTAGCCCTAACCCTAACACAGACACTAGCCCTCATTCTAGCCATAAGCCTAGCCTTAATCAGAACCCTAACCCTAACCGTAGCCCTAACCCTAATACTAACCCTCACCATAGCCATCAACCTAGCTATAACCCATTCCCTTACCCTACGTGTAATCCTAATTCTAACCATAAACTGAGGTCTAAACCTAACACTAACCCTAACCCTAATTTATCCCTATCCCAAACCATAACCCTAGCCCTAGGCATAAGACTAATTCTAACTCTCATACTAGCCCTATCACTAGTTCTAACCCTATACCTTATCATAACCCTAACCCTAGCCCTAACCCTAGTCCTAAACCTTGCCCTATCCTTAATCCTCTCCCTAACCATAGATCAAAAGCCTAACTCTAAATCTAACCCTAACCCAAAGCCTAAGCCTAACCATTATAAATACATTTATATTTAGACTCTATTTCTACAGATGTCGGCTTAAATTATTATTTAGAATATAGTCATTAGTTTCATAAAAAGACATACCATTTCTGGTGGTATAGAGAGAACTGATGGTCAGTGGTAGGATGCTATGTTAGGGGGGAAAAGAGTGAGGGTATGAGATTAATCTATCTTAGCAATTGGAGGAAAACTGTAATGAATAGACAGGGATAATTTTTGGAAGAATATATATAAATTCAAATTCCTTATCTGTATTCATAAAATTACCCTATGTATAAATGGTAAAAGTTAGGAGGTTGAAAGTGGGATAGAGGGAGGAAGAAAAAAGAAGAAAAAATAACAAAGAAAGAAAGTAAGAGAGGAAGAATGAAAATAAGAGAAAACAAAGGGGGGGGGGTGAGGTAAGCCTATGAAATTCCTCCATATTATACCATTCTTTTGATTCAGTTCTTAAAGTCCAATTTCAGGCAAAGTTCTTGGTTTCATGTATGTTGATATTGTGCGGACCAGAGGGGGAAGGGTAGGGGAGAATGGATGAGAAGAGCAAGAATAGAAAAGTCTCTCAGAATTCTGTTTTCTTGCAGTAGGTGGAATTGTCTATTCCTAGCTTGAGTCTCTGCTAAGGGTGGTGGATATAGCCAGTTTGAGAGGGCTTGAGCTTCTACCTGGAGCCTCCCTACTCTTAGTCTCTGAGTTGGAAACCAGGTACCTGTACAGTTGCTGTTCCACATTGATAGCTACACCCCACAAAAAGCTTGTGAGAAAAATCTTAGTTATCACAGCTGGAGGTAGGGGAGTTGGAAACCAGGTATCTGAGCAGCCACAGAACTGAGCTGGTAGCCATGTCCACAGATAGAGGGTGAGTAAGGTTTTCCATGATGGATTCCATCTGTTACCTGTGTAGGGTGTTTGGTGAGGTGGGTGGTTCTGTGGTCTAGAGCTTGGACTGGTGAGCCAAAAGCAAACTTCTGTGTTCTGTGCTACCTACTCTCTGTGCCGAGAGTGCCTGCATGGCCTAGACTTCCCTCTGAGCCAAGACGGAACCCACGGCCAAGACTTCTATCTGCGCCAAGAGCTCATGGCCGAGACTTCCCTCTGAGCTGAGAGCACATGCGCAGCCGAGACTTCCATCTGTGCTGAGAGCTCATGCGTGGCCAAGACTTCCCACTGAGCCAATATCAACCACACAGCCGAGCCTTCCATGTGTACAGAGGGCTCCAGCATGGCACTAGTTTTCTTCAAATTTCTATGATATTGGGCAAGATTCATCTTTTACTTAGCCGTACTATGCTACACAGGGTTGGGCCCTCTCACTTCAATGGTTCACACTCAGGAACAGTTTGTATTTTAAGATTTCCTTTGATTATGGCTTATTGATATGGATGAAAATTGAGCAGAAATCAAACAGGGTTGGTAGGAGGTGCTTGAAATGTCACACAATCAGTTCTTAGTGGGCACTCTCTGGTTTCTTTCTTTTGAAGGTAGGCCAAAGCTGAAGCATACAAAAGCAACTGTATCTGAGAGCCCTTAAGGAGAAAACAGAGAAATATGTATATATTGAAATAAGTCTCCCAATTATTTGATCAGATTTCTTTGATACTGTGCAGTATTCATCTTTAATAGACCTCGCTAGGATCCCCAAATTTGGGACATCTAAAATCAATGGTTTTATGTACAGGTAAGGGTTAGGGTTAGGTTTAGAGGTAGTTTTAGAGTTATTTTTGTTCAAATTTATTTGATATTGGGCTGGATTCATCTTTTCTCAACCTTACTTTGCTCCCCAGGTTTGGGCCATCTGGGTTCAGTGGTTCGCTGTCAGGAGCAGTTTGTATTTTAAGGTTTCACTTCATTTTGACCTATATGGGTAAATGAAAATCAAGCTTGAAATCAAACAGAGTTAGTTTGAAAGTTTGCTTGAAACTTCACCCACTCAATCAGTTCTCAGTTGCATTTTCTGGTTTGTTTCTTGTGGAAGTAGCCCTATGCTGAAAGAGAAAGAAGTAGCTTGATCTGTGAGTGCTTTAGGAGCAAGCTTCAATAGTTTTTGGTCAAATTACTTTGATACTGTACAGGATTCATCCTTTACCTAGCCTTAGTAGGATCCCCATTTTGGGGCCTTTAAGTTCAATGGTTCACTGTCAGGAACAGTTTGAAATTTTAGGTGTCACTTCATTATGGCTTATAGGTGTGAATGACAATGAAGCTGGAAATCAAACAGGGTTGGTACTAGCTGCTTGATATATCACACATTCAATTAGTTCTCTGTGAGCACTCTCTGCTTTCTTTCTATTGAATATAGGCCAAAGGAGAAGCATAAAAAAAAAAAAAAAACTTTATCCGAGAGTACTTTCAGAGACAACAGGGAAATAAGCATGTAATGAACTACCTCCCACAATTATTTGGTCAGATTTCTTTGATACTGTGCATGATTCATCTCTTAGCTTGCCCCACTAGGCTTCACAACTTTGGGACTTCTATGATTAAATGTGATCTAAATAGGTTAGGGTTAAGTTTATAGTTAGTTAGGGCTAGGTTTAGACCTAATGTAAGGTTTAGAGTTAGTTTTGTTCAAATTTCTTTGATACTGGGCAGGATTCATCTTTTACCTAACCTTACTATGTTACCCAGGTTTGGGAAGTCTCAGTTCAATGGTTCGCTGACAGTAACAATTTGTATTTTGAGGTTTCACTTCATTTTGACCTATATGGTAAAGGGAAATGGAGCTCAAAATCAAAGAGTCTTGGTGTTAGCTGACTGAAACATCACACACTCAATCAGTTCTCTGTGTGCACTCTCTGGTTTGTTCCTTGTGAATGTAACCCTAAGCTGAAGCATCCAACACAACTTTATCTGAGAGTAATTTTGGGGAAAACAGAAATATAGGAATGTACTGAACTATCTCTTCCAATTATTTGGTCAGATTTCTTAGATGTTGCAAAGGATTCATCTATTACCTTGCCCCAGTAGGCTCCCCACATTTGGAACATCTAGGATCAATGATTTTCTAAACAGGTTAAGGTTAGATTTAGGATTAGGGTTAGGCATAGCTTATAGCTAGTGTTAGGGTTAGAGTTTGTTTTGTTCAAATTTCTTTGAAACTGGGAAGGATTCATCTTTTACCTCACCTTATCATGTGCCCTGGTTTTGGGCCTTCTTTGTTCAATGGTTCACTTTTGGGAATAGTTTGTTTTTAATGTCTCATTTCATTGTGACCTATATGAGTAAATTCAATTGGAGCTAGAAATCAGAGGGTTGGTGCTAGCTGGTTGAAACTTCACATACTCAATCAGTTGTTTTTGGGCACTCTCTGGTTTCTTCTTGTGAAAATAGCTATAAGATGAACCATGCAAAACAAATTTATCCAAGATCACTTTACTAGAAAACAGGGCAATATGCATGTACTGAAATACCTCCCCCAATTATTTGGTCAGATTTCCTTGATATTGTGCAGAATTGCAGAATTCATCTGTAAGCTTGCCCCACTAATTTCCACAAGTTTGAAAATTTTATGATCAAAGGTTCTCTTAACAGGTTATGGTTACTGTTATGGTTAGAGTTAGGGCAAGGGTTAGTGTTAAGGGTAGAGTTAGTTTTTTCAACTTTTTTGATACTTGAAAGGATTCATCTTTTTTCTTATTTTTAGTATACTCCCCATGTTTGTGACTCCTAGGTAAAAGGAGTTGCTGTCAGGAGCAGTTTTAATTTTCATGTTTCACTTCATTTTGCCCTATAGAGTGAATGGAAATGGAGCTGGAACTTCAATAGGGTTTGTGCTAGCTGCTTGAAACTTCACACACTCAATCAGTTCTCAGTGCAATTCTCTCATTTGTTTCATGTGGAAGTAGCCCAAAGCTGAAGTAGAAAGAAACAGCTTTATCTTTGAGCACTTTAGGAGCAAGCTTCAACTTTTTTTGCTTGGATTGCTTTGATAATGTACAGGATTCATCCTTTTCCTAGCCTTAGTAGGATCCCTATGTTTGTGCCTTCAAGGGTTGCCAGTTCACTGTCAGAAACAGTTTGAATTTTTAGGTTTCACTTTATTCTGGTCTATAGATGTGAATGAAAATGGAGCTGTAAATCATACTGGGTTAGTAATAGCTGCAGGAAACTTCACACACTCAAACAGTTCTCTGTGGGCACTCTCTGGTTTGTTACTTGTGAATGTAGCCCTAAGCTGAAGAATGCAAAGCAAGTTTATCTGAGAGCACGTTAGGAGAAAAGAAGGAAATATAAATATATTGAAATACCTTCCCCAATTATTTGGTCATATTTCTTTGATACTGTGCAGGATTTATCTATGAGCTTTCCCCACTAGGATACCCAATTTTGGGACTCCTATCATCATAGGTTCTCTAAACAGCTTAAGGTTAGGATTAGGGATAGACTCAAATCTAGCATTAAAGTTACAGTTAGATTTGTTCAAATTTATTTGGTACTGGGCAGTGTTCATCTCTTCCTTACCCTTGTTATGTTCTCCAGTTTTGGACCTTCTCAGTTCAAGTGTTCACTGTCAGGAACAGTATATATTTTAAGGGTTCACTTCATTTCGATCTCTATAGGTAAATGGAATTGGAGCTCAAAATCAAACAGTGTAGGTGCTAGCTCCTTGATACTTCACATACTCAATCAATTCCCTGTTGGTGCTCTCTGATTTTTTCCTTGTGTAAGTATCCCAAAGCTGAAGCATGAATAAAAAACTTTATCTGAGAGCACTTTAGGAGACAACAGGAAAATATGTATGTACTGTACTACCTCCCCCAATCATTTGGTCAGATTTCTTTGATACTGCACAGGACTCTTCTGTTAGCTTTCCCCACTAGTCTCCACAAGTTTGGAATTTCTATGATCAAAGGTTCTCTAAACAGGTTAGGGTTAGGTTTAGGGCTAGTGTTAGAGCGAATGTTATGGTTAGAGTTAGTTTTGTTCAAATTTCATTGATATTGGTCAGGAGTCATCTTTTACGTACTCTTACTATATTCTCCAGTTTTGGGCCTTCTTGGTTCAAGGTTCAGTGTAAGGAACAGTTTGAGGTTTAAGGTTTCACTTCATTTGAACCTATATGGGTAAATGGAAATGGAGCTGGAAATCAAACAGTTTTTGTGCTAGCTGCTTGAAATTTCACACACTCAATCTGTTCTCTGTGGGCACACTGTAGTTTCCTTCTTGTGAAAGTAGCTCTAAGCACAAGCATGCAAAAACAACTTTATCCAAGAGCATTTTAGGAGAAATCAGGGAAATATTCATGTTCTGAACTACCTCCCATCAATTATTTGGTCAGATTCGTTTGATACTGCACAGGATATATCTTCTAGCTTACATCACAGGGTTCTCCAAGTTTGGGACTTATATGATCAAAGCTTTATAAACAGGATAGGTTTAGGTTTAGTGTTAGACTTAAGACTAGAGTTAGAAGTAGTGTTAGGGTTAGTGTATTTTTTTTTTTCAAATTTCTTTGATACTGGGCAGGATTTCTCTTTTACAGAGCCTTATTATGTTCCCCAGTTTTGGGCCTTCTAGTTTCAATTGTTCACTGTCAGGAACAGTTTGTATTTTAAAGTTTCACTTCAAGTGGTCCTATATGGGTAAATGGAAATGGAGCTGGTAATTAAACAGGGTTGATGTTAACTGCTTGGAATTTCACAAACTCAATCAGTTCTCTGTGGGCACTCTCTGGTTTCTTCCTAGTGAAAGTTTTCCAAACCTATTGCAATGAAAAGAACATTATCCAAGAGCACTTTAGGAAAAAACAGAGGAAATAGGAATGTACTGAAACACCTCCCCCAATTATTTTGTTGAAAGGTTAATAATCTTGAGAACTGTTTGCTAATCTTGTTCCCAGAATGTGTTGTCCCCAACTGCCAAACTGCAGAATGTACTCCGTTACCCCATTATTCGGTTGCACTCAAACCGCCCACTCGCCCTGACCCATCAATGAACTTCCCTTCCTGCCCTCTCCAAGGAAAGTATATAAGCTCTGCTTAAGCTGTTCTCAGGGCTCTTTGCTCTATTCAAGTGAGCTCTGAGCCCCAGCATGCTGGACCCCCAATAAACCCTTTGCTGTTGCATGAGACAGTCTTTTGGTGGTCTCTTCCTCTGATGCTCGCCTGACCTTTACATATGGAGGTTCCACCGAGATGCGGCAGCGGCAGACAAAAGACCCCCAACAGGCTCCTCTTGGGGTAAATAAGGTGCCTCTTTCTGGTTTCAGGTTTCAGGTTAGGGCTTGGCAAAATGGCTGTTGGTGAAGAGCGTGTGCTCTCTCCGATGGTGGCTGACAGTCGTGTCACAGAGCCACAGGCCATGTCCCTGGGGGATGCCCCAGAGGACTCGGGAAATCAAGGAACAATAGTCTCCTCAACTCAGTGATATTTTGTTTCTGATTCGGTATTGCCAGCCCATTGGGTTTTGCCGGCTACTCAGTCCTGGTCTCAGTGTTGGACGTCCGTTGCCTGTCTTTATTGTCTTGTCTTGTCTGTATCATGTGTCATTGCTTTCACTGTTTGTGTATCTTTCATTATGGGACAGAGCACGTGAACGCCTCTGTCCCTGACCCTTGATCACTGGACCAAAGTCCGCTTAAGGGCTCAGAATCTTTCTTTTTCAGTAAAACGCCGGACCTGACAGACTCTCTGTGCCTCAGAATGGCCCACCTTTGGAGTCGGATGACCCCCAGAAGGATCTTTCTACTTCCCACTAATTTGAAAAGTCAGAGATATTGTCTTTGTCTTTCAGCCGGGGCCACATAGCCATCCAGATCAACAGCCGTATATCTTAACTTGGCAGGATCTCTGCGAATATCCTCCTCCATGGGTGAAGCCTTTCCTTGTCCCTGCCCCTGCTCCTATTCCTTCCCCCACGATTCTGTCTCTCAAACCCTCTGCACCTCCTCCTCCTCCACCCTCTGTTCTCCCTGAGTCTCAAGATTTGACTCTACTGGACTCTCCTCCCCCTCCTTATTCCCTGCCCTCGTCCCCCAACCCCCAACACCCTCTAAGTGATTCCCCTGCTGCTGACTCAGCCTCTCCGCATTGGAGGAAACTAAGCCGGCCCAGCGCCCTCCAGATGACTCCCCCACGGCACACACAGCCCCTCCTCCCCTGGAGAAATCTGGCCCGGCTAAAAGAACTCAAAGAACTCGCCGTCATTTTCACACCAGCCTACTGGGGATAACTGCCATCAACTCCTAGGGACCCTCTTCATGACAGAGGAAAAAAAGAGAATCCTCCTGGAAGCTAGAAAAAAAAATATCCTCGGACCAGATGGGCAACCGACACAAGTTCCCAACATAATTAAAGCTGGCTTCCCCTTGAACCGAACCAACTGGGACCCCAACACCTTTGAAGGTAGGGAGCATCTGTCCACTTATCACCGGGCTCTAATAGTTGGTCTCCGAGCAGCCGCTAGGTGACCAACTAATTTGGCCAAGGTAAGGGAGATTATTCAAGGGCCTGATGAATCTCCCTCTATATTTCTAGAGAGAATTATGGAGGCATATAGGAGATATACTCCTTTCGATCCTCAGGCAGAGGATCAAAAGGCATCTGTCACGATGGCCTTTATTGGGCAAGCTGCCCTGGATATTTAAAAAAAAGTTACAACACTTAGATGGATTACAAGATATGACTTTGAGAGATTTAGTCAGAGAAGCTGAGAAGGTATACTATAAGAGAGAAACTGGGGAAGAGAAGGGAGCAAAGGGAGGATGAGAGAAACAAAAGACAGACTAAGGCGTTGACTAAGGTCTTGGTCATGACAGCAAATAGGCCAGAAATTAAGAAACAGGGAGACAGAAAGGAATACCTGGGCCCACGCCAGAGGACACCCCTGGCCTCAAATCAATATGCCTACTGTAAAAAAAAAACAAACACTAAGCCAAAGAGTGCCCTAAAAAGAGACAGCCACGCCAGCCAGCCATTCTGACTCTAGCGGATGACTAGAAAAGTCGGGGCTCAGATCCCCTCCCCAAGATCAGGGTAACTTTTGAAGTGGAGGGAACCCCAGTAAACTTTGAAGTGGATACAGGGGCAGTATACTCAGCCCTTAAGGCCCCACTGGGCCCTCTATAAAATAAAAGGTCTCTAATTCAAGGGGCTAACAGCAGTAAATATTGGGCTTGGACAACTAAGAAGACCATGGACCTGGGGAAAAAAAAATCCATCACTCCTTACTAGTAATCCCAGAATGCCCGGCCCCATTGATTGGCAGAGATCTGCTCACCAAGCTCTGGGCCAAAATAACTTTTAACCCTGAAGCCCCCAAATGAAATTTCTAAAGCCTTCAGTAAAAACTCCTATAGTCATGGCTTTAACTACGTCAATAGAAGATTAACATCAACTCTTCACAGCCCCCAAGACTGATCAAACAGGCAAGCTACCCCAGAAATGGATAACAGATTACCCAGATGCCTGGGCAGAAACTGCTGGGTTAGGCCTAGCCATGAAACAACCTCCAATAACAGTGGAGTTAAAAACCTCAGCCTCCCCAATCAATGTCAAACAATATCCTCTGAACAAAAAAAAAAAAAAACTAAAGATGGGATAAGGCCCCATATTCAGAAATATCTGGCCTTAGGGGTCCTAAGGCCCTGTCAATCAGCCTGGAACACTCCCCTGCTACCAGTAAAAAAGCCAGGAACCGGGGACTATGGCCCCATTCAAGACCTAAAAGAGATCAACAACAGAGTGCAGGACATTCATCCCATGGTACCTAATCCATACAATCTGCTTAACACTCTAAACCCTGAGCAAAAATGGTATACTGTTCTGATCTTAAAAGATGCTTTCTTTTGCTTGCCTCTGCATAGAGATAGTCAGTTCCTGTTTGCTTTCGAGTGGGTAAACCCAGAAACCAGAACGTCTGATAAACTAACTTGGACCAGACTCACACAAGGGTTCAAAAACTCCCCCACTCTCTTTGATGAAGCCCTCCACAGAGATCTCAACAACTTCAGAACTACGCACCCCGAAGTCACCCTGCTTCAATATGTGGATGACCTGCTACTGGCAGCAGACACCAAGGAAAACTGTGATTCTGGGACCCAAGCACTATTATCCGAGCTTGCTCAACTCGGATATAAAGCTTCTGCCAAAAAGTCCCAAATTTGCCAGCAAGAAGTAATCTTCCTGGGCTATTCCCTTAGAGGCAGTAAATGATGGCTCACTGAGCACAGAAAACAAACCTTTGTGCAGATACCACCCCCATCTAACAGGAGGGCGGATAAAGAGGCTAAATTGGCAGCCCTAAACGGAGTAACCATGTTAACACTTTCCACACCGGGGGAACATAAGTCAGGAGATTTAACTACGTCGGAGCACCCCGACAACTTAACATCTAAGGACACTGACACTGAACTCCTCGACTTCACTGAGCCCAGCCTGCAATTTCAGAAAGCACCTATGAGGAACCAGACCAGGACAATTCTGGGAAAAGGACTTTACTGAAATTAAGCCAGCAAGGTATGGACTTAAATATCTCCTAGTCTTTGTAGATACATTTTCAGGATGGATTAAAGCCTTCCCCACAAAAAAAAAGAAACGACGCAAATGGTGGTCAAAAAGATCCTGGAAGATATTTTTCCAATATACGGCCTGCCTAAGGTAATAGGGTCTGATAATGGACCGGCGTTCGTGGCCCAGGTAAGTCAGGGGTTAACCAGGACCCTGGGGATTAATTGGAAGTTACATTGTGCTTATAGACCCCAGAGCTCAGGACAGATAGAAAAAATGAATAGAACCATTAAAGAGACCTTAACGAAATTAAGCTGAGAGACCGGCATAAAAGATTGGACTATGCTCCTGCCTTATGCACGGTTTCATGCAAAAAAAAAAAAAAAATACTCCCTCGGTTTCTTTGTGTAACCTCACCCCCTATGAAATTCTCTATGGTGCCCCTCCTCCAGTAAGGGACCTAACCCCAACTCTAAGACCTAATCCCTTCCACACCCCCTTGCTTGACAGACTTAAAGCTCTTGAAAGAACTCAGCGATACCTGTAAAAACAGCTGGCCACTGCCTACCAACCTGGGGACGAAAGGACTCCACACTGATATCAAGAGGGAAACTTCATCTACATAAGAAGACATCAGGTGTCATTCCTGGAACCCCACTGGAAAGGACCATACCAGGTGATACTTATAACACCTACAGTGGTAAAGGTAGACGGAATCACTTCCTGGATCCATGCCTCTCATCTCAAGCCTGTGCCCTGTCCAGACTCTGGCTGGAAACTAAAAAAAAAAAAAAAAAAAAAAAAAAAAAAACTGGTAACCCTTTCAAATTGCATATTCACCATGTGGATAGGGCTATAGACTCTCCCCTTGACCACCAATAGTCCTAACCCTCATCAGCCCGTTCAGCAGAGATGGCTGATCACAAATCCTACTAGACAAGAAGTATGGTCTATCTCACATACAGCCCCCTTAGGGACCTAATGGCAGTCTCTCCACCTAGACATTTGTCAGCTGGCTATAGATCTTTCCTATTGGGATATCCCTGATGAAGAGGATCCCACTAAAATTCCATTAAATCCCTTCCGTACCATAGATAATGGAAACAAACATTATGGATGTAGGGACACGCGAGCCAGATGCAGGTTGGCTAGTCTAGATTACTAGGTTTGCCCGGAGGACTATCGAAGCCACAAACAGTCATGGCTGTATGGGGGAAAAGCCGACTTCTTCTGTAAGTCATGGGGATGTGAGCATACAGGGACTGCCTAATGGAACCCAAACCTCCGCCGGTTTTCAGACCATTGCCCCCTTGCTGAGGTAGCAAGTACTGAGGTACCCCTCCACCCACTCACTCCTCTCTTCTCGTCAGTGCCCACACCGAGTCCCACCAGGTCCTCTTACCAGCTAACCCAAAGCTCAAACCAGCTGAGGAGAGCCCTCAGACCCCTATCCAAGATGTAATGAAAATGGCCTTTAAAGTTGCTTTGTCATCACTGAAAACAGGTTACTAAGAATTTAAAGTCCCTCACAGGCTTTTGGGGATACTCACTCCCGTCTTCCCCTCTGATCTACCTGTTCTACTACTCAAGTTTTTGTTGCTAGAAAAATCCCAAACCCCTTTCCCATTATTCTTTTACATCTCTCCTTCCTCATTCTCAGATCCACGGAGCTGCTCTCAGCCCCACCTTTCCCGTCTTCCCCCTCTATACCAGGCCCACAGAAAAGTCTTAACTGACCTTCTCCAGAAGTCTTCACCATGGCTAACTTTAAGACTTTCAGCAAAAGAGTCCCTATAAAAGAGTTCAGTGGAGATAAACTTCCTCTTTTCGTGTTGCCCTGTTCTACTTGGCCACTGGCTAAAAAATCAGCACTCCTAAGCTAGACACCCCGTTACTAGTTTTTCACAAAATATGTGAACAAGGCCTCTGGCCTTGAGCTGGGGCTTCACAAAGATGGCTACATTTCTAAGATAAAGAAGTTACCAACTGGGCTCCATGGTAACAGCTGGCAGGGGGAAAAAAAATCTCTCCTCCTCCCAGATGTCCTTAAAAAGTCAACTTGCCCAGAACAGAGGAAAAAAAACAGAAACAAAATCTGCTTTTTATCAACTTCTGCAGACTGTAAACTTCTGATCCCCTTCCCTTACATGTTGGGTACAAAATTCTGAAACTACCTAAACTTGGGTTTCAGGGGATTAATTGATTACAACAGAAGCAATGCCCTCTGAATCCGAATGCAACCAAATAGGACTGTTTCCCTGTCTTCGGTGCTATCTTAGGTACCTTGCCTTGTCCGTCCCTATGACAGTATAATTCTATACACTTAAACATTGTTTATGTTTTCAGAAAATGGTCAACAGATGTAATTAATTATGTAATGGTGCAGATGTTTCCCAGAGTGCTCTATCATGATGCAAGTTCATTTGAAGATCAAATAGGGGGGCATACAACCCGGTTCCACCGGGAACCTGTATCCCTCACTAGCCATCCTATTAGGAATAGGAATAGCTGCAGGGGTGGGCACAGGAACCACTGCCCTAGTCCATGGGACACAACAAATGACCCAATTAAAAAACATCAATAGATATTAGAAATAGATATTAGAAACCTCCATCACAGCTTTGCAGGAATCTTTAACCTCTCTCTCTAAAGTTGTTTTACAGAACAGGCGAAGGTTGGACCTCCTCTTCATGAGAGAAGTGGGCCTTTATGCTGCATTGAGGAAAAATGTTGTTTTTATGCTGACCATACTGGAGTTGTAAAAAAATCTATGAGTAAATTAAAAAGACGCCTTGAAGAGCGTCAACGAGAGAGAGAGAGACCCAAAAAGAATGGTTTGAGTCTTGGTTCACACAGTTCCCCTGGTTAACTATGATTTTATCAGCCCTGGCGGGTCCATTAATAATCCTAATATTATTGCTAACTGTAAGACCCTGTTTGCTCAACCGTGTAATTTCTTTTCTCCAAGCTCAAATTAGACAAGTTAAACTTATGGTAATCAGACAACAATATACCCCACTAACAGACATAAAATGTGACACCCCCCAATGATCACTTTTATGATTAAAAGTAACCAGAAGAAGAAGTGGGGAATGAAAGGTTAATAATCTTGAGAACTGTTTGCTAATCTTGTTCCCAGAATGTGCTGTCCCCAACTGCCAAACTGCAGAATGTACTCTCTTACCCCCTTATTTGGTTACACACAAACCACCCACTCGCCCTGACCCCTCAATGAACTTCCCTCCCTGCCCTCTCCAAGGAAAGTATATAAGCTCTACTTAAGCTGTTCTCAGGACTCTTTGCTCTATTCAAGTGAGCTCTGAGCCCCAGCATGCTGGAACCCAATAAACCCTTTGCTGTTGCATGAGACAGTCTTTTGGTGGTCTCTTCCTCTGACGCTCACCTGACCTTTACATTGTCAGAATTTTTTTGATACTGGGAAGGATTCATCTGTTACCTTTCCCTACTAGGCACCCCAAGTTTGGGACTTCTATGATCAAAGGTTTTCTAAACAGGTTAGGGTTAGGGTTAGGGCTAGGTTTAGGACAAGGGTTAGAATTAATGTTGTGGTTAGAGTTAGTTTTGTTCAAATTTCTTTGATAAGAGGCAGGACTCATCTTTTATCTAGCCTTACTATGTTCCCCATGTTTGGGCCTTCTCGGTTCATGGTTTCCTGTCAGGAACAGTTTGTGATTAAGGTTTCACTTCATCTTGACTTAAATGTGTAATTGGAAATGGAGCTGGATAACAAACAGTGTTGGTGTTACCTGCTTAAATATTCACACACTCAATCAGTTCTCTGTGGGCACTCTCTGGTTTGTTCCTTGTGAATGTAGCCCTATGCTGAAGCATGCAAAGCATAGTTTTAGGGTTAGGGTGATGTTTAGAGCTAGGTTTACTGTTAGGGTCAGAGTCAGGGTCAGGGTTACTTTTAGTGTTATTGTTAGGACTCTAAATAGAGCTAAAGTTAGGGCTAGTTGTAGGGTTAGGGTTTGGTTTAAGTTAAGGGTTTGGTTTAAGTTAAGTGTTAGGGCTATGGCTCAGTTTTGTTTTATTGCTAGGGTTAGTGTTAGGGCTAGATTTTGGATTAGCATTAGAGTTAGTGCTAGTGTTAGGATAAGGTTTAGGATTAGGTTTAGGGTTAAATTTAGAGTTAAATTTAGTTCTAGGGCTAGGGTTAGTGTTCCAGTAAGGGATAAGGTTAGAACTAGGGTTACGGCTAGGAAGAGAGTTAGTTTTAGACTTAGTAGTAGGCTGTGGGTTAAAGTTAGGGTTACAGATAAATTAGGGATAGGATTAGGGCTAAGGTTATTGTTAGTGTTAGGCCTAGGGATAGGGCTAGAGTTAGGGTTAGCATTGGGGTTAGGGTTAAGTTTAGGGGAATGGGTGGGGTTATATCTAGCTTTAGGTCTAGGATGAGGATTAGAATTCGGATTATGGCTAGAGTTAGTGTTCAGGTTAGGATTAAGGTAGGTTTAGGGCTAGAATAATGGCTAGGGTTTTTGTTAGTTTTGGGCTAGGACTAGGGCTAAGTCTCATATCAGGCCTAGGGTTACAGTTATGGGTATTGTTAGGTTTAGATTATGCCTAGTTCTAGTGTAAGTGTTACATTTAGGGTAACAGTCAGGTTTAGAGCTAGGGGTTTTATTAGGGTAGTTGTCAGGGTTAGCATTTGGTTTAGGTTAAAGTTTACAGTTAAGGCCTGAGTTTGTAATAGGGTTAGATTTAGGATTAGGGTAATGGATGTGGTTAGGTTTAGGTTTCAGTTAAGGTTTAGGGTAAAGAAGGGGTTAGGTTTAGTGATAGGGCTAGGGTTAGCATTAGGTTCAGGTTTATGTTTAGTGTAATGGATAGGTTTAGAGCTCGGTTTAGGGCGAAGATATGGTTTGGATTTAGTCTAGGATTAGGGTTAGGTTTAGGGATAGGGCTAAGGTTTGGTTTAGGGTAAGTATTAGGATTAGGGTAAGTGTTAGGTTTAGGGATAGGGTTATGGTTAGGTTAGGGTACAGGTTACTGTTTGAGCTAGGTTTAGAGCTATGGAGAGGATTATGTTTAAGTTTAGGTCTATGGTTATTTTTAAGGTTATGGTTTGGTTTAGGGTTAGGGTTATGGCTAGGGTTTTAATTAGGGTTAGGATTAGGTTAAGGGTAATGGATAATGTTAGAGATAGGGTTAGGATTAGGATTAGGGTATGGGATAGGGCTAGTGTTAGGATTAGGTTTAGTGTAAGGCTTAATGTTTCAGCTAAGCTTAGGGCTATTGGAAGAGTTAGTTTTTGGGTTAGGTCTAGGGTTACATTTATGTTTAAAGTTAGGTTTAGTGTTAGGGATAGGGTTATAATTAGGGTTAGCGTAAGAGTGTCAATAGGGTTGGAGCTAAAGTTTGCGCTAGGATTAAAGTTAGGATTAGAGCTAGAATTAGGGTTAGGGTTTAGGATAAGGCTAGGGTTATTTTTAATGTAAGGGTTTTCCTTGAGCTAGGATTAGGTCTAAGGCAAGGGTTAGTGTTAGGGCTATTATTAGGGTTAGGGTTATGCATAAGAGTAAGTATAGGCCTAGGATTAGGGCTAGGTTTTATGTTAGGTTTAGAGCTAGGGTTAGAACAATGGGTAATTTAAGAGCTAGGGTTATGTTTAGGGCTAGTATTAGGGTTAGGGTAATGGCTAGGTCTATTGTTAGGTCTACATTTTGTGTTAGGGTCAGATTTTTAGCTAGGTCTAATGGTAGGGTAAGGTCAGTGTTCAGGGTAGGTTTAGGGTTAGGGTTATATCCATAATTAGGACTAGGTTTAGGTATAGGTGTAGGGTTAGTGTTTGCTTTAGGTTTAGGGTTTTTAAGAGGGCTATGGTTAGGTTTTTGTTTAGGTCTAGGGCTAGAGTTATAGCTATTTTTAGGAGTAACTTTAGGTCTAGGGCTAGTGTTAGGGTTAAGTATAGATATACCATTACCAGAAGGGCTAGTGTTTGGGTTTGGTTTAGGGATAGGGTCAGGTTTAGACCCAGGGTTAGTGTTAGGGTCAGAATAAGGGCCAGGGTTAGGATTAGAGCTAGAATGAGGGCTAGGATTAGAACTAGTAATATGCTTAGAGTTGAAATTGGGCTAAGGATTAGGGTTAGTACTAGAGATAACATTTGGGTAAGGGTTTGGCTTTGGGAAAGGGAAAGTTTTAGAGCTAGGTTTAGAGCTTAGTGTGAGGGTTAAGATTTGGGTTAAAGCTAGGGGTATGGCTTAGATTATGGGTAGGATTTGTGTTAGGGTAAGGGGGAGGGTTAGGAAAATGACTAATGTAAGAACTAGGGTTATGATTAGGGCTAGTTTTATGGTTAGGGTTAAAGCTAGGTGTAGTACTTGGCTTAATTTATGGTTACGGTGATGTTTAGAGCTAGGGTTAGTGTTAGGGTCAGCATCAGGTTCAGGGTTAGTTTAATATTTAGGGTTAGAGCTAGTTGTAGGGTTAGAGTTTGGTTTAGGATAAGGGTTAGTGTTAGAGCTATGGTTTAGTTTTATTTTATATCTAGGGCTAGGGGTAGTTCAAGTTTTAAGATTAGCATTATTGTTTTGGCTATTTTAGGGTTTGGTTTAGGCTTATGGTTATGGTTAAATGTAGAGTTAGGTTTAGATTTAGAGTTAGGATTAGAGCTAGGAATGAGGATAAAACTAGGGATAGGGCTAGGGGAAGAGTTAGTGTTAGGGCTAAGGTTAGGGTTTGGATAGGACTAAATTAGTGCTAGGATTAGTGCTAGGCTTAGTGTTATTGTTAGGCCTACAGTTAGGGTGATGTGTTAGGGTTAGGTTTAGGGTTATGGTTATGTTTAGTGTATGGGATGGGGTTATAGTTCGGTTTAGGGCTAGGGAGACGGTTAGAATTAGGGTTAAAAATCAGGTTATGGTTTGGGTTAGGGCTAGGCTAATTTCAGATCCAGCATTACGGTTAAAGATAATTTTAGAGTTATGTTTATGGCTACATCTAGTGTAATGTTAGGTTTAAGGTGAGGGTCAGGTTTAGA
The DNA here is from genome assembly GCF_047511675.1 of Marmota flaviventris. Lineage (NCBI taxonomy): Eukaryota > Metazoa > Chordata > Mammalia > Rodentia > Sciuridae > Marmota > Marmota flaviventris. Next base: position 75,343,083 of record NC_092511.1, on the reverse strand, counting down.
GCTAAGGATATTATTAGAGTCAGGGTCATTATTAGTGTTTGGGATAGGTTAAGGTTTAAAGTTAGGGCTCGAATTAGCACTAGGATTAAATTTAGGGTAATGATAGGATTAGGTTGAGATTTCAGGTTAGGTTTAGAGTAATGGATAGGGTTACAATTAGGGATAGGGTTAGGTTTAAGCCTAGGGTTAGCATTAGTGTTAAGGTAATGGTTAGGGTAATTGATAGGGTTAGAGCTAAGTTTATGGCTAGGGTTATGTTTACGATTAGTGCTAGGGTTTGGGTTAAGGTTAGGGTTAGGGTTAAAGCTAGTGTTAGGGCACAGATTCGGGCTAGGTTTTGTGTTAACTTAAGGGTATGATTAGGGTTACGTCTAATATAAGTACTAGGGTTATGATTAAGGCTAGTTAACTTAGCCTTAGGGTTAGGGCTAAGTCTAGTGTTGGATTTAGGGTTAGGGTTAGAGTTTTGTTTATACTAGGTTTAGGGTTAGGTCAGGTTCAGGGTTAGTTTTAGTTTTTAGCTTAAAACTCAAATTAGGGCTAGGGTTAAGGCTAGTTGTAGGGTTGAGGTTTGTTTTAGGTTAAGGGTCAGGGTTAGGGCTATGGCTTGGTTTTGTATTAGGGTTAGGGCTAGAGTTAGTACTAGTTTTAAGATTAGCATTGGGGTTAGGGTTACAGTAGTGTTAGGTTTAGTGTTAGACATAGGTTTAGGGTTCGATTTAGATTTAAGGTTAGATCTAGGTTTAGAGCTAGGGCTAAGAAAAGGTCTAGGGTTAGGCATATGGTAAGAGCTAGGATTAGGGTTCCAGTAAGGGATAGGGTTAGAACAAGTTTTAGCACAAGTTTCAGAGTTAGACTTAGTCTTAGGGCTAGGTTAGGGTTAGAACAAGGATTAGGGCTAGGGTTAGTGTTAGGGTTAGGGCCAGTTTTAGGGTTAGGGTTATGATTAAGGCTATGTTTAGGGCTAAGATAAGGGCTAGGGTTTGTGTTAGGGTAAGGGATAGAATTATGGGTAGGGCTAATGTCAGGTCTAGGGTTACCATAAGGGATATTTTCAAGCTTAGGTTTTTTGCTAGGTCAAGTGTAAGGGTTAGGTTTAGGGTAAGGTTCAGGTTTAGTGCTAGGAGAATTATTAGGGTCATGTTCAGAGTTAGGGTTTAGTTTAGGTTTGAGTTTAGGGTTAGTGCTCAAATTTGTATTAGAGTTAGGTTTATGGTAATAACAGGGTTAGTTTTAGGGTTCAGGTTAGGTTTAGGGTAATTGATAGGGTTGGGGTTAGTGATAGGTCTAGGGTTAGGCCTAGGGTTAGCATTAGGGTAAGGTTTATGTTTAGGGTAATGAATACAGTTAGAGTTAAGTTTAGGGCTAGGGTTATGGTTAGGATTAGGTCTTGAGTTTGGGTTAGGGTGAGGGATAGAACTAGGGTTATGTTTAAAGTTATGTTTAGCATAAGGGTTAGGTTATGAGCTAGGGGTAGGGCTAGAGCTAGGGTTAGGTTAAAGGTTAGGTCTAGGGATAGAATTACGTTAGTTTTAGGGTTAGAGTTAGGGTTAGGGCTATTATTATCATTAGGATTATGGTTAGGTTTAGTGTAATGGATACGGTTACATTTAGGTTTAGGGTTAGGGTAAGGGTTAGATTTAAGTTTAGGGTTTAGGTTAGGGCCATGGTTATGGCTATGGTTATGTTTAGGTATATGGTAAGAGATAGGTTTTGAGCTAGGGTTAGAGTTATAGTGAGTGTTAGGTTTACGGTTAAGTCTAGGTTTATTTTTCTGTTTTGGGTTATTGTTATGGTTAGGGTTAAGGCTAGGGTTACCAATAGCTTTAGGGTGAGGGTTAGGGTATTGGGTAGGTTTAGAGCTAGGGTTAGGGCTAGGCTTAAGATTAGGATTAGGGCTAGGGTTAGGGTTAGAGTTTGGGATAGTTCTAGGTTCATATTTATGGTAAGGGTTAGCCTTTGAGCTAGGGTTAGGATTAAGGCTAGGGTTAAGTTAGGATTAGGGCTAGGGTTAGGGTTTGTGTTATGCTTAGGGCTAAGTTAAGGCCTAGGATCAGCTCTAGGTTTTGTGTTAGGTTTAGGCCTAGGTTTAGGCTGTTGGTAATGTAAGAACTAGGGTTATGATTAGGGCTAGTTTTAGGGTTAGGGTTAAGGCTAGGTCTAGTGTTAAGGTCATATTTTTGGTTAGGGTTAGGTTTAGAGGTAGGTTTACTGTTAAATGCTGGTCAGTGTTCAGGTTAGTGTTTGAGTTTGGGTTATATTCAGAATTAAAACTAGGTTTAAGTCTAGGGGTAGGGGTAGTGTTTGGGTTAGGGTAAGCATTGGTGTTAGGGCTAGGATTAGGTTTTTGTTTAGATCTAGGGCTAGAGTTAAGGGTAGATTTAAAATTAGGTTTAAGTCTAGGGCTAGTGGTAGAGTTTGGTTTAGGAATAAGTTTTTCAGTAGTGCCAGTGTTAGAGTTTGGTCTAAGGTTAGGGTCAGGTTTGGACCAAAGTTTAGTGTTACGGTCAGAATAAGGATCATGGTTAGCATTAGAGTTTGAGATCGGATTAGAGCTAGAATGAGGGCTAGGGTCAGGACTATTAATGGGGTTAGGATTTTGGTTAGCCTAAAGATTAGGGATAGGTCTAAGGTTACCATTAGGATTAGGGTTTTGCTTTGGGATAGGAATAGGGCTAGAGCTAGGGTTAGGGTTAGGGTTAAACCTAGGTTTAGAGCTTGGATTAGGGCTTTTCTTTTGGGTTATGGCTAGGGTTAGGGCAATGGCTAATGTAAGAACTAGGGTTACAATTAGAGTTAATTTTAGGGTTCGGGTTAGGGGTAGGCCTAGTGTTAGGGTTAAGTTTAAGCTTTGAGTGATATTTAGAGCTAGGATTAGTGTTAGGATATGAGTCAAGGTCAGGGTTAGGGTTAGAACTCAAATTAGTGATAGGGTTACTGTTAGGTTTTTGTTTAAGGTTAGGATGGTCTAGAGCTAGGGTGAGTTTTAAGATACAAGTCTGTGTCAGGGTTATTTTTAAGGTTAGGATTAGCAGTCAAATTAAGGCTAAGGTTCGGTCTAGATGTAGTTTTAGGGTGGCTTAAGTTAATGTTTAGGATTAGGGCCATTGCTCGGTTGTGTTTTACTGCTAGTCTTAGGGTTAGGCTAGTTTTATGATTAACATTAGAGTTAGGGCTAGTGTTAGTGTTAGGCTTAGGCTTAGGGTTAGGGTTAGATTTAGAGTTAGGTTTAGATCTAAGGTTAGGGCAAGTACTAAGGGTAGGGCAAGCATTAGTGCTAAGTTTAGGGATAGGTTTTGGGTTATGGTAAGGAATAAGTTTAGAACTAGGGATAGGGCTAGTGTGAGAGTTAGAGTTAGTCTTAGGGCTGGGTTTAGGTTTAATTATAAGGTTACTGGTAAAGCCAGTGTTAGGGTTTGCTCTATGCTTAGGTTCAGGTTTAGGGTTATTGTTTGGATTAGAATAAGGGTCAGGCATAGCGGTAGGGTTTGGGATAAGATTAGAGCTAGAATGAGGGCTAGGATCAGGATTATTAAAAGGGTTCAGATTTTGGTTAGCCTAAGGATTAGGAATAGGTCTAGGGTTACCATTAGGGTTAGAGTTTCGCTAAGGGTAAGAAATAGGGATAGAGTTAGGGTTAGGGTTAGAGTTAGGGTTAGGGTTTCGGTTATAGCTAGGTTTATAGCTTGGATTAGAGCAAGTTTTTGTGTTAGTGTTAGGGCTAGGGTTAGGGCAATGGCTAATGTAAGAACTAGAATTACGTTAGTTTTAGGGTTAGGGTTAAGAGTACGTCTAGTCTTTGGGTTAGATTTAAGGTTAGAGTGATATTAGAGCTAGGGTTAGTTTGAGGATATGAGGGTCAGTGTTAGGATTAGGACTCGAATTAGGGATAGGGTTACTGTAAACATAACATGAACCCTAACACTAACCATGTCATTACCCTAATTCTAACCTTAATCATATAGTTAACTGGAGCCCTAATCCTAAACCTTAAGCTAAACCAAACCCTAACTATAACCCTGACCATAATAATACCCGTAAGTCTAAACCTGACACTAACCCTCATCCTAATCCTTATACTATACCTAGCCATAAACCTATCCCCCAAACTATCCCTAAACATAACCCTATACCTGACATTAGCCCTAGCCCTTATGCTAGCCTAACCCTAACACAATCCCTAGCCCTAACCCTAGGCCTAACAATAGTTTTAATCCTAACCCTACACTTAACCCTATCCCTAACCAAAATTTTAACCCAACCCTATCCATTACCCTAACCCTAACTGTAACCCTAACGTTAATTTGAGCCCTAACCCTAAACCTCCAACTAAACCAAAACCTGACTCTGACCATTATAATACCCCTAGGTCTAAACCTGAACCTTACCCTAAACCTACCTCTGACACTAGACCCAGCCATAAACCTTATCCTAAAACTATCCCTAACCATAAACCTAGACCTGATATTAGCCCTAGCCCTAATTCTTATGATAACCCTAACACAAACCCTAGCCCTCATCCTCGCCCTAAACCTAACCTTGATTCTAACCTGAACCCTAAGTCTAACCCTATCCCTAATTTTATCCCTCGCCCTATTTCTGAACCTAGATATAACCTCATCCCTTCCCCTAAATATAACCATAACCATAACCCTAGACTTAAGCCTTACACTAATCCTAGATCTGATCCTAGCCCTAATTTAGCCCTAACTCTAACCCTAACACTACCACTAAGACTAACTCTGTCTCCCTAGACCTATACCTAGTTCTATCCCTATCCCTTATACTAACCCTAACACTTGCTCTAACCTTAGCCCTACCACTAACCCTAGATCTAACCATAACTCTAAATCTAACCATAACCCTAAGTGTAAACCTCACACTAAAACTAGCCCTAACACTATCACTAATCCTAAAACTAGCCCTAACCTAGTCCTAGCCCTAAATCAAATTGATCCACAACCCTAACCATAACACTGAACCTAAACCAAAACCTAACCCTACACCTAGCCCTAACTCTAGACCTAATTTTAATCATACCCTAACCCTAAAACTAACCTTGACCCTGACTCTGACCCTAACAACAACTATAGCTCTCAGATCACTCTAAAAATATACCTAACCCTAAAACTAGACCTAGCATTAAACCTAACCAAAAAACCTAACCTTAACCCTAGTCATAATCCTAGTTCTTACATTAGTGTTAGCCCTAACTAATCCTAGCCCTAACGTAACCAAAAACTAGCCCTAATTTGAACCCAAAACCTTGTTTTAAACCTAACCCTAACCCTAGTCCTAACCATTACCCTAAACCTAACCCTAACTCTACCTTAGCCCTAACCATTACCCTAAACCTAACCCTAACTGTAAAACTTGCCCTAAACCTAAACCTAACCCTAACCATAATTCTAACCATAATCCTTGACCTGACACTAGCTCTAACCATATCCATTACCCTAACCATAACCCTAAACCTAATGCTAACCTTAGAATAACCCTAACCCTATTTCTAACCCTAACTTTATCTATTACCCTAAACCTAACCTGAACCCTAAACCTAACCATATCCATTACCCTAACCTTAACCCTAATCCTTACACTAATTAGAGCCCTAAACTTTAACCTTAACCTAACTGAAACCTTAACTGTGACCATGGCCCTAGATATAAACCTAACTCTAAATCTAAACATAACTCTAAATTTAACTGTAACCATAAGCCTAAACTAAAACCTAACATTACCCCTAACCATAACACTAATCCTAAAAATTGCCCTAACCCTAGACCTAGACATAAAACAAAACCAAGCCATAGCCCTAACTCTAACTCTTAACCTAAAAAAAAAACCTAACCCTACACTTAGCCCTACCCTTAACTCTAAAATTAACCCTGACCCTGAAGTTGACACTAACACTAATCCTATCTCTAAACATCACCCTAACATAAAATTAACTCTAACACTAGAACTACCCATAACCCTAATTCTAAAACTAGCCTTAATCATAACCCTAGTTAGTACATTAGTCATATCCTAAATCTAACAACAACTCTACCCCTAATTCGAGCTCTAACCCTAGATTTAATCCTAATCTTAACGCTAACACTAGTCCTAACCCTAACCCTAACTTTAGCCATAACCCTAGCTCTAACCCTAAACCTTACCCTAAGCCAAACCCTAACCCAAATGCTAAACCTAAGTCCTAACCCTAATCCTTAGCCTAACTTAAACTCTAACTGTATTACTAGTCTTAACCCTAGCCCTCATTCCAGCTCTTATCCTATCCTTTACCCTCATCTTATCCTAACAGTAACCCTAGGTATAAAGTTGACCCTATACCTAAACCAAACCCTAGCACTAGACCTACTTACTGGTAACCCTATATCTATACCTAAGCCTGACACTAGACCTAGACCCAAAGCTAATCCTAAATATAGCTATAACTCTAGCCCTTGACATAAACAAAAACCTAACACTAGACCTAACGATAACCTTTAACCTAAACCAAATACTTACCCTATCCCTAGACCTCAACTTCTCCTAATTCTGGCTCTAACCCTAACCCTAATGCTATCCCAAACACTGACTCTGATTCTAACACAAAATCTAGCTTTAAACCCAACTAACACTGATTTAAATGTGATTCTAACATTAAACCTAGTTTTAAACTAGACCTAGAAATAATATTAACCCTAAAACTAGTCCTAAACATAATGCTAGCTCTTATAATACTGATAATACTAACAATAGCCCTAATCCTAACACAAAACCTAGCCATAATCCTAGGCCTAAACTTAGTTCTTAGCATAAACCTAAGCCTAACCCCAGCCCTAACCCTAACCCTTCCCCTAACCCTCACCTTAGATCTAACTCTAGCTCAAAGATAATCCTTACACTAAGCATAACCCTAGCCCTATCCTAAACCCTAACCCTAATCCTAGCCCTAATCCTAACCTTAACCCTAGCCCAAAATTTAGCTCTAACCATATCCATTACCCTAACCCTAACAATAACCCTAATTAAAACCCTATCCCAAACACTAAACCTGAATCTAACCATAAATGTAAACCTAGACCAAAACCTAAAACCAAAATACTCACCCTAGCCCTAAACCTAGCTCCAACACTAAACCTTACCCTAACCTAACCATAACCCTTGCCCTAAACCTAACACTTACTCTAACCCTAACACTTACCCTAAACTAAAACCTAGCCCTATACCTAAATCTAACTCTAATCCTAGACTTAATCCAAACCATGACCCAGCCCTAACCCTAGCTATAAACCTATCCATTACAGTAAACATAACCCTAACCCTTATGCTAACCCTAACCCAATCACTAAACCTAACTCATCCATTACCCTAAACCTTAACTGAAGTCTAACCTAAACAGTATCCATTACCCTAAATCTAAACCTAACCCTAATGCTAATTCAAGATCTAACCCTAAACCATAACCTAAACCCAATTCTAAACCTGACCCTGACCCTAATAATAACCCTAGCTCTAAATCTGACCTTTAACATAAACCTAACCCTTACACTAGAACTAGCCATAACCTAACCCTAAAACTATATTAACCATAACCCTAGACCTGATATTAGCCCTAGCCCGAGTCCTAGCCCTAACCCTAACAGAAAACCTACCCTTCATCCTAGACCTAATCCTAGCCTTAATCCTAAACTGAACTATACCTAGGCCTAGTCCGAATTCTAACCCTCATCCTAGCCCTAAACCTAGCTATAACACCACCCATTCCCATAAACTTAACCCTAACCCCAATGCTAACCCTAACCCTAGCCCAAACCCTAGGCCTAATGCTAACACTAACCCTACCTCTAATACTAGGCCTAATTTAGCCCTAACCCTAATTCTAACCCTAAAACTCTAACTCTAATCCTCACCCTAGCCATATCCCTAGTTCTAACCATATTCCTTACCATAACCCTAACCCTAGCCCTAATCCTAGCCCTAGCCCTGACCCTAGATCTAAACCTAACTCTAAATACAACCCTAACCCTAAGCCTAAACTTCACCCTTACACTAGCTCTAACCCTGATGCTAATCCAAAATCCAGCTAACTTTAGCCCTAGCCCTAGCCCTAAAACAAACTGAGACATAGTGCTGACCCTAATCCTTAACCTAAACCAAAACCTAACCCTACACCTAGACCTAACTTTAGCCTTATATCAAATCCTAAACAACCCTAAAACTAACCCTTACTCTAACACTTACCCTAAGAATAACCCTTGCTCTTAACATCTCCTTAACCCTAAACCTAACAATAACACTAGTCCTAGCCCTAACCCTAGCCCTAGCTAATTGTAACACTAGCTCATATATTAGCCATAGCCTTAACCCTAGCCCTATCCAAAGCAAAAATCTAGCCCTAGTTTGAGCCTTAATTCTAGCTTTAACCCTAACCCTAACCAAAACCTAACCCTAAAACTTACCCTAACCCTAGCCAGAATGCTAACCATAACCCTACACATATCACTAACTCTAACCCTATCCATTACCCTAAATATAACCATAACCATAATGGTAACCCTAGGCCTAACCCTAACCTTATCACTAATTCTTACTTTATTCATTAACCATAACCTAACCTGACCCTAAACCTAAACCTATCATTACCCTAACCCTAAATCTAATGCTAATTAGAGCCCTAACCCTAAACCTTAACCTAACCCAAACCTTAACTCTGACTCTTCCTGTAATAATATACGAAGCTCTATTCCTGACCCTACCCCTAACCCTAAACCTTATTCTAGACCTACACATAAACCTAACCCTAAAACTATCCCTAACCATAACTGTAGAACTGACATTTGCCCTACTGTAATCCTAGCCCTAACTTTAACACAAACAATAGCCCTAACCCTAACCCTAAACCTAAACCTAGCCTTAATCCTATCCACAACCTTAGCCCTAAACTTTGTTCTAACTCTATCAATTACTCTAAACATAATCCTAATTCTAATGCTAACTCTAGGCCTAAATCTAACCCGATCCCTAACCATAACCCTATCCATTATGCTAAACCTAACTTGAACCTTAAACCTAACATTCTCATTAACCTAATACAAACCCTAATGCTAATTCGAGCCCTAAACCTAAACCCTAACCTAAACAAAATGCTAAACCTGACACTGACCCTCATAATACCCCTAGCTCTAAATTTGACACTTACCCTAAACCTAACCCTCATACTAAACATAGCCATAAACCTAAGCCTAAAACTATCCCTAACCATAATCCTACACCTAGCACTAATACTAGCCCTAATTTGAGTTTAAAACCTATCTCTAACACTTACCCTGATCTTGAATTTGACCCTTAACTAATCCTAGCTCTAAACATCACCCTAACCCTAACACTATCCTAGTCCTAACCCTAATCCTATAACTAGCCCAAATCGTAACACTAGTCCATAAATTGGCTGCAACTTTAAACCTAGCCCTAACTATAACCAAAACCTAGCTCTAAACTGAGACCTCATCGTAACTTTAACCCTTACACTGACCCTAAACCTAACCCTAACCCTAAACCTAAACGTAGCTCTAACTGTAGCTATAACCCTATCCTTTATGCTAAGTTAACCCTAACCATAATGCTAACACTAGTATTAACCCTAATCCTTACTTTAACCCAAACTTAACCCTATTACTAGTCCTACCCTAGCCCTTATTCTAGCTCTAACCATAACCTAAACCTGACACTTATTCTGACCCTAACTGTAACCGTAGGTCTAAACCTGACCCTACCCCTAAACCGAACCCTAACACTAGCATTAGCAATAAACCTATACCTAAACCTACACCTCAAACTAGCCCTAACCCTAACCCTCACCCTCTCTGTAATCCTATCCTTTGACCTAAGCCAAACCCTAACCCTAATGCTAACCCCAGTCCTAAAACTAATTCTTAGACTAACCCATATTCTAACTTGATTACTAATCCTTACCCTAGCCATCATTCTAGTTATAACTATAACCCAAACTGTAACCCTAACCCTGACCCTTATTCTGACCCTAACCATAAACCAAACCCTAACATTAGCCCTACCCGTAAACCTATACTTAAACATAACCCTAACACTAGCCGGAGACATAAACCTAATTCTAAATCTAGCCATATCTCTCACCCAAGACCTAAAGAGAAACCTAGCCCTAGCCCTAGCCCTAATGATAACTGTTACCCTAACCCAAACACTAACCCTACCTCTAGACCTAACCAATCCTAATTTAGGTTTTAACCCTAACCCTAATCCTAATCCAAACACAGACCCTGACACTAATTCTAACCTTATCTTAAAAACTGAACTTATACAAAACCTAAAAGTAACACTAGACCTAGCCAAAACCCTCATAACCCTAAACATAAGCCTAGCCCTTGCATACCCATAGCACTAACCCAGGCTCTAAATCTGACACAAAACCTAGCCCTACTCCTAGGCCTAAACCTAGTCCTAAGCATAACTCTAAACCTAACCCTATCCCTCACACTAACCCAAACCCTCAACTTACACCTAACTCTAGCTAATACCCTAACCCTAACCCTAAACATAACCTAAGCCCTATCCCAAAACCTAACGTTAACCCTAGCCCTAATCATAATATTAATACTAGCCCTAATACTGCCACAGTCTGGCTGGACACAAAATCACGAGCCACCACACACCTTGTAGATTCAAACAGCAACTCTTTATTCCCGAACTCACACAGGCACTCTACAAACACGTTCTGGGCAAATCCACACTCTCCACCGCGCACTGAATCCCAAAATACTCTCTGAATCCCACGAGGACTATGGGTTATGGTTAGGGTTACAATTGGGGCTAGATTTGGGGCTAGATAAAGGGTAGGTTTGTGTGATGTTTATGGCTAGTGTTAGGGCTATGTGTAATGTAAGAGCTCGGGTTATTGTTATGGCTAATTTTAGGGTTAAGGTTATGGATAAGTCTAGTGTTAGGGTTAGGTTTTGGGTTAGGATAAGGTTTAGAACTAGGGTGTGTGTTAGGGTAAGCACCAGTGTTTGAGTTAGGGTTAGGGACAGAATTAGGAATAGCATTGGGTCTTGCCGCAGTCTGGCTGGGCACAATCAGGAGCCACTTGTCAAAAGAAACTAACTTTATTTTTAGAACCACACATGCCAAACAAAACAGCCTCTCAGGAAAAACCCTCAGAGCCTCAATTGCCACCACCGGCTTTCCACAAGCCTCTCTCTCCCCCACAAGTTTCTCTTCACCTCCCACAATCCTCCTGCTCTTGAGGCCGATTGGCTGGGTCATGCAGTCTGGCTGGGCACAATCAGGAGCCACTTGTCAAAAGAAACTAACTTTATTTTTAGAACCACATATGCCAAACAAAACAGCCTCTCAGGAAAAACCCTCAGAGCCTCAACTGCCACCACCGGCTTTCCACAAGCCTCTCTCTCCCCCACAAGCTTCTCTTCACCTCCCACAATCCTCCCGCTCTTGAGGCCGATTGGCTGGGTCACGTGGGCGGAGCCAAAAATGTCCCCCAATGAGCAGCTCCGTGGTCTGAAAGGGCAGGGAAACAGTCCAATGAGCATCACCGCAGAGGAACCAATCAGCAAGATGTTGCTGGGGCCGAGGAGCCAATCAGCTAGATGTTGCTGGGGCCGCTGTGAGCCAATCATCAGCTGGCAGCTGGAAGTTTGCTGGCAGCTGGAAGTTTGCTGGGGCCCCTTCGGCTGTGGCTATCAACATCTCCCCCTCTCTGTTTAAACAACAAGCATGTGGCTTAGGGACCGTGTCTGTTAGGCAGTCCAATTCAACATATGGTCCTTACCCATCATCGGATGAACTGACCTCTAGGCGTCAGCCTCCTGTCTTAGGTTGGTACCACTGCAATTGGATCATACCTGTCACTGACTACCAGTCCAGCATACAGCTATACTTGTGGATAGGCCTTTGCACCAGTGGGGAGGTGAGGTTCTTTGCCTCACCTCTGTTGGCCCCCAAATTTTAGACCATCACTAGTAGAGGAGGATGCAAAATGCCATGACATTAAGCCAATTGAGGGCTCCTTTGAAAAATTGTACCACTGGTGACATCATCAGCAAAAATACCCCAACACTACCACAAGTCGCTGCACCAACAGATAGTTCACAATGCATACAGGTGAGCTCACAATGTGTCCAGGCAAGTTCTGCAAGCAGTTCAGTGATGGCTATTGTAGAAGCTGTAGATTGGTTTTATCTTTGACTTCACCAGCACTGGGATGAAGATAGGAATTCTGGCAATAATGGCTAAAGAAAAAATTATGTAACATTACAGAAGGCACTAAAAGAAAACAATTTTCTTAACAATTTACATTGTCTTCACCGGCACTGGGATGAAGATAGGAATTCTGGCAATAATGGCTAAAGAAAAAATTATGTAACATTACAGAAGGCACTAAAAGAAAACAATTTTCTTAACAATTTACATTATCTTTAAGAGAATTATTAAATATAATGAAAAGAAAAGGTGAAAGTAAACAAACAGATCTGTTAACCTTCTTTTTTGTTTACATATTAAAACAATTCTCAACAGTTGTTTACCCAATTTAAATTAAACCATATAAATCACGTGAAAAAAATATTTGGATCCTTTTTATCATGAGCGCTCATCATATATGATATATGGACATACGTACATTCAAACATATAACACAAAACACAAGTGTGCACACATAATATAATACATACAACACATAACATTATAGTAAAGGCCTTATAACTTTTTACAGGTGAAATCTCCATTGCAATGTTTAAAAACTCTATAGTCAAAAAATAGAACTGATCAGCAAAACATTAACCTAGGTCTGTATGAGCTCAAAAAACAAAATAGAACTTCATGATATGGCAAAGGGCAATAATAAAATAGATATTGAAAAAAGCATCCTGGTTCTGTTGCAGATGTAAGAATAGCCAAACTGGAGTTTTGGATATCAGTTGTTATGGATATGAGCCAAATCATCTTCTTTTTGGTCTGTAGAAATCGCTTTAGTTAATCTTTCTGGAATCCAAATCGGCTGCTGTTCTCCCTGTGGAAACACATAAACAGACCCCCGACTCCAGACAATCACTGGGTCAGGACCTTGGTTAATCTCTCTGGAATCCAAATCGGCTGCTGTTCTCCCTGTGGAAACACACAAACAGACCCCCGACTCCAGACAATCACTGGGTCAGGACCTTTCCATTGTCCTGTTAGAATATCCTTCCAAAGTACCTTGGGCTTATGCACATTTTTTGGACACATATGCCTTTCCGCAGCACTAAGTCCTGATGAATCCAAATTTAAAAAGTTTAGAGTAAAAAGGGTTATTTTAAGTTTATCTTTGGGGAATATATACCCCTTCCCAATTCCTTCTTTTTGCTTTAATAAGTACATTTTAATAGTTTGATGAGCTCTTTCAACTATGCCTTGTCCCTGTGGATTGTATGGGATTCCTGTTATATGAGTAAGGCCAAATGTTGAGCAAAATGGTTTAAAAGAGGTAGAAGTATAACCAGGGGCATTATCTGTTTTTAAATGTTTTGGAACACCCACAGTGGCAAAATTTTGTAAGCAATGAGCTATAACATCTTTAGTTTTTTCTCCAGCATGAAGGGAGCCCATCAAAAATCCAGAAGAAGTATCAACTGTAACATGCAAATATTTTAATTTTCCAAATTCTGGCAAGTGTGTGACGTCCATCTGCCAAATATGGTTAGGTATCAATCCTCTAGGATTGACTCCAAGATTAACTTGTGGTAAAAAGGTCACACAATTTTGACATTGTTTTATTATTTGTCTAGCTTGTTTCTTAGTTATTTTAAAATGCTTTTGTAAAGTATTAGCATTGACATGGAACTTTTTATGAAAATTTATAGCTTCTTCTAGTGTAGAAAAAATATGTATGTCATGTGTAGTTTTATCTGCTAAATCATTGCCCAAACTAAGGGCTCCAGGCAATCCTGTATGTGCCCTGATATGTCCTATAAAGAATGGATCTTTTCTGTCCCAGATTAGACTTTGTATAGTGGAAAGCAAAGAGAAAACAGTAGAAGAAGGGGAAATCCTACCAGCATCTTCAAGACATACTATAGCATTAACTACATACTGACTATCAGAAAATAAATTAAATACAGAATCTTTAAACATCACAAAAGCTTGTAAAACTGCATTAAGCTCTACCTTTTGAGCTGATTGTTTGGGTACTAAAAATGTAAAAGTTTGATCAGGGGTAACTACTGCTGCTGTACCATTATTTGACCCATCAGTGAATATATTTGGAGCATTTATGATAGGTGCCTTTCTTGTCATTTTTGGAAAAATTACAGGATGCAATGACCAAAAAGACAATAAAGGATTAGATGGTAAGTGGTTATCAAATGAAACATTAGATTTGCACATGATTATTGCCCAAGTTTTTAACTCATTAGCTAACTCATCAATTTGATTCATAGTATATGGAGTAATAATTTTATTGGGAGAAATTCCAAACACTCCCTTTGCTGCTTTTATTCCTTTGAGTATTAATTGTCCTACAGCCTCAGGATACCTAGTAAGAATAGTGTTAGGAGAATAAGATAAATGTATCCATAATAATGGACCTTCTTGCCAAATAATCCTGTAGGAATATTTTTTGTTGGTAGTACAATAAATAATAAAGGCAAACTTATATCAATTCTATCCAAATGCATATTTTCCATATATGTTTCAATGATTTTTAATGCCTTTCTTGCTTCAGGCGTTAACATTCGGGGTGAATTTGGATCTCATGGACCTTTTAGGATATCAAATAAAGGTCCCAACTCTCCTGTTGGTATACCTAAATAAGGCCTTATCCAATTTATGTCTCCTAATAACTTTTGAAAGTCATTAAGTGATTTGAGTTGATCTACTCATATTTGAATTTTTGGTGGACGGACCATGGTTGAGGATAATAGAACTCCTAAATAATTAATTGGAAAATTTAATTGTACTTTATCTATTGCTATCTCTAGATTATAATTTTTTAATAAATTTGTAAGTGTGGCATAACATTCTAGCAATGTGTTTTTATCTTTGTGTGCTAATAATACATCATCCATATAGTGAAATATTTGTAGTTCAGGATTTTGATTTCTAAGTGGCTGGATTGCTTTGTTAACATAAATGTGACACATAGTTGGGCTGTTAGCCATCCCTTGAGGGAGTACTTTCCATTCATATCTCTGATCAGGACCTTCATGATTCAGTGCAGGGATAGTAAATGCAAAACGTGGACTATCCTCAGGATGAATTGGAATTGAAAAAAAAAGACAATCTTTAATATCTATAACTAAAACATCCCAGGTTTTTGGCAAAGCAGACAACTGAGGAATCCCTGATTGAGCAGGTCCCATAATAACCATCTCATTATTAATGGCTCTTAAATCTTGCAATAATCTCCATTTACCAGATTTCTTTTTGATGACAAAAATGGGAATATTATGGGGAGATACAGAAGGTTGTATATGTCCTTCCGCTAATTGTTGTTTGACCAGGTCATGGGCTGCTTGTATCTTTTCTTTATTCAGGGGCCACTGAGGAACCCATACTGGTCTTTCTGATTTCCAAGTAATTTTTATTGTCTCAGTGGCCCTTTCTGAAAATCCAACCCATGTCTGTCTGTTCCTTGATCTATTTGTATTGGTGCTGCTATACCTTGTTCTTGTTTTTCTAATCTTTTTCCTTTCCTAAAACCTTGTCTAGTCATAATAGTGGGTGCATTTTGGTTGATGTTATTTGTTAATGTCAAACCTAATTGATCTAGGACATCTCGTCCCCATA
This sequence comes from Marmota flaviventris, assembly GCF_047511675.1. Lineage (NCBI taxonomy): Eukaryota > Metazoa > Chordata > Mammalia > Rodentia > Sciuridae > Marmota > Marmota flaviventris. Next base: position 75,327,279 of record NC_092511.1, on the reverse strand, counting down.
AATTTATGGGAAGATGATCCAATACATATGGCTGTATAGTTCCTTCACATCCTTCAGGATCCTTCCAATCTAATACCATTGCACTTCTATGGGGATTAGTTGCCACTCCTAGGCCTCGAAGCGTTTGAGTGGCTTGTTGTAATGGCCAATGTTTTGGCCATTCTTGATGAGAGATGATGCTAAGGTCTGCACCTGTATCCAGTAGCCCATTAAATTCATGTCCTTGAATATTTAGTTTTAGCATGGGGCGAGAATCTAAATTTAAAGAAAGCATAGCCCAATCTACACCTGTGGAGCCTAATCCCTTGGAACCTCTTTCTACAGTACGACTGGAAAATTTATCATGTAGGCTGGGTATTATTAGTAACTGTGCTATTCTATCTCCTGGTGAAATTACTGATATACCCTTTGGAGAACTGGCTATAAATTTTATTTCACCTTCATAATCGGGATCAATTACCCCAGGACTTATCATAAGTCCTTTTAGAGCAGAAGAGCTGCGTCCAAATAATAAGCCTACTGTTCATTTGGGAAGAGGTCCTTTCACCCCTGTGGGAATGATTTGAACTCCCATCTCTGGAGTTAGTACTGCTCTAGTGGAGGCGCAGATGTCCAACCCTGCACTTCCTCTGGTTTGTCTGATGAGGGATCTGATGGACAATGTGTCCTGGGCACTACCCTGATGGGGTTGCTGGGTTCCTCCAGTGCTCTGTATATTTGTGGTTTTGGGCCCCGGAGCATTGGGCCCCCCTGTCCATTTTTTGGCAATGGAGCCCAATGCCTTTCTCCACGATATCGTGGATAACACCTGGTCCTTGTTCGTTTTTTGATAATGGAGTACCCTCTATGGTGGTTTGAGAACAGCATTCATTAGCCCAATGTCTCCCTCTATGGCATCGTGGGCAAATACCTGGTATTCTACTCCTTTGATACCTAGTTTTGTTAAACCCTCCTCCAATGGGGCAATTCCTTTTAAATTGTCCTGTTTGTTCACAATTGTAGCATGTTCTTGGCCTGGCATCTAAAGCCTGTTTTACTGCAGCTGCCACAATTTGCCCTTGTTCATTAATGTCTCTGGCATCTAAAGCCTGTTTTACTGCAGCTGCCACGACTTGCTCTTGTTCATTAATGTCTCTACATAATTTAATATATGTGTTTAAATCTTCATGTTTCCATGGTCTAATGATATCTCTGCACCAACGATTCGCTTGCTCATAAGCCAGGTGTTTTAGTAATGGCATTGCTTATTCTGTATTCCCAAAAACTCTGGTAGCTGTTTGAATAAGCCTATCTACAAATTCAGCATAAGGTTCATTAGCTCCTTGTATTACCTTAGATAATTGACCTTGTAAACCTCCATGTCCTTGTAAAGTCTTCCATGCCTTAATTGCATCTACAGCAATTTGTGCGTATACGCCAGGATCATATGCAATTTGTTGCTGCTGATCCTCATAAGGTCCCTTTCCTAACAACATATCTAGATTTCTCTGAGGATAACCAGCTGCTGCATTTCGCCTAGCCGTCTCCTTGCAAAATTCCTCATTGGCAACCTTCCATAACAGGTATTGTCCTCCATTTAGCACAGCTTTACACATATTAGCCCAATCTGCTGGCGTCATGTTCAAGTTGTTAATGGATTCGACCATGCTTACAGTGAAGGGTGCTTGAGGACCATAGGTTGTTACAGCCTCTTTTAGCTGCTTCACTGTTTTGAAATTTAAAACTTGGTAAAATCGCTGCCCTCCTGCCTCAAATACAGGGCATGTTAATATTTGAGATCTTGTCTCAGGATCCCAACTATCAACTGCGGGGGTTGGGGACCTCCCAGCATATGGAGGTGGCCTTGTTAGTTGGACACTTACGTCCTCTGGTGATAGAAAGGTGTTAGTAGCAGTCTCCTGTTGTAACTTTCCCCCTGATGGCTTTTTCTGTTTTACACTTTCTTTCTGTCTGACTAGCTTGAGAGGCCTTCTCTTTTACTTGAATCTTTTCCTCTGTCTGACTAACTTGAGAGACCTTCTCTTTTACTTGAGTCATTATGTCTTCTTATTCCTCTACCATTGTCTGAACTGAAGGCTTTGGACTAAGCAAACAAGATATGAACGTCCACAATGGCAATGTGCCAACTGGCAGAGTCCCTGGGCTTTTCTTTTCTATTCTTTTTAAATCTTCAGCATGATGGTTCCATTGTGATATATTTAACAACTCCTCCTTAAAAAGCCATGGGCTACATTTTTGTATTGTATCAACGTATGCCCTGATTGTTCTTGATTTTACTGAGATGCCTCCTTCCTCTAACAATTTACTTAACACTCTTTCAGTTTGTTTTTTACTAATTTCTGATCCCGTATTTCTACTATAGTACAACCCAACAAGATGACGCCTAACAAAACTGAAACAGAGTGAAACAAAATTGAAACAACACAAAATCATTATAATAGCCTCCTGAAATGTCCATCCGTCCTTTCTCCCTATCTGTTCCTCAGATGTGAGCGGTTTTTCTTCCATCTTACACATCTCCAGGGACAGGCAACTTAAAACAAAAGTGAAACAAAATAACAAAAGAAGAATCTTAAAATGGCTACCCATCCTCTCGCCCTGCCCTCAGGGGCGAGCAGTTTCACTTACCTTCAGTCGCTCCCCATGCGAGCCACCAAATGCTGCAGTCTGGCTGGGCACAATCAGGAGCCACTTGTCAAAAGAAACTAACTTTATTTTTAGAACCACACATGCCAAACAAAACAGCCTCTCAGGAAAAACCCTCAGAGCCTCAACTGCCACCACCAGCTTTCCACAAGCCTCTCTCTCCCCCACAAGCTTCTCTTCACCTCCCACAATCCTCCTGCTCTTGAGGCCGATTGGCTGAGTCACATGGGCGGAGCCAAAAATGTCCCCCAATGAGCAGCTCCGTGGTCTGAAAGGGCAGGGAAACAGTCCAATGAGCATCACCGCAGAGGAGCCAATCAGCTAGATGTTGCTGGGGCCGCTGTGAGCCAATCATCAGCCGGCAGCTGGAAGTTTGCTGGCAGCTGGAAGTTTGCTGGGGCCCCTTCGGCTGTGGCTCTCAACAGGGTCTAGGGATAGGGTTAGTCTTTGTGTTAGGTTAAGAGTTATTGTTAGGGCTAGATCAATGTTTTTGTTTAGGGCTTGGGCTAGATTTATGACTCTATTAGGATTAGGTTTGATCTAGTGTTAGTGTTACTTTTAGGGTTAGGTATAGGTTTACTGATAGGGGAAAAGTTAGGGTCTGGTTTAGGGTTAGTGTCAGGTTTAGATCTAGGGTTAGTGTTAGGGTCAGAATAAGGGTCAGGGTTTGGGGTAGGGCTACAGCTAGAATGAGGCCTAGGGTTAGGACTAGTAATAGAGTTAGGGTTTGGGGTAGGCTAAGGATTAGTGTTAGGACTAGGGTAGCATTAGCGTGAGGGTTTGGCTTAGGGTAAATGATAGGATTAGAGGTAGGGTTAGGATTAGGGATAGGGTTAGTGTTAGGGTTAGTCTTAGAGTTAAACCTAGGCTTAGGGCTCGAATCAGCACTAGGATATGTGTTAGCATTAGGGCTATGACTAATGGAAAACTTGGTTTCTTTTAAGGGCTACTTCATGGTTTAGCATTAAGGTAATGTTTAGAGCTATGGTTAGTGTTAGGAACCAGGTCAGGTTCAGGGTTACTTCTAGGGTTAGGTTTAGCACTTAAATTATGGCAAGATTTAGGGCTAGGTTTAGGGTTAGTGTTTGGTTTAGGTTAAGGGTTAGGGTTAGGTTTATGGCTCAGTTTTGTTTTAGGGCTAGGTTAGGGTTACGGCTAGTTTAGTGTTAGATTTTGGGTCTGGGTTAGTTTAGTATTAGGGTTATGGTTAGTGTTAGGTTTAGGATTAGGGTTTGTGTTAGTGTTAGTGTTAGGATAACGGTAAGGATTAGGGTTAGGTTTAGGGTTAGGGTTAGTGTTAGTGTTAGGTGTAAGGTTAGGTTTAGGGTTAGTTTTAGGGTTTGGGTTAGGATTAGTGTTAAGGTTAGGATTAGTGTTAAGTTTAGCATTAGATTTAGGGTTATGGTGATTGTTAGGGTTAGGGTTAGGTTTTGTGTTTGGGTTCAACTTAGGATTAGGGTTATTTGTAGGGTTAGGGTTACTATTAGGGTTAGGGTTCGGGTTATGTTTATGGCTAGTTTTAGAGTTATGTGTAGGTTTAAGGTTAGTGTTAGGGTTAGTGTTAGGGTTCGGGTTATGGTTTGTGTTAGTGTTATGGTCAGGGTTAGGGATTGTGTTAGGGTAAGGGTTAGAGTTTGGGTTAGTGTTAGTGATAGGCTTAGGGTTAGGGTTAGGGTTAGAGTTAGGGTTAAGTTTAGGGTAGGATTAGTGTTAGGGTTAGGGTTAGGATTAGATTTAGTTTTACTGTTAGAGTAAGTGTTATGTTTCATTTTAGGTTTAGGTTTAGTGTTAGTGTTAGGTTTAGGGTTAGGTTTAGTTTTCAAATTGGGTGTTGGTTTAAGTTTAGTGTTAGGGTTAGTGTTAGGGTTTGGGTTATGGTTTGTGTTAGATTTGCAGTCAGGGTTAGGGATTGTGTTAGGTTTAGGTTTATGGTTAGGGTTATGCTTAAGATTAGAGTTAGTTAGGGTTGGGATTAGCGTTAGAGTTAGTGTTATGGTTAGTGTTAGGTTTAGAGTTAAGGTTAGGGTTAGGCTTTGTGATAGTGTTAGGGTTGGGGTTAGGTTTAGTGTTAGTGTTAGGGTTAGTGTCACTGTTTGTGTTAGGGATAGGATTAGGTTTAGGGTTAGGGCTATGGTTAGGATTAGGTTTAGGTTAGGGTTATGGTTATGGTGTGGTTTACGGTTTATATTAGGGTTAGGGTTATGTGTAGGTTTAGGGCTATGGTTAGGTTTAGGGTTAGGAAAAGGATTAAGTTAGGGTTAGGGTTAGTGTAAGGTTTAGTGTTAAGTTTACTGTTAGGGTTCTGTTTATGGTTAGGGTTAGGTTTTGTGTTAGGCCTACAGTTAGGGTTAGGGTCAGTGTTTGGGTAATGGTTATGGTTAGCTTAAATGTTTGAGTTAGTGGTAGGTTTAGGATTAGTGTTTGGGTTAGGATTAACTTTAGTGTTAGAGTTAGGGTTTCGTGTTACGTTAGGGTTAGGTTAAGGGTTGGGGTTAGGGTTATTGTTAGGTTTAGGGATAGGGTTGGTGTAAGGTTTAGTGTTAGGGTTAGGTAAGGGTTAGGGTTCAGGTTATGTTAGGGTCAGTGTTATGGTTTAGGTTAGGGTTTGTGTTAGGGTTAGGGGAAAAGTTAGTGTTAGTGTTAGGTTTAGGGTTAGTGTTAGAGTTAAGTTTAGTGTTAGTGTTACTGTTAGGAATGGGGTTAGGTTTAGGGTTAGTGTTAGGGTTAGGTTTAGGGTTAGGGTTAGGATAACATTTAGGGTTAGTGTTATGGTTAGTGTTAGGTTTAGGATTAGAGTTCGTGTTAGAGTTAGGATTAGGGTTCGGGTTAGTGTTAGGTATAGTTTTACGGTTATGGATAATGATTGAGTTAAGGTTAGAAATAGTGTTAGGGTTGGTGTTATGGTTACGGTTAGACTACGTGATAGGGTTAGGGTTAGGGTTAGCCTTAGGGTTAGGATAGGGATTATTGTTAGTCATAGGTTTAGGTTTAGGGTTAGAATTAGGGTAAATATTATGGTTAGGGTTAGTTTTATGGTAGGGTTAGTGTTAGGGTAAGGGTTAGGTTTAGGGTTAGTAATAGGGTTAGATTTAGGATAAAGGTTAGTGTTAGGTTACGGTTAGGGTTGAGGTTAGTTTAAGGTTATGGTTATTGTTAGAGTTAGAGTTTGTGATACGATGTGGGTTATGGTTAGGTTCAGAGTTAGGGATAGGGATAAATTTAGTGTTAGGGTTAGGGTTAGGTTAAAATTTAGGGTTAGGTTTAGGGTTATGTTTATAGTTAGTGTTAGTGTAAAATTAGGGTTAGGGTTAGTGTTAGGGTTAGGGTTAGTGTTAGGTTTAGGTTTAGGGTTTCCTTAGGATTAGGGTTTGTGTTACTGTTAGGTTTAGGTTTAGGTTTAGGTTTATCGTTAGTGTTCATGTTGGGTTATACTTAGGTTTAGGCTTCGTGTTAGTGTTAGGGTTAAGATTAGTGTTAGGTTTAGGGTTAGGGTTAAGGTGAGTGTTAGGTTTAGTTTTAGGGTTAGGGTTATTGTTAGGAGTAGGATTATGGTTAGTGTTAGGGTTAGGGTTAAATTAGGATTAGGGTTAGTTTTATGGGTAAAGTTAGGGTTAGGGTTAGAATTTCTGTAAGGATTAAGAATAGTTTTAGGGTTAATGTTAGGTTTAGGGATAGTCCTTCGGTGATGGTTAGGCTTAGTGGTATGGTTACGTTTATGGTTTGTGTTAGGGTTATGGTTAGGGTTAGTGTTAGGTTTAGTGTTAAGTTTAGGATTAGGGTTAGGTTTAGGTAAGGTTTAGCATTAGGGTTAGGTTAGGGTTATGGTTATGGTTTGGGTTAGAGTTTGTGTTTGGGTTAGTGTTATGGTTAGGTTTAGAGTTAGACTAGGGTTAGTGATAGAGTGAGGGTTAGGTTTTGTGTCAAGTTGTGTTTAGGTTTATGGTTAAGTAAATGGTTATGGTTAGTGTTAGTGTTCAGGTTAGTGTTAGGGTTAGGTTTAGGTTAGGGTTAGGGTTCAGGTAGGGTTAGCATTATGGTCAGGGTTCATGTTAGGGTTACAGTTAGTGTTAGATTAAGTTTACGGTTACGGTTAGGATAGGGTTAATGTTAGGGTTAAAGTTACGTTTAACATTAGTGTTTGGGTAGGGGTTATAGTTAGGTTTAGGGTGAGTGTTAGGTTTAGGGTGAGTGTTAGGTTTAGGGTAAGGGTTAGTGTTTGGTTTCGAATTATGGTTAAGGTGAGGATTAGTGTTAGGGTTAGGTTTAGGGTTAGCCTTAGGGTTAGTGTTAGGATTAGTGTTAGGTTTAGTGTTAGGGTTAGTGTTATGTTTAGGTTTAGGTTTAGGATTAGGGTTCGTGTTAGAATTAGGGTTAGGTTTAGGGTTAGTGTTAGGTTTGGTGTTAGGGTTAGGGTTAATAATAGGGTTAGGGTTGAAGTTAGGGTTAGTGTTAGTGTTAGGTTAAGGTTTAGGGTTTGGTTAGGGTTAGTGTTAGGATTACGGTTAGGTTTAAAATTATTGTTTGGATTAGTGTTATATTTAGGTTTAGGGTTAGTGTTACATTTAGGGTAAGGGTTAGTGTTAGGTTTGGGGTTAGGTTTAGGGTTAGGGTGAGGATTAGGGTTAGGGTTATTGTTAGGTTTAGGCTTAGGGTTATCCTTAGGGTTACTGTTAGGGTTAGGGTTAGGTTTAGGGTTAGGTTTAGTGTTAAGATTAGTGTTATTGTTAGGGCTATGATTAGGGTTAGTGTTAGATTTGGGGTTAGGGATAGGGTTAGTGTTAGGTTTAGTGTTAGGTATGGAGTTAATGATAGGGTTAGGGTTGGGGTTAGGGTTAGGGTTAGTGTTAGGATTATTTTTAAGGTTACGGTTAGGGTTAGGTTTAGATTTAGGGTTAGTGTTAGTGTTAGAATAAAGGTTAGTTTTCGTGATAGACTTTGGTCAGTGTAGGATTAGTGTTATGGTTAGAGTTACTATAGAATTAGTGTTAGTGTTAGGGTTAGGGTTACTGTTAAGTTAGGGTTAGGATTAGGGTTAGGTTAAGGTTAGGGTTATGGAAAGGGTTAGGTTTTGTGTTACTGTTAGGGTTATGGTTGGGGTTAGTGGTAGAGTTATGTTTAAAGTTACTTTTAGGGTTAGAGATAGGGTTAGGTTAAAGTTTAGGGTTAGGTTTAAGGTTATGGTTAGAATTAGTGTAAGTGTAAAATTATTGTTAGGGTTAGGGCTTGGAATAGGGTTAGGGTTAGTGTTTGGATTAGGGTTAGGGTTTGTGTTAGGGTTACTGTTAGGGTTATGTTTACAGTTACAATTATGGTTAGGACTCAGTTTATGATTAGGTTTTGGGGTACTGTAGGTTAGGGTTAGGGTTAGGGTTAGGATTAACATTAGTGTTAGTGCTAGGGTGCCACAGTCTGGGTAGGCACAAAATAACCGAGTCACCACACAAACTTGTAGACTCCAACAGCAACTCTTTATTCCCGACTCTCACCGGCTCTACTCACACGTTCTGGCAAAATTTCCCCTCCACTGGGCTCTGTGTCCCAAATATTCTCAGAACCCAGTGAGAACTCAAGGGGAACTCAAGGAGAGGGCGCCTGATGCAGCAGGATATGCCCTATTCCCAGCAGGATCCACCCTAAACCTGGAACCACCCTAATCCAGCAGGATCTACACTAAACCTGGAGCCACCCTAATCAGCAGGATCCACCCTAAACCTGGAGCCACCCTAATCCCTGAGCAGGGTCACCTTTCAATTAAAAATGCCATGTCATTCCTACTTGGCTATGGCTCTCAGCATCTCCCCACTTCTGATTAATTAAACAACAAGCAATTTGGCTTAGGGACCATGCCTGTTAGGTTGTCCAATTCAACATATGGTCCTTACCTGGATGATCTGACCTCTAGGTGTCAGCCTCTTGTCTTAGCTTGGTACCACTGCAATTGGATCATACCCGTCACTGACTACCGGTCCAGCATACAGCCATAATTGTAGATAGGCCTATGCACCAGTGGGGGGGTGAGGTTCTTTGCCTCACCTCTGTTGGCCCCCAAATTTTAGACCATCACTAGCAGAAGGGAGGAGGATACAGAAATGCCAAGACACCAAGCCAATTGACAGCTCCTTTGGAAAAATTGTATCTCCGGTGACACCATTAGCAAAGATACCCCAGCACTACCACAATTTGCTGCACCAACAGATAGTTCACAATGCATACAAGTGATACATAGCCCAGGCAAGTTCTGCAAGCAGTTCAAAGCAGAGGAATCTATCAATATGTCCATTTCCTCCCAAAGTAAATCAACTCCTTGATTGAGCATTACTTGTTGAGTTATCATTCATTGATGCATCAATTTATACAGTTTACTGTGATAGCTATCGAAGAAGCTGTAGTTTGGTTTTATCTTTGTCTTCACTGGCACTGGGATGAAGATAGGAATTCTGGCAATGATGCTAAAAAAAATATGTAACATTTCAACAGGTACTAAGAAAACAATTTTCTGAACAATTGACATTGTCCTGAACAGAATTATTAAATATAATGAAAAGGAAAGGTGAAAGTAAACAAACAGATCTGTTAACCACCTTTAAAAACAATCCTTAACAGCTGTTTACCTAATTTAAATTAAACCATTTATATCACATGAATAAAAAAATAATTCGGATCCATTTCTTCATGAGTGCTCCTCATATATGATCTATGGACATACGTACACACAGACATACAACACAAAACACAAATGTGCACAAAAAAGTACAACACATAAGACAGTAATAAAGGCCTTGTAGATTTACCTAGGTGAAATCTCCATTGCGATGTTTAAAAACTCCAGTCAAAAAATAAAACTGATCAGAAAAACATTAACCTAGGTTTGTATGAGCTCAAAAAATAAAATAGAGCTTTATGATGTGGGAAAAGGCAATAATAAAATAGATATTGAAAAAAGCATCCTGGTTAATCACTGTCGCAGATGTAAGAATAGCCAAGCTGGAGCTCTGGATATCAGCTGTTATGGATTTGAGTCAAATCATCTTCTTTTTGGTCTGTAGAAATTGTTTTGGTTAGTCTCTCTGGAATCCAAATCGGCTGCTGTTCTCCCTTTGGAAACACACAAACAGAACCCCGACTCCAGACAATCACTGGGTCAGGACCTTGACATTGTCCTGTTAGAATATCTTTCCAAAGTACCTTAGGCTTATGTACATTTTTTGTATACATATGCCTTTCCGCAACACTAAGTCCTGATGAATCCAAATTTAAAAAGTTTAGAGTAAAAAGTGTTATTTTAAGTTTATCTTTGGGGGATATATACCCCTTTCCAATTCCCTCTTTTTGCTTTAATAAGTACATTTTAATTCTATATTGAATGTCTGTATCTAATAGTTGTCTTAGTTTTTGTATTTTTTATCTTAAATACCTTTACTTGACATTTTCAACCATGTTCTATCTTATTTCTATCTTCTAGTTTCCCCACCCCCAAGGTTTGTACATTCACCCCTAGTTGCTTTTTTTCCTCTTAGTTTTCTTTTGTTTCCTATTTTGTGGGTTTAAAATTCTTGTATTCCTACATCTTTTTTATCTTCCTACATCTTTTCTATCTTTTTTCTTTTTAACTTTCTATACTTCTGTCTTTAAAGTTTTTCACTTTAAATTTTTAATCTTCTTTATCTAAGTATCTTTTATCCTATTATCTTCCCATTTTCATGTTTTTTTAAGTAATGCTTTTAAGATTAACTAGGCTTCGAATGATGCACTCTTTCCTCCACCATGAAGGCATCTTAACCACCTTTAATTTAACCTTTTAAAGCCTTCCAGTTATCATCTATACTGTACTTTTAAATGTACTTTTTCACCACCTACAGCTTCACTCTTTTAAACGAGTCTTAGATTTTGTTTAAATCGCTTCAATGTTAGTTTACATGGCTACCCTTCAACCAAAGACTTTTTTTAACTCCATTAAGAAGCTTTGTCTCAATCTGCCATGTACAAATATCTTTTTCTTCTTTCTTCCTTTCTCAAGCTTTTAAGTAAGTCTAGTTTCCTCAAAATCTTTTTAAATGGCATTTTACAACTGTTTACTTTTCCACACAGAGATTATCTCATCTAGAAACATTTCTTTTTTTAACCTTTATATTAAAATATATTTCCACATATTGAATCTTTTTATATCTCTTTTGTAGCCATTAACCCTTTTTATAAATTCACATTCTGAAACAACTCATAAAATTTCTGATTTAGACAAATTACTCCACTTTAATAAGATGAAAGACTTTCGTTATTTATGGTACTATAATACTATAATTGAAACCCAACTGAAACTTCTTATACTCTTTGTATATAAATTACACATGATAGAATCTTAACACTTAGTAACCTTGTTTCAGCAAAGACACAGACACAAAGCAACATTAAACATTTTTCCATTGACCAATTTATGAAAACACACATAATGTTTAAATGTATTACCTTATGGAACTTAATAAGTAAAGAACACTTGATTTTATATTCAGTGGTTGATATTTTAACACTTTAGCTTTGAAAATTTATCAGATGTCTGTAAAAACCAAGATCTTAGACAAATATAGTAAACAGAACTAGCCATCTCTTTCTTGTTGAAGAAAAATCCTTCTACAGGATACCATGATGGTCCCATTGATAGACTTAATAACTCGTCTTTAAAAAGCCATGGGCTACATTTTTTTTATTGTATCAACATATGTCCTAACTGTTCTTGGTCTTACTGGGGTGCCTCCTTTCTCTAACAATTTCTCTTCCTTGGAGGTGAACAACTTCAAACCTTGAGTCAACCATTTTCCCCAGTTTGCCTGAGAAAGTTCTAGGAACAGGCAACTTGAAATAAAAACAAAATAAATCAAAACAAGAACACATTGTTTTTTGAAATGCTCACCCATTCTTTCTCTCTTCCTCAAGAGCGAGAAATTTCACTTACCTCCAAGTTTCAGACGTTCCCCATACGGGCCACCAAATGCCACAGTCTGGCTGGGCACAAAATCACAAGCCACCACACACTTTGTAGATTCAAACAGCAACTCTTTATTCCTGAACTCACACCGGCACTCTACAAACACATTCTGGGCAAATCCACACTCTCCACCGGGCTCTGAATCCCAAAATACTCTCTGAATCCCACGAGAACTCAATGGGAACTCAAGGAGTGGGCGCACCTGAGGCAGCAGGATACGCCCTATTACAAGCAGGGTACACCTTAAACCTGGAACTGCCCTAAACCCGGAATGCCCTAAATCCCAATCCGCCCTAAACCCTGATCTACCCTAAACCCGGATCCGCCCTGTTCCTTGAGCAAGGTCACCTTTCAAGCAAAGTCACTGCAAAACCTGGGTCCACCATGGAGACTCCTTCCTCTAAGCAACATGGAGTAGGCTGACAAAGAAATTGCGATGCGTCATTCCTACTTTGCAATGGCTCTCAGCATAATACTATCTCTAAAATTATCCATTACCATAAACCTAACCATAAACCTAATGATAACCTTAGCTCTAACACTAACTGTCAACCTAATCCTAGACCTAACCTTAAACCTAACCCTCATCGTAGCCCTAATCCTACATCAAAACCTAAACTATACTCTAACTCTAACACTAGCCCAAATTCTAACACAAACACTAACTGTAACACTAAACATAACCCTAGCCCTATCCCTAAACCTAACACTAACCCTAGCCCTAATCATAATGTTAATACTAGCCCTAATACTATCTCTAAAATTATCCATTACCATAAACCTAACTCTAAACCTAATGATAATCCTACCTCTAACTCTAAATATAAACCTAATCCTAGACCTAACCCTAAACCTAACCCTCATCATAGCCCTAACCTTAGATCAAACCCAAAACTAAACTCTAACCCTAAAACTTGCCCAAACCCTAAAACTAACCCTAAACATAAAACTACCCCTAACCCTAACCTGACACCTAATCCTATCCATTAACCTAACTCTAAAGGTAACCTTAGCCCTACCTTTACACTAAACCTAACCTTAACCATGAATCTAACCATAGACATAACAATAAACTTAACTATCACCATAGAACTAAACCTAGTTCAAAACCTAACCTGTGCCCTAAACCTAACCCAAATCCTAACCCTAGACCTAGCCTTAAACTTAACCCTAACTCTAGCCCTAATCCTAACGAAAACCCTAGCCCTAAACTTAGCTCTAATGCTATCAATTACCCTAACAATAACCATAACACAAATGCTAACCCTAGGCCTAACCCTAACTGTATAACTAACCCTAACCATACCCATTATCCTAATCTTAACCTGAATCCTAAACATAAACCTATCCATTATCCTAAATGTAACTCTAATTCAAATGCTAATTTGAGCCCTAACCTTAAAACTTAACCTAACCCATAGCCGAAACTTGATGCTGACCCTAAAAATCACCTAATTCTAATCCTTACCTAAACCTAACCCTTATACAAGACCTAGCCATGAAACAAAACCTATAACTACCCCTAGCCATAACCCTAAACCTGGCATTATCCCTATCCCTACAATTTGCCCTAACCCTAACAAAAACCCTAGCCCTTATCCTAACACCAAATCTAGCCTTAATCCTAACCCAATCCTAATCCTATCCCTAAACCTAATTCTGATCATCGCCCTAGCCCAAACCTAGCTATAACCCCATCTCTTCCCCTAAGCCTAACCCCAAACCTAACCCTGAAACTAACCTTAAACATAGCCCCTAAAATTAGGCCTAACCCTATCACTAATCCTAGACCTATTTCTAGGCCTAGTTTAGTCCTAACCCTAACCCTAACCCTAGCCTTAAGACTAAATCTAACTCTCACCCTAGATATATTCCTAGATCTAACCCTATCTCTTACCATAACCCAAACACTAGACCTAATCTTAGCCCTAACCCTAGAATTAACCATAACTCTAAATATAACCCTAAGTCTAAACTCAACCTATCACTAGCAATAACACTAACGCTAATCATAAAACCACCCTTATATTTAGCCTTAGCCCTAAAACAAAACTGAGCCATAGCACTAACCCTAACCCTAAACTAAACCAAATCCTAACCCTACATCTAGCCCTAAGCCTACCCATAATTCGAGTCCTATCCCTATCCTAAAACTAACCCTGACCCTGACTCTGAACCTAACACTAACCCTAGCTCAAAACAGCACCCTAAACTTAAACCTAACCCTAAAACTAGACTTAGCCCTAACTGTAATCCTAAAATTAGCCCTAATCATGACCCTAGTTCTTACATTAGTAGTATCCCTAAAACTAGCCCTAATGAAACCTAAAAGCTAGCCCTAATCTGAGCCAAAACCCTAGCTTTAACCCTATCTCTAAACCTAAATGTAGCTCTAACCCTTACCCTAAACCTAACCCTAACTTTAAAACTTACACCAACCCTAAACCTAAGCCTAACCCTAGCACCAACCCTAATCAAAACCCTAGCCCTAGCCCTAGTTCTAACCATGTTCATTACCCTAACCTGAACTCTAACCCTAATGCTAAACCTCAGCCTACCCCTAACACATTCCCTAACACTAACCTATCCATTACCCTAAACATAACCCTAACCTTAAACCTAACCTAATACTAGACCTAGACATAACAATAACCCTAAAACTAGCCCTAATTGTAACCCTAGTTCTTACATTAGCCATAGAACTAAAGCTAACACAAAACCTTGCCCTAATCCAAGCCCTAATGCTAGCTTTAACTCTAACCCTAGCCCTAACCCTAAGCTTAAGGATAGCGCTAACCTTACCTTTACCCTAAGCGAAACTCTAACCCTAAACCTACCCTAGTCCGAAACCTAATCCTTAGCCGAACTTAAACCTTAACTCTATTTCTAGTCCTAACACTAGCCCTCAATCTAGCTCTATCTTTATCCCAAACGCTAACCCTAACCCTGACCCTTATTCTGACCCTAATACTAACCGTAGGTCTAAACCTGACCCTAACCCTAAACCAACCCCTAACATTGGCACAACCTTTAATCCCTATACCTATACCTAACCCTAATACTAGACCTAGACCTACACCTAATCTTTCATCTAGTGATAACTCTAGCCCTAACCCTAACAATAAACCTTAACCTAACTCAAACACTAACCCTACCCATAGACCTAACCCTAGTCCTAATGCTGGACCTAGTCTTAAACCTAACCCTAACCCGAGCACTGACACACACGCAAATAAACTCTACCTCAAAACCTCTACCTAACAAAAAACCTAACCCTAAACTAGACCTAGCCATATCACTAATGCTAAAACTAGCCATAACCATAGGCCCAACCCCACCTCAACTCTATTCATTACCCTAACCATAAACCTAAACCTAACCCTAACCCAGACTCTAACCCTAAACCTTGTCCTAGTGCAAATCCTAGCTCAATCCCTAACCCTTAAACTTAAGCTAACCCTAACACTAACCCTTGGCCTAAACCTAACCTTAACCTTAACCCTAGCCCTAATACTATCCTTAACCTAGCCATAACCCTAGACCTAATCCTACCCATTATCCTAACCTTAAACCTATCTCTGATGATAATCCTAGCCCTAACCATAAATCTACCCTCACCTTAACCTTAAACATTGCCATAAACCTAAATCTTGTCATACACCTAACTCTAGCTCAAACCCTAACTATTACCTTAAACCTAACCTTACACCTATCCTTAACACTAACCTTAAGCCGAAACATAATCCTTACCTTAACCCTAACCCGACATCAAACCCTATCCAATATCCTAAACTAATGATAAACCTAGCCCTAATCCTAACATTAACCTTGACCCTAACCATAGCTATAACCTAGGCCTAAACCTAAACCTAACATTCGCCCTAGTGCTCAAACACTAAACCATACCCTAAACCTAAAACTAATATTATCCCTAGACCTAACTTAATGCAAACCCTAACTCAAGCCCTAATACTAACCGTAACACTTGCCCTAACCCTAGTTCTAAACCTCTCCATTATCCTAAACATAATCCTTACCCTAATGCTAACCCTAAGCCTAAACCTAACCCTTTCACTAACTCTAACCCTATCAATAACCCTACACCTAACCTGAACCCTAAACCTAACCCTATCATTACCATATCCCTAATCCTAATGCTAATTTGAGCCCTAACCCTAAACCCTAAACTCAACAAAACCCCAAACCTGATTCTAACCCTAATAATACCCCTAGCTCTAAACCTGACCCTTACCCTAAACCTAACCCTTACTCTAGACCTAGCCATAAATCTAACCCTCAATCTATCCCTAACCGTAACCCTAGACCTGACACTAGCCCTAGCCCTAATTCTTGCCATAACTCAAAACAAACCCTAGCCCTCATTTTTGCCCTAAACCTAGCCTTATTACTAACCCCAAACATATTCCTAGCCGTAACTGTATTCTAACCTTTGACCTAGCCCTAAAACTAGCTATAAACCCATCCCTTCTTCTAAAACTAACCCTATCCCTAAACTTAAAAACTAAGCCTAAAACTAGGCCTAAACCTAACACAAAACCTAGACCTAATCCTAGCCCTAATTTAGCCCTAATCCTAACCTAACCCTAGCCCTAAGACTAACTCTAACTCTCGCCCTAGTCCTATTCCTAGTTCGAATGTCAACACTTACCATAACCCTAAAACTTGCCCTTAACCTTAGCCCTAACCCAAGCCCTAGCCATAAACCTACATCTAACTCTAACTCTAAATGTAACCCTAACCCTAGGCCTAAGTATCTCACTAACACAACTGTAACACTAACACTAATTCTAAACTAGACCTAAACTAGCCCAAGCCCTACAACAAAACAGAGCCATAGCCCTAACCTTAACATTTAACCTAAACCAAACCCTAAGCCTACACCTAGACTTAAACCTAGTTCAAATTTGAATCGTATCCCTAAACCTAAAACTAACATTGACCCTGACTCTGACCCTACACTAACTCTCACAATCAACATCACCCAAAACCTAAAGCGAATCTTACACTAGACCTACACCTAACCCTAACCCTAAACTAGCCCTAATCATAAACCTAGTTCTTACATTAGCTTTAGCCGTAACTTTAGTGCTAACCTAACATAAAACGTATCCTAATCAGAGCCCTAATACTAGCTTTAACACTAACAATAACCATAACCCTAGCCATAACTGTTTCCCTAAATCTAACACCAACCCTAACCCTTACAATAACCCAAAACCTAATGCAAACCCTAGCCCTAATCCTAAAAATAACCGTATCTCTAACCCGGAGCTCTAATCCTATCCATTACCTTAACCCTAACCCTAACCCTAATGCTAACCCTAGGATAACCCTAACCCTATTCCTAACCTTAAACCTATCCATTACACTAAAACTAACCTGAACCCTAAACCATAAACCCAATCCTAAACCTAACCCTAACACTAATTTGAGCCTTAAATTTAAACTTTAGCCTAATCCAAACTGGAACCATGTTCCTTACCCTAATAATGCCCCTAGCTGTAAATTTACCCTAAACTTAACCTAACCCTTACACTATACCTAGCCATAATTTTGACCATCAATCTATCTCTAACCAAAATCCTAGACCTGACATTAGTCCTAGCACTAATGAAGACCTAACCTTAACACAAACCCTAGTCCTAAACTTAGACTTAATCCTAACCCTAACCCTAACACTAGCCCTAACCTTAATTTTAACTCTCACCCTAGTTCTAAACCTAGGTATAACATCATGCCTAACCATTACCATAACCCTAACCCTAGCCCTAAACCTAGGCTTAGCCTTAATACTAACCCTAGCTCTAATCCTAGCCCTGATAAAGCCATAAGCCTAACCCTACCAAACCCTTACCCTAAGACTAACTCTAACTTTCACCCTAACCCTATCCCTAGTTCTAACACTATTCCTTCGGATAATCCAAACCCTAGCCCTAACCCTAGCCATTACCTGAATTTAACCCTAATTCTAAATCTAACCCTAATCATAAGCCTAAACCATACACTAAAATGAGCTCTGACCCTAAAGCTAAATTGAAAACTAGCCCTAACCCTAGACCTAGCCCTCAAGCAAAGCCGAGCCATGGCACTGATCCTAACCCTTAACCTAAACCAAATCCTAACTCTACACCTAGCCCTAACCCTAGTCCTAATTCAAGTCCTAACCCTAACCCTAGAACTAATACTAACCCTGACTCGGACACTAACACTGAATCCTAGCTGTACAATCAACCTATCCCTAAACCTAACCCTATCACTAGACCTTGCCCTAAACCTAACCCTAAAACGAGCCTTAAATGAAATACTAGTTCTTACATTAGCCATTGCCCTTAACCTAACACAAACCTAGCCCTAATCCAAGGCCTAACACTAGCTTTAACCCTAACCATAACCCTGGCCCTAACCCTAATCCTATCCCTAGTTCTAACCCTAGCTCTAACCCTATCCCTTACCCTAAGCCAAACCCTCACCCTATTGCTACCCTAGTCCTAACCCTAATCCTATGCCTGCCCCAAACTCTAACTTTATTACTAGTCCTATCCTAGTCTTCATTCTAGCTCTAAAATTAACCCAAACCCTAATCCTAACCTTTAAACTTATTCTGAATCTAACACTAAACCTATGTTTAAACCTGACCCTAACCCTTATCTGAAACCTAATTCTAGCCCTACGAGTAACCCTATACTTAAACTAACACTAACACTAGACCTAGACCTAGACCTAAACCTAATTCAAAATATAGCCCTAGCCCTAGCCCTAGCCCTAACAATAACTCTTAACCTAACCCAAACACTAACCCTACACCTAGAACTAACCCTAGTCCTCATTCTGAACCTAACCCTAAACATTATCCTAACCTGAACTCTGACACTTACCCTAAAAAAACCTTAGCTCTAAACCTTATCCTAACCCAAAAACTAACCCTAACACTAGATGAACTCTAAATCTAGCAATAACCATAACTCTAGCTCTTAAATTACAAATACAACTAACACTAGCCCTAAACCTCACACAAAACCTAGCCCTAATTGTAGCCCTAAACCTAATCCTAAGCATAACTCTAACCCTAAACCTAGCCCTAACCCTAAACCTAACCCTCATCCTAGACCTAACCCTAGCTCAAAAACTTAACCCTACCCTAAACACAACCCTAGCCTAAAACCAAAACCTCACCCTTACCCCAACCTTAATCCTAACCATAACCTAGCCCAAAACCTAGCACTAACTCTATCCATTACCCTAACCATAACCCTAAACCTAATGCTAACCCTAGCCCTAACCTTAATCCTAATCCTACCCTAGCCCTGATTGTAAGCCTAACCCTCACTCCAGCCCTAGTCCTAGCTCAATCCCTAACCCTTAAACTTAAGCTAACCCTAACACTAACTGAAGGCCTAACCCTAACCCTAATCCTAGCCTTAATCCTAATGTTAACCCTAGCCATAACCCTAGCTCAAACCCTACCCATTAACCTAATCCTAAACTTAACCCTAATGATAACACTAGACTTAAAGATAAACCTACCCTAACCCTAAACATAAATCTAACCCTAGAACTAACAGTGAAACTAACCCTAATCCTAACCCAAGCTAGCTCAAATTCTACCCCTAACCCTAAATCTAACCCTATCTCTAACCTGACATCTAAACCTATTACCCTAAACCTAATGATAACCCTAGTTGTAACTCTAAAACTAACCCTAACATTAAACCCAAACCCTATGCCTAACTTTGACCCTTATTCTTACTCCAACACTAAACTAGGTTTAAACCTGACCCTGACCCTTATCCTAAACCTAACACTATCCCTACCATAAAACATGACCATAACCCTAGACCTAACCCTAAATTAACCTTAGCCCTCGCACTACCCTAGCTCAAACCCTAAACCATACCCAAAAACTAATCCTAACTCTAACCCTCGTGCTAACCCTGACCCTAACACTAACTCTAGCCATAATACTAATCATAGCCCTAGCCCTAACCCTGTATATTACCCTAACAATACCATAACGCTAATGCTAACCCTAGCCTAACCCTAAACCTATCACAAACCAAAACTGTATCCATTACTCTAAACCTAACCTGAATCCTAAACCTAACCATATCCATTACCCTGACCCTAACTCTAACCTTAATGCTAACTTGAGCCCTAAACCTAAACCTTAACCTAACCCAAACCTGAAGCCTGACCATGACCCTAATAATATGCTTACTCTAAACTTGACTCTTTCCCTAAACGTAACACTTAATTTTGACCTAGCCATAAACCTAACCCTAGGACTATCCCTAACTGTAAACCTAGACCTGACATTAGCACAAGACCTAATTACTGCGCTAAACTAACAAAAACCTAGCCCTAACCCTAGCATTAAACCTAGCCTTAATCCTAACCCAAACCAAAACCATAGACCTAACCCTAAAGCTAATCATAAAACTAGCCCTAACCCTAACCATAGCACTAAAACAAAACAGAGCAACAGGCCTAACACTCAACCTTAACTTAAACCAAACACTAGCACTATACCTAGAAATAACCCTAGCCCTAATTTGAGTCCAAATACTCACCATAAAAATAACCCCTGACCCTGACTCATATCCTAACACTCACCCTAGCTCTAAACAGCACCCTAAACTCTAGCTATAAATATCAATCGAACTTTAAACCTAAATCTACCACTTGACTTTCCCCTAACCCTAACCCTAAAACTAACCCTAATTGTAACCCTAGTTCTTATATTAGTCATTTCCCTAACCCTACCCTTAAACCTCACACAAAAACTAGCCCTAATCTGAGCCCTAAACCTATCTTTAACCCTAACCCTATCCCTAAACCTATCTCTAAACCTATCCCTTATCCTAAGCAAAACCCTAAACCTAGTGGTAACCCTAGACCTATTCCTAATTCTTAGGCTAACCAAATATTAACCCTATTAATAGTCCTAACCCTAGATCTCATTCTAGATCTAAACCTATCCAAAACCCTAAACATAACCCTGATCCTTATTCTGACCATAACACAAATCCAAGGTCTAAACCTGACCCTAACCCTAAAGAAAACCCCAACACTAGCCCTACTGGTAACCTTATACCTAAACCTATCCCTACCAAAAGCACTAGATCTAAACCTAATTCTAAATCTCGCTTAACTCTAGCTCTAGACCTATACAAAAGCCTAGCCATAGCCCTAACAATAACCCTTAACATTACCCAAACCCTAACCCTACCCCTAGACCAAAAACTAGTCCTAATTCTGGCTTTAACCCTAACTTTAACTCTAACCCGAACACTGACCCTGCCTTTAACACTAAACGTACCTCTAAACCTGACCCTAACAAAAACACACAACCTAATTCTAGACCCAGCCAAAACTCAAACACTAAAACAAGCCCTAATCATAACCCTGGCTCTTACATTACCCATAGCCCTAACCCTAGGCCTAAACCTAACACTAAACATAGAGCTAATCCGAGGCCTAAACCTAGCCCTAAGCATAACACTAACCCTAAGCCTAGCCCTAACTGAACCCTAGGCCTCACCTTAGTCTTAACCGTAGCTCAAAGCTTAAACCTTACCCTAAACACAAATGTAGACCTATCACTAACTGTAACCCTAACACTAGCTCTAATCCTAAACTCAACCCTAGCACTAAACCTAGCTCTAAACCTACCCATTACCATAACCCTAAACTTATTGATAATCCTAGCCCAAACCCTAACCTCTAAACCTATCTCTAATCAGAAAACTGACCCTAGACATAACCCTAAATTTAGCACTCGGCATAGACCTAAATCTAGCTCAAAACCTAAACCTAACCATAAACCTAAGCATAACCATATCCCTAATCCTAACCCTAAATCAATATCTAACCCAACCCTATAACCTAACCCTATCCATTACACTAACCCTAAACCTAAGCTTAATGATAACTCTAGCCCTAACCCTAACACTATCCCTATCATAATCCTATCCCTACACCTTACCCTAAAACTAACCCTCTCCCTAGCAATAACCCTAGTTCAAAACCTAACCCTTATACTAACCATAACCTTAAAACTAACCCTAGTTCTAAACCTAACCCTAACCATAACTCAAGACCTATTTCTAACCATAACCCTGGTTATAACCTAAGCTCTAATCTGATCCATTACCTTACATATAACCCTTACCCTAATGCTAACCCTAACCCTAACCCTAACCCTATTGCTAACGCTAACCCTATCAATTACCCTAAACCTAACCTGAACCATAAACAAAGCCTATAATTACCCTACTATAACCCTAATGTGAATTTGAGCCCTAAACCTAAATCCTAACCTAAACCAAACCCTAAATTTGAACCTAAATCTAATAATTCCCCTAAGCTCTAAACCTGACCTTTACCCTAAGCCTAAACCTTACACTAGACGTAGCCATAAACCTAACCATAAAACTACCTTTAACCATAACCCTAGACATGATATTAACCCTA